>NW_022196895.1:48926001-48961854 GCF_008632895.1 Mastomys coucha
ATGAGGTCCAGCTGTGGGGCATTTTCTCAATTAGTGATCAAGGGGGGAGGGCCCCTTGTGGGTGGTGCTATCCCTGGGCTGGATGTCTTGGGCTCTATAAGAGAGCAGGCTGAGCAAGCCAGGAGAAGCAAGCCAGCAAGGAACATCCCTCCATGGCCTCTGCATCAGCTCCTGCTTCCTGATCTGCTTGAGTTCCAGTCCTGACTTCCTCTGGTGATCAACAGCCATGTGGAAGTGTAAGCTCAATAAACCCTTTCGTCCCCAACTTGCTTCTTGGTCATGATGTTTGTGCAGGAATAGAAACCCTGACTAAGACATAAGGTAAGGAGCATGTCAGCAGGAGGACAGACATGGCAGTGAGCAGTGGCTGAGAGCTTGCCTCTCCTATCCATAAACAGGAAACAGAGAGTTCCCTGGGAATCATGTGAACTTTTGAAACCTCAAAGCCTACTTTAAATGATACACCTTCTCCTACAAGACTGTGCCTCTTAATCCTTCCCAAATAGTTCCACCAACCAAGGACCTAGTGTTGTGCCGGCTATTCTCATTCAGACCACCGCAGCATCACTCTTGGGCATTGTCTTAGTCGGGGCTTCTATTCCTGCACAAACATCATGACCAAGAAGCAAGTTGGGGAGGAAAGGGTTTATTCAGCTTACACTTCCACATTGCTGTTCATCACCAAAGGAAGTCAGGACTGGAACTCAAGCAGGTCAGGAAGCAGGAGCTGATGCAGAGGCCATGGAGGGATGTTCCATACTGGCTTGCTTCCCCTGGGCTTGCTCAGCCTGCTTTCTTAGAGAACCCAAGACCTCCAGCCCAGGGATGGCACCACTCACAAGAGGCCCTCCACCCTTAATCACTAATAGAGAAAATGCCCCACAGTTGGATCTCATGGAGGCGTTTTCTCAACTGAAGCTCACTTCTCTGTGATAAGTTCAGCCTGTGTCAAGTTGACACAAAACCAGCCAGTACAGGCATATACCCAAAGGAGTCTACCTCGGACTGTGGAGATACTTGTGCATCCCTGTTTATTGCTGCTGTGTTCGTAATACTCAGAAACTAAAAACAGCCTAGATGTTCAAAAGATAATATGGGCATTTAGGAGAAATTAAATTAAGAAATGTTCAGGTAAATAGATGGAGCTAGAAAGAAATTATCCTGACCTCCCCAAAAGACAATGTTGTATGTGTTCTCTTATATGTGGATGTTGACTTTTAAGCTTTGAAAACGTGTGTCTGAATAACCACAGAGGTTGAATATCGAGTAAGGAAACAGGGTGGAAGAGAGGTTCTCCTAGGAGAGGAACATAGAATATAGCTAGCATTTTGGAAAGGCTGAAGGGATAACCAGAATAGGATTAAACAGAGGAGGGATGGGAGTGAAATGTTCTAAATACTGTTCCTAAAATATATCCATATATGAAAGGAATCTAATGGGAATCGGCAAATAGGAAGGGAGACAATGCCCCAGCTAGACAGCTTATCCCCCCAAGTGAAACCTCCAGCTGCCAGTAAAGGGTTACTTCTTGTTAAGTCATTGAGCAGAGGAATCCCATGGGACCACCTTCCCTCCAAAATCACAGGGTATTGCTGGGACTACGGGTTGCTCTCCACAACCTGATGGTCAGGCCCTGCTGCTGACGAGACTCAACACAGAGAGGTAGAGCTGGGTCTGGACTAGAAGCTTCACCCTGCTGACTAGCCTTTGTGGTGCTGTAGTCCCCCAGCGGTGGACTGTGCGACCCACAGTCCCCTTACTCTCTGCCGGGCGCCTTCTTCTTAGCACTTGTGCTTAAGCCCATATTCAAATAACTTTACTAAACCTAAGTCTGTTGCTGCTTCTTCCTTTTTCTTTTTCTTTTTCTTTTTTTTTTAAAGAAAGCATTCAAGGTCATCCTAGGCTACAGAGCCAGTTCAACTCCAGACTCTTGTCTCAGGGGGAAAAAAAGGGAAGAAAGAAAGAAAGAAAGAAAGAAAGAAAGAAAGAAAGAAAGAAAGAAAGAAAGGAAGGAAGGAAGGAAGGAAGGAAGGAAGGGAAAGAAATAGGACTGGCAAGATGGCTCATCGGGTAAGAGCACTGACTACTCTTCCAAAGGTCCTGAGTTCAAATTCCAGTAACCACCCGTAATGAGATTTGACACCCTCTTCTGGTGCGTCTGAAGTCAGCTACAGTGTACATATGTATCATAATAAATGAATCTTTGTGCCGGAGCAAGCAGGGACTGAGCAAGAGGAGTTGACCAGAGCAAGTGGGGCGAGTGGGGCCAAGAGGAGCAAGTAGGGTTGACCTGAGCAAGCAGGCCAACAACCACATGAAGGCTCACAACCATCTGTACAGTGTACAGATGATAAATAAATAAATAAATCTTTAAATATATATATATATATATATATATATATATATATATATTAAATTTTAAGAACTCTAAAAACACCCAAACACCAAATCTCTATATTTGAAGGCCTTGTAACAAAACACTGTAGGGTATCGGGTCTCGGGCAACCCTCTGTATGGAACTGGTCACTGACAAACAGCGTCCTTAAACAAAGAGGGCTTTAACCAGGGACACATAGGCTTACCTTATTTCTTGTTCTGCCATACTCTCAGCCTTATAAATTTAAACAGATGAATTATGCACTCTGTTTGAATCCTGGTCAGTGGCAGATTTAATGGAAGATCAATAAAGGGAGGAAAAAGGTGCCTGAAAACTTTGGAACTTAATGTTTTAAATGTCGAGCTAAGGAAATCAGACAGGGCAACCAGGAGCGTGGCATATACCGTAAAGGGCAATTAGCATTCTACATGGCTTTTATGAAGCGGTTGCCTCCTTTAACTAGATATAGTGCTTTCACGCAACAGTGTAATAATCCTCAAAGTAGTAAAACTAAATGCCTACCTTATTGATTAGCCATCAAACATATTATCATATTTCACCTTTCTCATAAAATATGTTCTAAAAATTTATTAGGACATTAATATATGAGTTTACCCCTCTGGTGGGATGAACTATGAATACCAAACAAATGCTTCCTTTGGATTTTTCAAAGGTGGCATTCTAGAGGCAGAGGTGGCAGCTCATGCCTGCACTCTCAGGGCTTCAGGGGCCGAGGTCTGTTGGGGGTTACATAGTGAGTTCGAGGCTAGCCTCAGAGACTTCGTCTCAACCAAAAGAAAAAGAAGAGGAAATAGGAAGAGGAACGGAAAAGGTGTGTGCGTGCATGTGTGTGCATGTATGTGTGCATGTGTGTTGTCTGTGTGTGTGCGTGTTGTGTGTATATAAAGTAAGTTACAGTAATTTTCATAAATAAGGATTTGTCTTTGTTCACATAAACACTTAATTCTCTCTCTAGAGCAGTGAGTGGAAGGGTCTACTGATCTTTTCACAGGGGTAACCTAATGCCACTAGAAAACACAAATATTTATATTATGATTCATAATGATAGCAAAATTACAATTATGAAGTAGCAATAAAAATAATTTTGTGTCTGGGGGTGAGGGTGGGGTCACCACAACACGAAGGACTATATTAAAGGGTCGCAGCATTAGGAAGGTTGAGAACCCCCCTGTCCTAGAGTTCGAAAATGCCATCACTTCCTTATGATCCCTAAACGTCTTGAAAGAACACAGCATAACTACCTATTAACTTCTAGTGTGGCGGCACACACCTGTAATCCCACCATTTGGGAGCCCGAAGCTGGAGGATCAAGTTTGAAGCCAGCCTGAGCTTCATAGGATGGCCCTACCTCAGAAAACTAAAAGCAAACAAAAATACAGATGTTAAGTGAATCTAGTTCTTTTTCATTTCTGGATATGTGTAATTGAATATTATGAAGCTGTACTTCAGTGATAGAGCTTTTGCCTAGGATGTACAGGCTCCTGGATTTGATCCCCAGCACTGCCATAAGGAAACGGCCAGATGTGCTGGTTATGTAGCTCTTTGCCTCTGTTACCTAAATCAACATTCTAGAACGTACCAATTCTAGAACAATTAAGATGTAATTGTCTGCTTCAAAAAACACTCCTTTAGCCAGATGTGGTGGCCCCTGCCTATAATCCCAGCCTTTGAAAGGTGGAGTCAGATGAATCAAGAGTTCATGGCCAGCATCAGATACACAGCAAGTCCCAGGTTGGCCTGGACTATGTGAGACCCTGTCTCAACAAACAAACAAACGAACGAACAAAACCACACTTGCTTATTTTTTTCCCAGTAAATTTCTGTATTATTAGTAAATTTTTTTTTAAAAAAATCATGTCATTAATCTTAGCACACTAATAAGCACTCACATTATTTTTTATCTGTTTCCTTCACTGAGAAGCTTTTCATGTCTTCATTTCTACATGGTTTTAATGTGAGCAAAACAGACCAAAATTCCTGCTCTGGCAGAGCCTCCACACTGTTACTATTAGTGAGACAGACCTCAGATCGTTCCAGGTGCCTCAAACGAAAGCATTTTAGCATAGGTAATAGTAATGTTGTTATTATTTTTTATTTTCATTGCATGTGTGTGTATGTGGTATGTGTGTGCATGTACATGTATGTGCTCTCGTGTAGCCCAGACCGTCCTGGGTTTGCTATATGACTATTGTGGTTTGAATGAGAAATGTCCCCATAAGCTTTTATACTTGAACACTTTGGGTGTGGTGCTGTTTGGGGAGACCATGGAACCCTTAGGAAGTGGAGCCTTTCAAAGGAAATAAGTTCCTGGGGTGGGGCTTTAAGGATTTATAGTCTGGCTCTACTTCCTATTTTCTCTCCCTCTACTTCCTGTATACGCATGGAATATGATCAGCCATACCTCTGCTCCGTGCTCTCTCTACTTCCTTGCCGTAACTGTATCCATCTGAACTCATAAGCCAAAATAAGCCCTTTCTGGATGAAAAGCAACTTAGGGCTTTTTGTCAAGCTATTCCATCACAGCAACAGAAAAATATTTAAGACAATGACTTTGAACTTTTAATCTTTTGACCTTCAATTCGTGTATGTGGGGATTATAGACAATGGCCACCATGCCAGCTTACAGGGTGCTGGGATTCCAGCCCAGGACTTTCTTCATGCTAGAGGTCGTGGTTACTTTTCTATGGCTATGACAAAACACCATGACCAAGGTAACTTAGGAAAGAAAGCATTCAATGTAAGGCTCACGGTTCCAGAAGGTTAGTCCATGGTGGCAAGCATAGCCTTAGGCATGCAAGCAGGTAGACACAGAGCTTACATCTAATCCACAAGCCCACAGCAGAGAGAGAGAGTCAACTGGGAATTATGGGCTTTTGAAACCTCAAAGTTCACTCCCAGAGACACTCCACCTCCACCAAGACCACACCTTCTAATCCTTCCCAAACAGTTCCACTAGGCTAGTGACCAACTATTCAAACCTATGAGCTGAGAAGAACCATTGTCATTCAAAACCACTACCCTAGGCAAGCACTCTACCAAACTGAGTTACATTCCTCGCTGAAATCTCACAGGCTAGCTAGCCTGGTGTATGCAGCAGTGAGCAAAGGAGACCTTGTTTCATACAAGGTGGAACTTGAAGACCAACACTTAAGGTTGTCCTCTGACCTTCACACGCGTGTGTGCAAACACATTCACACCCACATTGAGGGGCATACAGATATGTACACACATCAAACAAACACATCCACAGTATAAGAATAGAGAGTACAAGTGATGTGTGTAATTTATTGATGTTAGTGTATTTAAAGATATGACACCATTGTCATGATCCATTTTAGAACATTTCTTTACCTTTCAAAGAAATCCTTTACTCTTTAATCAAGTGATTAAATAAGCTGAATTTAGAGGTAAAGTGAATCGTAAGTTTGTTAATTATTTTAGTACTGCATAAACTTAATATGTTTTAATTTAAAATAATAAATATAAGGCCAGGCATGATGCTAATTCCTATAATTTCAGTACTTTGGAGGCAGAGGCCAGAGGATCAGAAGTTCAAGATTATCTTCAGGTACACAGTGAGTATGAGACCAGCCTGTGTTCCATGAGACCTGTCTCAAACACACACACACACACACACACACACACACATATGGGGTGGGTAAGGGAGAGAGACAGAGACACAGAGAAACACAGAGAGAGACACAAAGAGAGAGAAGGATGCTGGGGAACGTCTATAATACAAGGACATGAGAGCTGAGGCAGGAGGATCACAGGTCCAGACTAGCCTTGTCTCTGCTGTTTTGTTTTGTTTTGTTTTGTTTCGTTTTGTTTTTTAAGATAATTAGTCTGGTGGTAGTACACACTCTTAGTTCCAGGTCCCAGGAGGAAGAGGCAGGCAGATCTCTTAGGCAATCAGGCTAGCCAGGAAAACTGTCAGCTCCCAGGACACATCGGAAGTGGGTACCAGTGTGGTTGATGGTGAAATGGCTTCTGCACTGCAGTTCCCAAATGCCCTGCAATTTATAGAGAGGCTTCTCTAATATGAGGGCTCTGACCATAGTGAGTAGAGTAGGGGATTAAGGTTATTATTAAGATACTAAGTATAGACATGGTGGCATAGAACTATAATCCCCTACAACACATGTACACACACACACACACACACACACACACACACACACACACATACACACACACACACACACACACACACACACACACACACACACAGGGTGATCCCAGAAAGACTGAAGGGTTGGGTGCCAAAGTCTCGAGTTAAACGAACATATAGTCACACGGAGTTTTTTAGAGAGAACGGTATTCAGGAAAAGCGATGATGGATTATTGCCCCGTTCCCCTAGCTGATCCTGTGGCCTCGTCTACAAGTCTGCTGAACTGCAGGATTCTACAGTTAACCATCAGCTACTCAGCACCTCAGCCAACAGGGAGAGGTGTCTAGATCCCCTTTTGCTGCCATGAGAGGCCAGTTCAGCCTCTTATATCCTGAAGGAGGAAGTGAGTCATCCAGCTGCAGTAGCACCAAGTTCTCCTGAATCCTCTCGATGGCCCCAAGAAGTCCTATTTCAGGGATTCTGAGGAAGTAGGTCTACTTCATCAGGCCTACTTGTTCGTCTTAATATCTCGCTGATGTGACTTTATTTCAAGATGTGAAAAGAATAGCTTACGTGGGCTGGGCTCCTGCACACCGACAAGCACGTGGTGTCTGATGATGGTATCTGTCAAATCCAGTGAGAGAGAGGAAAAAGGAGGAGGGACAAACTGGGCATCTTCCCTCACAGTTCAGAAAGTAGACTTCATTTCCCACTTTAGTAATGATTCATTGGCCCTTTGTCTCTAAAACAGGCCATTTGGTCTCGGCATTTTGAGCCCCTAAGTTACATAAACATATATTTGAAGAAATCGGGCCACCACGCATATTTTTATTTTTCTCCTGTCAGCAGCTGCTTTATTGCAAAAGAACGAGCCCAAGGAAAGATGCCACTGTGCCCTGTACCACTGTGCTCTGGTGCCTGGGAGCCCTTTCCTTCCATCCATCATGACCTACTACTCTGTCTCCAGCTACTCCGTCACCCTGAAGGCCTCTGAGATCCCACAAAGTAATCGTGTATGCTGGGTGGAAAAGGATGAGAAAGGCTATGAATGACAGTGAGCAACTTCCCCACTTAACCCCAGTAAACAGTCAAATTAACCATAACTTCAACTTTGGTGACATTTTGTAGCAGCTCAGTGGGGTGAGTACTGCTGCACACAGAGCTGACAAACTGCTTTTATCTGCTTCACAACTACTTGGGGGATAAGGTGGGGGGAGGGGGTGGATGGACAATGATGTGAATTCTGACCTTAGAGCCAAGGGGAGATGGGACAGAGCTTTGGTAACAAGTGTGTGCGTGCTTTCAACTTGGTGGATAGCAAAAGATGGCCTTGAATTCCTGATGAAGATGCCTCTGCCTCCCAAATGTTGGGCTTATAAGTTTAAGCCACCACAACAGACTGAGATTTTGTTGTTGTTTTTAATGCAATGGTGAGATACACAGCTTTGTATTTCAAATGTTTCAAGATGGGTTTTCCCCCTGTTACTATGTCATTGTGAACCATATGTGAACTCAACTGACTTAATGCGGTACTGTGGGTTAAATTATGCACAATGTTGATGTCCTAACCCTCAATTGTTCAGAATGTGGCGAGGGGACCTTTACAAGAGGGAAGAAATATGAGAGTGTGACAGTGTGACAGGCCTCCATTCAACAGGAATGGGCTCCATTTTTTCCCAGCATTGAGGATTGAAGTTGAAGCAAGCTGAAGTTGAAGTTGGGCAAGGCAAGCTCTCTAACACAGAGCTATATCCCCAGACCTGGTATTTTTATTAAAAGGGGGAAGTACAGTGTCAGCAAGCCAGTTTACTCAGTAAAGAACTTGCAATCAAGCCTGAAGACCAGTCCCCAGACCCCACACAGTAGAAGGACAGACTGACCCTTGAAAGTTGTCCCCTAACCTTCCTGTGTGTGCCATGGCCTCTGTGTGCACGCACAGACACAATGAATAAATATATGGGAGGGTTACAAGGAATATGCCCAAGTGAGTGTGAAGGTAAGCGTCTAGAGGCCAAGGATAATGTCAGGGTAGATTCTGCCTTCGGGGACCTCAGAAGAACGCAGCATCTGTTTGAGAGATGCCGAAGACAGAAAGGTCTCGCTCCATAGTTCAGGTTGGACTCAAACTCATGAAGCTCCCTTCAGCTTCTTGAGTGAAGGCTGGCATACTCACTTCCTATCAAATGTCTTGGTCTGACATTTCTAGCTGGCAAAACTGAGAGTAGACAATCCTCTGTGATTGGGGCACCCGGCGTGTAGTGCTTGTTATAGAAGGGCTAGAAAACTAGCTTATATGGGAAAACAAGAAAGGTCCCCCCCCCCCCCCCCCCCCCCGCCCATTTTCAGACCAAGTTAAAACTGGCTGAGTTTCTGTTCTGCAATTGCAAGCTCCAGGGTTGCAGAGACAAAGCAGGTAATCATAGGACTTGATCTAGCCAGTCAGACTCGGCAGGATTCCCAGAGGGGACTATGCAAACTGGAAAGTAAACAGTAGCCAGCTCTAGCCAGCTTCGGTGAAGACACACTGGCCTAGTGTTGCCCAAGAGTCTGATCTTTGAGAAAACTCCAAAATGTAGGGGTTTGTTTGTTTGTTAACATAAAAATTTCCCCCCACTTAAAGTACTTAACAACTAATTTTTTAATATATATATATATATATATATATATATATATATATATATATATATATATATATATTGTCCTGGCCAATGGCATGAATCCAAGTAAAGTCTGAGGCCTGACCCAGCCCACTGCCTAAAGTAGTTCAAGGTACAAAGGAGGGTGCCAGACAATTCCATCCTTGCTTTTAGGTGGGGCTCTGTGACTAATTCTGGCCAATGGAATGTGACTGATGGAAAGGAAATCAGGTACTGCTGTGTCAGGACTGGCACAGGTATGTCAGCCACGTTCTTACTGTTCTGACTTTCCAGAACAACCTTGCAGGCACATACTGACCGGCTCCATTTAGGGAATTAGATGGCATTTGACAAAGGCAAGAACGTTAAGTGTGGAGACAATTACAGTTTATCACATAGAGGATAACTCTCCCTTACCCTGGCCTTAAGGGAAAGAATAAGGCAGGGGTGGGGGGTGGGACAGGTGGTGTTAGCTTGTGTTAGATAATCAGGGTTCCTGGTTCCACCCTCTGCTCCTCTGGCCCAAGATCTTAGGGTAACATCTGCTCCTGACTGGCTTAGTCCCCAGGCAGCACAGAGAATCAGTGAGTGAGGAACAAACTGGTTTTGACTCCAGACCGGCTCTTGAGATAGCCTATAAATCGAATAATCCACTAATCACATGAGTGCGTTAGTCCATTTATGAAAGCTGGGCCCTAACTTTACCATGAGTCTTGGAGGGGACAAACCAGGTTAAAGTCATAGCTCGAGGTCAGATTTCCAGCTCCATTTATGAAGGGCCACAGGAAGCTGTGAGAGACACATAGCCATTGTCCTTTACGTGACAACATTTAGGAAGAATCTGATGCCTTCTCCATGTTCATTCCCCACACAGGCTCACACTGGGAGGGTAGTTGCCCGTGACTAACAGTCCGATTGCCTTAGGCACATTTTTGCGGCCACTGGAGCTTGTATGAGAAAATGACCACATGCCAGTGAGGTAGTGCATGCCTTTGATCCCAGGACTCGGGAGGCAGAGGCAGGCGGATCTTTGTTAGTTTAAGGCCAGACTAGTCTACAGAATAAGTTTCAGGATACCCAGGATACACAGAGAAACACTGTCTAAAAAAAAAAAAAAAAAAAAAAAAAAAAAAAAAAAAAAAACAAAAAAACAAAACAAAACAAAACAAAAAACAAAGGAAAAAATGACTACTAGTCATTGCCATGTCTTTCTTTTCTATAGAAAATTATTTCCTCAACATAATTACTATTAAAATGCAGACTGCATACTATCATACATACTTTTACTTTTAACACTTAGGAGTAAAGCTATACAACTTAATGGGATAGTGACTTTATTAAAAAATAAGCCTTCTTATCTTTTTTAAAACATACTTGAAAATACCTTTTAACTTGAACTTTGAGATCTTTCGAAATTCCTGGTTTTGCCTACATAGAAACCCTTGGGCCTTGTGACTGAGCTGAATACATATTAACTTCTGTGAGCCTCCTTATCTGTTGTCTCTTACCGCTGAAAGAGTTTATGCCCATCTTGTGTGAGCATCCCTGAAGCTCTTCGCTGGATATCTCGAGACCTGCTTCCACTATCATTTTTCCCTCAGACCCTCCCTGAACAAGCCTTTATCTCATTTTAACGACTTCCCAGAGCTTTCAACATGTTTCTGTTTCTACTTATCTTTACATATTAGGGATGTCACACAGTGAATTCCTTGAAGGCAACAATCATAAGTGTGTGTGTGTATATGCGTGTGTGAGTGTGTGCATGCGTGTGTGTGTGTGCATGTGTGTATATATATATACATATATATGTGTGTGTGTGTATAAATATATAGTTTTATATATGTATATATCCTATAACCTTGTATGTGTATTTTACCTATATCTTTTTAAATTAATGATATCTAAATATAATGATTTATTGTGTTATCCATACCTCTCTCTGTCACTGAATATGATAGTGCATGCCTATAATTTCAGATCTCGGGACACTGGGGCAAGAAAATTGTAAATTCAAGGCCATCCTGTGCTACACAGTGACACCTGTTTCAGGGAGAAAAAGACAACAGCAACAACAAAGAACAAGCTGAATTTCCTTTTTAGGAAAAGAAGATAAGTTAATTAGTGTAAGCACTAGCCTATCTAAAGATGGAAACCGCTTCTGCCTTGCGCATCAATGTTTATTGGTGAATTTGGGGTTTTTATTTTTAGATTTGGCAAAACTAAGGGCTTTAAAGAGTTGGACTCTAATCTGGGGGCTGGTGAGATGGCTTAGCAGGTGAAGAGTGCTTGCTGCCAATTCTGATGACCTTCTCTCGATCCCGATGACCTCCACTGCTCATCCTGATGACCTTAGCTCAATACTCAGAACACACATCTGGTAGAAAAGGAGAAACAATGGACTGTCAGCAAGGTTGTCCTCTGATTTCTGAGTGAGTACCACAATCCACCTGTGTCCATACCCTCACACAAATACACAACTAAATGTTGGAGCTGGAGAAATGGCTCAGCCATATGTTGACCAAAAATACATACTAAAAAAAAAAAAAAAAAAGGTTTAAAAAATATAAAGCATTGGCTTCTAAACAAGCATTCAGCTAATTGAGCTTACCTTTAAAGAGTAATGCCCTAAGCCAAGTAATTGCAGTACCCAAGAAGTAGAGGCAGGAGGATGCTGTAAGTTCAAAGCCAGTCTTTCTCATAATAACAAGTTCTAGGCCACTCAGTGCTACATATTTAGGTTTTTTTCTCACCCTCATCCTATTTCAGCTCCTTAACCATATTACAGTGATAAAGCGGGTAGTATAGATGTTACCCAAAGGAAGAATTCATGGGGGTGGGGGAGGAGTGGACAATAGTATGGTTCAGGAACACTCAATGAACAAGTTTTATTTCTGTAGACTTTTCTCCTTCTGCCGGAAACCTTCCTTTAAACATGATCCTGAGTAGACTGAATTTTACATAACTGTGGGCAATCTTTACCTGTGACGTAACTCAAGAAACTTGATAGTCACTGATCTCATCCAGTTGAGTAAATTCTCTGGTGACAGATTTTATGTTTGCTAGGTAACCCTTCTCTGTTCTGTATGGATGGTGACCGTGTCTTTGCTGTTTGTCAATTTGAAGTTTAAATTACTAAGTTTATCCTCCAGACATTCTTTTTTTTCTTTTCTTCCCTTTTTTCTAGAGCAAAGTTGGGAGTTTATTGAGAACAGTTTTTTTGTTTTGTTTTTTTTTTTAAAAAAAACTCAGTAATCTACAGTATGAGTTCATGAAACATTTACTATGTGTCACACTTTAATTACATGCAATTTGCTTTTTAGAGACCAGGGAGAGAGCAAAGCTAAATGGTTCAACAGGTACAGGCACTTGCCACTGAGCCTGAGGACCTGAGTCTGGTCCCTGAGACTCTAGGTAGAAGGAGGGGATGTCCCAAAATCTGTCCTCTGATCTCTACACATGCACCATGGCCTTATCCCATGGGCATACTTACCCCACCCCAACAAAATAATTAAGTAAATGGAAAAACAAACATCAGTTTGTTGCATATACCAGAGAACCTGAAGACCCAAGTTCAGTCCCTGGGACCTGTGTCATGGAAGCAGAGAACTGACTCACAGATGATCTCTGACCTCTACATGTGTACCTACACATATACCCATTACAAGCAAAAACAAATAAATAAATGTAATTTTTTTAAGAGATGAGTCTATAAAATCACAAATTTCATTATGATTTTCCCATGCATATAGCACTGTCCTTTGCCCACAGTTTCCTGCCTATTTTGGCGTTCTGTATTTCTCTTCCCAATGGTCTGTGCCCTGCACCCAAACATCACCAAATCTACTTTCAGATCATATCAGCATATATGCTAAATCTAGAATCTGCATGAGAGAGATGATGCAACATTTGTCTCCCTTTTAATGTGCTCTTGTTTCATTCTTTTTTCCTTTAAAATGCCTTCCTTTCCCCCATAGAGCTCCCATTTTACACACATACACACACACACATACATACACACACAGAGACACACACACAGAGACACACACAGAGACACACACAAACAAACACACACAGACACACACACACACACATCTTTCAACTTAAACTCTGTAGAAGAGAAGAAACATGATATTTATCTTCAGAGTCTTGTTTAGCTTGATATAAAGTTCTCCAGTTCCATTCCTTTTTCCTGCAAATAACAGAATTTCATTCTTCCTTATAGATGAATAGAACATATAAGACTTTTTTTTCTTTTCGTTTGTGTTTGTTTGTTTGTTTGAGACAGGGTCTCTCTGTGTAGCTTGGCTGTCCTGGTCCTTGCTCTGTAGACCAGGTTGTCCTTAAACTCACAGAGATACACTTGCCTTTACCTCCTAAGTGCTAGGATTAAATGCAGGTGTGACCACCACCTAACTGTAACACATTGTCTTTATCCATTTGAGCTGGTGGACAGCAAGTTTGGTTTCACGTCTTTGGATACTGTGAATAGTGCTACAGTAAATGAATCAGCAATTCAAGAATCTCTGTAGTACTGATTTGATTCCTTTAGATTTATATTCATAAAGACAAAAAACAAGACAATCTATTCAGGAGTAAACCAAACCAATGAAGTGACTATCTTCTAAAGTAAAAGATTTTAGGGCTGGCCAGGAGTCTGGGTAGGTAACAACATTTGGCACACAAGCCTAGTCACTACTGCCACCGCCACCACCCTCAGAACCCAAGTTAAGAAGTTGGATGTGGTGGCATGGATCTGTAATCCCAGCATTCCTACACTTCCTCGAGATGGGAGGAAGAGTCAGGAGGATGCCCCGCCACAGCAGGTCAGTAGAACTGGAGTATACTGGAGTAAGACAGAAGGGCAGAAACAACCAGAGATTCTGCTTTAGCAAGGTGGAAGGTGAAGGCCAACTCCTCAGACTTGGTAACTTTCTTATGACTTCCATATGTGTACATACATGAACATACACGGGGGGGGGGAAGGAGGAAGAGAGAGAGAGAGAGAAAGAGAGAGAGAGAGAGAGGAGAGAGACAGAGAGAGAGACAGAGAGAGGGGGGAGGGATCAAAGAATGAATTCTTTAGGATGGATGTATAACACTAGCACTTGGCAAATACAGACAAAAGGCAGACAAAAGGGTTAGGCATTCAAAGTCCTCCTTAACGACATATCAAATTTTCAAAGCTAGGTTGGATGTGACCATGTGAATGAGAAATGTCCTTCATAGTCTCATGGATTTGAATGCTTGATCCCCAGCTCGTAGCACTGTTTGAGGATGTTATGGAACCTTTATCAGGAAGAGCTTTGCTGGAGGAGACATGTTACTTGGGGGAGGCTTTACGGTTTTACAGTCTGGTCCACTTCCTTTTCCCCTCCACCTGCTCTTCCTCTTCCTCTGTGTGGATGAATGGATGCGATGTGATCTCTCTGCTTCCTGAACGATAGGCTAGATTCACCTTTCTTCTCTGCTTTCCTCATTGTGAGAAACTCTATCTTTCTAGAACCTAAGACAAAATAAATCCTTCCTTCCCCCACATGGCTTTTGATTATGTATTTTATCACGGCGACAGGAAAGTAATGAATACAGCTGTATAATAATGAGAAAGACTTTAAAAATAATGTAGCAGGACCCCAGACTTTAGTAGGCCCCGAGACCTTAGCACAACTGACTCCATAGCGGAAGTACCATTAAGGCTGTAAAACTCCCACATAGACAGCACCACCTGCCAAAACTAAGACAAAGACCTAATCGATCAATGTCCATAATTCTGGGAAAGTCTCTAATTGTATTAATCTTGGTTTTTGACTTCTGTAGTTCTGTTTCTGGCCAGTGGTTTTTGTTTACTAAAGTATGCCAATTCACAACATGTTGGTTTGTTTGTTTACAGATACCCAGGCAGGACATGGTTTTCATGATTAAAAGCTTATCCAGAGAAAGGATTGGGGCTATACCGAGATCCAGAATACCCACTGTAAGACAACGGCCAAGAAAGAAAGACTTTCTGTTGTTTTACACCTATGTTTGAGCAGTCTTCTCTGGTGAATATCCCACAGCACTTAAAGAGAAAGGAGGACCAAAAAAATGAAAAAAAAAAAAAAAGAAAAGAAAAGACTTTCCATGCTCATGGATTGACAAAATTAATATTGTGAAAATGTGTATCAGGATTATTTGGAGGAACAGAATTGATAGAATGAATCTCCATATCTAGAAAGGGAATATATTTGAGTGGTTTATAGGCTGTGCTCCAGCTTATCCAATAATAGCCATCTACCAACACAAAGGCCAAGGATCCCATAGTTCTTCAATTCATGAGGCTGGATGTCTTAGCTGGTCTTCAGTATATGCCAGGATCCTAAAGAAATAGGCTCTAATGCAGTGAAGGGATGGGAGTGCCGGTGAGAGTGGGAGCGAGCAAGCAATGGACACAAGCTTCCTCTTCCCATGTCCTTTACGTAAGTGGCTAGCAGGAGGTGTAGCCCAGATTAATGGTTGATCTTCCCATTTCAAATGACTTAATTAATAAAAATCTCTCACAGGTGCTTGGGTTTTAGTTAATCCCAGAGGTAGTCAAGTTGGCAGTCAAGACTAGCCATCACAAGATATTGCCAAGACAATGTACAAATGCGATCTAATCCTCATCTAAACTCCAACTGAGAAAGGACTGGGAAAATTAAAGAGAATGTGGAAAGAGAGTGGGGACCTCACCTTAGAGAGAGGGGACCTCACCTTACTCTGGCTGAATGCTGAGACCCTGAAAGTCAAGAGTTCCAGGACAACTAATATTTGTTGTGATGTTTACCTAAAGAGACAGCATTTCTTTTATATAGAGATTTCAAATAAGAATGCTCATATACCAGATGGACAGATGGCTCAGTGTTTGAGAGCACGTGCTGCCCTTGCAGGTGACCTGGGTTCAGTTCCCAGAACCTAAATGATGGCTCACAACCATCCATAACTTCAGTTCTGGGGAACCAATACCCTTTTCTGATTCCAACAGGAACCAGTAGGGCATGTGGTACACACACATAAACACAGGCAAAACACCCATATACATAGAGGGAGTAAATTTTAAAGATGATAAATAAAACAAAAAATATAGTTGCTTTTTTTTAAAAAAAGGAATGTTAACATATCAATGAAGTACATTTTAACATTACTAATGTGTGACTAAGAATGGCCTTCCTCCTTTCCAGCTGTAAATTGAATGTTTTCAAGGAATATTGTAAGCAAACATATAAAGTCCATTGTTTCAACCTTTGGGTTTGTGACCCATGGGTTTCAGAAATCAGATCGTAACTCTGTCTAAAACACTTCTTGAATCACACTATGAGCTCTTCTTCTAAAAAGCACAGTTATTTGAGCTGTAACTTCACAAGCCACTGAAATCATATATATGGCTTTTGCAAAGACACTTACAGTTGTCTCTCTCTTGATAAGTCTATTCTTTTCCTGAGACTGTCTTTTTGTTTATCCCGTACTTAAGTCAATGATAAAATCTCTTCTTAAACTTTAACTCTTCTTCATAGTGGTTCATCTTGAGATGTTTTTCCGGATCACCCAGGGATCCCTGCTTCACTTGCAATGAGGTCTCTGAAGGAAATTCTCAGGCTTCTGCAGTTGGATCACACAGGGTTACTATGGTGACCTGAATAGCAGTGGCTCCACAGGCTCATATATTTGGATGTTTGGTCATTAGAGAAAGGTGATACATGACAGGGATTAGGAGGTCTGGACTTGTTGGAGGAAGTGAGTCACTGGGGTAGCCTTTGAGGATCCAGAAGCTCAAGCCAAGTCTAGTGTCTCACTCTTTCTTCTTGCTGTTTGCCAATGCAGAGGTTTCTAGAATTCTCAGCTACTGCTCTAGCACATCTACCTTTGGGCCACCATGCTTCCTGCCATTATGACAATGGACTAAACCACTGGACTAGAAGCCAGTCCCAATTAAATTCTTTCCTTTACAAGAGTCTCCATGGTCATGCTGTCTCTTTACGTCAATAAAACCCTAAGAGAGGTGTGTCTCCAGCCCTTTCCCCCACTGCTTCTGACACAAGGATGTTCTTTTTTAATAGAAGTGAACTACTTCCTAATGTTATTTGACCTGCAATTTAGGCATACCTATGATTTGTTCTGCAAATTGTTGTAGAGTGGATTGGGAGTTGATGGAGAGTCATCAAGTTGGGTGATAGGAAGCTAATGGGAGAGCAGGATGTAAAAAGGTAATGAGTTCATAAAAGAAGTGTGTCTTAGTTATTTTTCTACTGTTATGGTAAGGTTAGGGTTTTACTACTGTGAATAGACACCATGACCAATGCAAGTCTTATAAAGGACAACATTTTATTGGGCCTGGCTTACAGGTTCAAAGGTTCAGTCCCTTATCATCAAGATGGAAGTATGGCAGCATCCAGGCAGGCATGGCGCAAGCAGAGCTGAGAGTTCTAGATCTTCATCTGAAGGCTGCTAGTGGAAGACTGACTTCCAGGCAGCTAGGGTGAGGGTCTTAAAGCTCACACCCACAGAAATATACCTACTCCAACAGGGCCACATCTACTCCAATAGGGCCACACTTACTCCAACAGGACCACACTTTCCATAGTGCCACTCTCTGGGCCACACATACACAAACCATCACAAGACACCATGACCAAGGAAGGCAATTTACAGAAGAGATTATTGGAGCTAACATTCTCAGAGGGTAAGTCTGCAACCCACCTTAGTAGTGAGCACAGCAACAGGCAAGTAGGCATGATTGTTGAAGCAGTAGTTGGGAGCTTATGTGTTGAGACAATGATGACATGGGGTAGATAGAGCCAGCTGGGGATGACATGAGCTTTTGACGTCGAAATCTGTCCCCAATGAGACATCTCCTCCAACAAGATCACACCTCCTAATTCTTCCCACACAGTTTCATCCGCTGGGGACCAAGCATTCAAACAGATGAGCCCTAGGAGGCCATTTGCATGTAAACCACCACAAGGCATGACTTATCCCAGCATGGTGGTCCATGCCTGTAACCCCAGTACTTGGGGGGTGGAGGTGGCAGAGGTAACACAGGGTCATAGTCCCACACTGCTCTACCCACAAGCCTGAAGAGCTCTTTTAATCTTTTTAGGGTCCCTGATTCAAGTAAAGTCAAGTCTTGGTTTTGCCACAGAAAACAATTTTAGCCAACATGAAGCAGAATTGATGTCAATTAAAGGGTTATTTATATGTATGGATACAGAGTCTCACTGTGTAGCCCATAGCTCTTAGGCACCACAGTTAATAGAAAGGCACTCAGGCAGAAAGTAAGGCACATTCAAGAGCATGGGTGTAGGCTTCTCAAACAGAGAGCTATCAGCAAGTGTCTTTAAAGTAGCCATATACCTTGTGTGAGGTGACTTCTTACGGTCTGGAAGCCATTGCTAAATGAGGTCACTAGGGTAGAGTTCCTATGTGTTGCCTAGAATTTAATAGATTAGAAAGCTAGGTCGTAAATCTCAGGGCTTAGTTCTCAGCTAAGATGTTTTTACTGTAAATAAGAGGTTTTATCTTGTTTATGATAAAGAGAAAGGAATAAGGCCACAGTGGGATAGGAGTAACGGCCATCCTTGAAGGTCATGTAGCTGGCTTATTTGTTTTTTACTCAGCCCTTGGCTGTCATAAAATCCACTTCTCTTCAGTCTAACACTATTTTATGGAATGGAATGGTGCCTGATTTTAGAACTGAAAATAAAGCCAACTATGATTTTTAAGCTGGTGTATTTCAAGTTCTAGGCCAGCAGAGGCTATACAGTGAGACCGTATCTCCAAGAAGTAACACCAAAGGCTGGGGGTGTAGCTTGGCTGGCTGAGTGATTGCCTAATGTGTGAGAGGTCCTGGATCCTATCCCCCACAACTACATAACCTGAACACAAAGAAGATGGAGGCAGGGGGATCAGAAATGCAAAATCACCCTCAGCTACATATAGTCAGTTTGAGTCCTAGGGGGAAATCCAAACAGAAAACAGAAAAACAAAACACCAAATTGGAGAGGGGAGCAGCCATGCCTTCTATCCTATCTAGAACGTTCCCTAGAAAGCTAAATTACTAGCATAAAGCAGCCTCAAGGTAGGATGGAGCAATAGGATCAGATTCATTTATCTAAGAAAGCCCTTTCCCTCTAAACTTAGAGATGCCCCCCCAAAGTCTATACAGGAAAGGGGCTTTGTTTGTTCTGCAGGCTGTTGTGTCTATCCCCACCTTTTATGGGACAGGTTCTCTCTGTGTAGACCTGACTGTCCTAGAAGCACTATGAAGGCCAGGCCAGCTAGGAACTCATAGGCTTGCCTCTGCCTCCCAAGTGCTGGGATTGAAGGCGTGCACTACCACCGCCTGGCTACATTCTAGAATTTTTTATTACAATTTTCTTTCTTAGTGGGGTTGAGGGAGCAGCTATGGTGCATGTGTGGAGGTCAGAAGTCTTCTGCCATGTGAGTCCCAAGGAGTTCCAGTCAGGTCACCAAGCTTGCATTTGTTGAATGCTGTGCACCTTTAACTACTGAACCATCTCAAATCTCTCTAGGTTCACACCTACCCAACCCCCAGATTCTTACCACGTAAGAACTGCCTGAACTGGATATCCTCAAGTCTCAGTCTCCGGAGTGCTAGGATTTCAGGCATGTGCCACTGTGACCAAGTCCTATTTATTTGATTTGATTATATGGTTTCTGTTTTTTTCTTTTTCTTAAATCCCTACGCAGTCTTGGGACTGGAAAAAAATGGCTCAGCTTAATAGTACTTGCTGGGAACCTGGGTTTTATTTTCGGTTCTGAAAACCAGACAGCATTTCATTCCATAAACTAGAACAGGTGTTAGTCTGAGCCGAAGTTGGTTTTATGACAGAAAGGGGCTGAGTAAAAAAGAAATTAGCCAGGTACGTGTAAAACCCAGCACTCTAGAGGCTGAAGCCAGGGAACTGCCAGTTCCAGATCAGCCTCAAAATAAGGAGATGGATAGGGGACCAACAAAAACAAAACAGAAAAGAAGAAAAGCATAGGAGAAGGAGACACCAGACAAGAGAAGACAGGACATAGAGACTGGAAGATCAAAACAAGAGTTAATGCCCAATATGAGCTACTAGAGACACAAAAGGGGGAGGGAGGGGGAGGGCTGGTTCACCATTTCCTGCATTAGAGCTGAGTTCATGGTCTAACAATCTTGAAGAACACTAGTAAAAGATGAGGACGTATGCAAAGTGTGGAGAAGAAAGCTCTTGCAGCCAGGCTAAGACTGAGTGCCTCTCTGGACCGGGGATTCTTTTATATGTCAAGAATGGGTCAGTTTGGTCCAGCAAGGAATTGGGATGAACCCCAATAGCTATTCTGAATATACATGGGGAGTTCTGACTGGCCACTAACCCAGGTGGAAGAAAGCAAACTCAGAAAAAAATCTGACATAGAAAATGTCCTACAAAAAAGTGTGGGAGTGGGAAGAAGAGCCGGGAAGTATCGAGAACGATGTCTAGTAGTTAGCTGACATCTTGGTGAGTCAAGATGGATTTAGACTTTAGCTCCTGAGCTCACTGATTGTGCAGAGTTCACTGTAAAACTTTGGTGTTGTTAGAAGTTGACTATTGGCTTTGCCAGGATATACATTTGTTTTCCTAAGACCTGTAATTCCAACCAGCTGTCTATAAAGTGAGGTTACTTTACTCCTTATTTCTATCAGAGGAATCCAAAGGCAAATCATTTCAAAGTTGGTGCTGATGGAACAGAAAACTCACGAATTAGCTAATGATAACTTCTTTCAGTTCATCATTTTCCTTGTATTAGCTCCGAGGCCGAAACCCTTGTTTGAGGAAGGGACTATCTATTATCTTACTTATCTTTTAAACAACCCATTAAATGGTTTGGCTTTAGTTTAGGGCAAGCTGATGTGAGTGACTCCGCCTTTGATTTAGTGTGATTTGTTTGTTCTGCTGGAGATAATGTTACAGTTGCTATGGCCAGGGCTAAGTTGATCTAGGGAATGGAATCTACAGTTGGCCTGGGTGGAGACCGCATGTTCCAAGATTCCTAGAACACAGAGTTAACCCAGTTGCTCTATCAATCATTTGGCTGGAAAGACCGTCTCTCTGGAAAGTGTACTCACCCAGTACCTCACTAAACAAATGGAAGGAATAATTATTTCTTTAACGAGATGTTATACTTTTCTTTCCCAGGCTTCTTAACCCTCTGTGCAGTTACCACAGAGCCAGCAGCAGGCTGTGTTAAGTTGGCCCGATGCAAAAGGCATAATTTCGACTTTTTCTTCTTTTCTATTTTTTTCTTTTTGATGTTGATCAGAGTCCAATATGCTTTCTCTGGTACTTTGGGATTTTTCACTGTTTCTCTGAAGCTCTCTCCAGCTCCCACCTTTGTTTGCCATGTGGCTACTTTCTGTGCCTAACTCAAAAAGACCTTTCTTTTTTTCTTTCTTTCTTTCTTTCTTTCTTTCTTTCTTTCTTTCTTTCTTTCTTTCTGTCTCTCTCTCTCTCTCTTCCTTTCTTCTTTCTTTCTTCCTTTCTTTCTCTCCCCCTCTCTCTCTCTCTTTCTTTCCTTCCTTTTTTTCTCTCCATCTCCCTCTTCCAGGCAGTTGCTAAAGGTTACAGCTTGCTTTCCTGCCTGGCAGTTTTTTTTCTCTTAAAGTCTCAATGAAAATATCCTGGAGCTATCTTCTGAGTCTGTTCTTCGATGCTTCTGTTCATGAGACTTAGAATCCTAAAGAAGTGGTCAACTTCCCTGGAAACAAATGTTACCCTGACAAGACTCCCCAGAATTCCCACCAACAACCCCATCCAGGGCCTTGCAGATCCCAGGTAAGTGCTCTGCATCTGGGTTGTATCCCCTGCTCTCCATTTTGAGCTTTAGTCTGGTCTATTCCAGGCTTGTAAAGGAGCTCAATCTGAGGGGATGCTTTCCTGGAAATTTTATTTAATACAACTTTGTGTACAGGAAATGGGCTGCCCAGAAAGTTATCACATAGTAATTCCTGACTATTAAAGAAAAGAAAAAAAGTTTGTTTATTTATTTATTTATTTTTGAGACATGGTTTCAATGTGTAGCTGTGGCCATCCTGGAACTCACTACGTAGACCAGGCTGGCCCCATACTCAGAGTGCTGCCTGCCTCTGCCTCCTGAGTGCTAGGATTAAAGGTAGGCACCACCACGTCTGGCTTTGAGTTCTCTCTATTCTTCTTTACTGTTTATTAATATTATCTTAATTAACATATATTAAGAATACATGTGGGATTGCAAGCTGGTACAACCACTCTGGAAATCAGTTTGGCAGATCTTCAGAAAATTGGACTAGTACTACCAGAGGACCCAGCTGTACTACTCCTGGGCATATACCCAAAAGATGCTCCAAAATATAATAAGGACACATGCTCCACTATGTTCATAGCACCTTATTTATAATAGCCAGAAGCTAGAAAGAACCCAGATGTCCTTCAACAGAGGAATGGATACAGAAAATGTGGTACATTTACATGATGGAGTGCTACTCAGCTATTAGAAACAATAATTCATGAATTTCTTAGGCAAATGGATGAAAGAAAATATCCTGAGTAAGATAACCCAATCACAAAAGAACACACATTATATGCACTCACTGACTGATAAGTGGATATTAGCCCAGAAGCCCAGAATACCCAAGATACAATTCACAGACCAAATGAAGCTCAAGAAGAAGGAAGACCAAATTATGGATTTGGTCCTTCTTAGAAGGGAGATGAAAATACCCATGGGAGGAGATACAAAGTGTGGATCAGAAACTGAAGGAAAGGGCATCTAGTGACTGTCCCACCCAAGGATCCATCCCATATACAGGTACCAAACCCAGAAACTAGTGTGGATTCCAACAAGTGCTTGCTGACAGGAGCCTGATATAGCTGTCTCCTGAGAGGCTCTGCCAGAACCTGACAAACACAAAGATGGAAGTTCTCAGCCAACCATTGGACTAAGCACAGGGTCCCCAGTGGAGGAGCTAGAGAAAGGACCCAAGGAGCTGAAGGAGCCCCATAGGGGGAACAACAATATGAACCAACCAATACCCCCAGAGTTCCCAGGGACTAAACCACCAACCAGAGAGTACACATGGAGGGACCCATGGCTGCATATGTAGCAGGGATGGCCTTGTTGGACATCAATGGGAGGGGAGGTCTTTGATCCTGAGAAGGCTCGGTGCCCCAGTGTAGGGGAATGCAAGGGCAGGAAAGCAGGAGTGGGTGGGTTGGTGGGGGGGGGTGGAATAGGGGAATTTCTGTAGGGAAACCAGGAAAGGGGATAACATTTGAAATGTAAATAAAGAAAATATCTAATAAAAAATAAGATTGAAAACAAACAAAAATATATACATATATACATACATATATAATACACACACACACACACACACACACACACACACATATATATATATATATATAAAGAGAGAGGGGGGGCTCAGTATTTAAAAGCACTTGTTTCTTTTACAGAAGTCCAAGGTTCGAGTCCCTATGAGACTGTGGGGAATGTCTCCATTCAAACAACCACACTGCATAGGCCAGAGAGAGCAAGACCCCTAGCTGGAGCTCAAACTCAGAAACATAAGCAGATGATTGGCTCTCAAACTCCAGCCTCACTGACATTAAATGAAACAGCTCAGTTCCTCTCACTAGCCACCTTTCAAGCGCCCAGGAGTCCCGTGCAGCGAGCGTCTACAGTACTGACCAGTACAGGAAGAGAGAACACTTGGATTGTGTCAGGAGGTTCTTTTTGGAGCACTCGCTGCCAAACATTTGAGTTGTGTTTCTTGCCCTGAATCTGGGTTCCATCCAAGCTCAGAGACTGGCGTCCCAAGCTCTTCTACTTCCTAGTCCTGTAGTAACAAGTATAAGTCTGGTCAGCACCGTAGGCTTGGACGCCAAAACCCAGCCGTGGAAACCCGGAGGAGCGGTGAAGGGGCGGGACCAGCTCGGGGAAGGCCTCCCGGGGGCGGGGCCTCGGCCGGGGGCGGGGCCTCGCTCGGGGAAGGCCGCCCGAGGGGGCGGGCCAGCCAGCGGGTCGGCGCACCAGCCCCGCCTTGCGTGCTCACGTGACAGGTCCGCGAGGCCCGGCTCTTGCAGACGTCCAGGCGAGCGAAGATGGCGGCTGAGAGGGAACCTCCTCCGCTGGGGGACGTGAAGCCCACCGACTTTGAGGAGCTGGAGGACGGGGAGGACCTGTTCACCAGCACTGTCTCCACGCTTGAGGTGAGACGGGGCCCCGGCGAGGAGGCCGCGCCGTGCGTCTCCCCTTTCGCCCGGCTGCCTCTTCCCCTGTCCCTTCCCACCCCCCCGGGTTTTAGCCAGGCCAGGTCCGGTGACACCTGTGACGCGCGCGGGCTGCACCTCAGGTGCCTGTCAAGGGACCTGCGGTCGGCCTGGGCGGCCAGGCCTCGGGACGGCAGCCTGCGGGCCCGGACGCCGACCTCACCTCCAAGGGGCCAGGACCCACGGACGGAGGGACCTCGTCGTGCTTGCGGGCTCTCGGGCCTTCCCTGTCATCCGCGCCTCTTCCTCCAGGCAGGAGAGAGGCTTGTCTCCGGTTCCCGGGGCACCGCTGCACCCCTGGGATTTCAGCAGCTCCGGGAAAGGGTGCTTGCTTCTCTGCCCACCGGAGGGTGTGCCCTGCCGCGGGAGAGCCAGGAAGTCGCGAAGTGAACTCTTCTCAGTGGCTTGAGGGTCCGCAGGGAGGTCTGAGTGCGCTTTTCCCTGCCCGGCTGCCCTTCATGGGCTGTTAGCTCTCTTGGATATAAGAGCCTCTTGTTTTTTAAGTAGGTAAATGCCTTTGAGTTAGGAGGCTTAGGCAAGATCTCGTGCGGGCGCCGGCTGGATTCGAACTCAGTAGGTAGCTGAGGATGGCTTTGAACCTCTGATCTTCTTGCCCTCACTCCCCTTTTCCAGGTGCTGAGGTTAGCCGACATGAGCCACTGCCTGGGTTTTAGACTTTTTAAGGGGCTGTCATGTTTGAAAAGTACAAACTCGAAGGGTGGGGTAGTCCAGGAAACTGGTTTTTAATTACTAGGGGAGAAATAGAAACAGATCTCCACTCCTTTTTCCTCTTTTTTCGCTTGGTCAGCGATCTCTATAGCTGAGTGTTCCTGTTTTTGTCAAAGGAAACACTGAACTTAGCTGTATTGGCCCGCCTTTTGCTAGTCACATTTGAATTGCTTTACATTGAATGAGAGCACATACACCGGAAATCGTAATTTTAAGCGTGTAAGCACTTTTCTCAGAAGATTGTTTACCTCGGCTTTTTTTTTTTTAATTGGGTGTTGTGTGTGTGTGTGTGTGTGTGTGCCCTCGCGTGTGCGTACGTGGTCTCGAGCACGAGCACTTTTGAAAATCAAAAGACAACTTTTGGGAGTTGGTTCTCTGTCAGGCATGGTACCTGTTTAACCATCTCACCTGCCCTCTACTTTTTTATAAAGTTCTTTTTTTTTTTTTTTTTAAGGTTTTTTGAGACAGGGTTTCTCTGTATAGCTCTGGCTGTCCTGGACCTCATTCTGTAGACCAGGCTGGCCTCGAACTCAGAAATCCACCTGCCTCTGCCTCCCAAGTGCTGGGATTAAAGGTGTGCACCACCACCGCCCGGCCTATGAAGTTCTTTAGTATTAGTTTTGTTGGCTTGTTTAAGTCTGTACCAAATCAAATGGAAATAGCTGTAAAATACCCATTATCTGAATTTCAGTGACCAGAAACTGAAAACTTCAGGCTAATTTTATCTGTAGTGGTAAAGCCAAAGCCCACTTTCCAATAGATTTATACATTCCTCGGATCATTGATGTGTACTAAACAAAATCTTGGGTATTTGTGTCTTAATACAGCTAATACTGGTTTCATTGTCAAAAACATTCATCTCCTAAAATTAGTTAAAATTACTTTGCAGAATATGTTTTTCTAGGCAGAGGAAGTTAGTGTCTTCATAGCCTTTGATATGTTTTATGTCACTTAACATGTGTTGTACATGACTACAGGGTCCTAAGACCTGAATTGTCTTTTGTAGTCACAATACACAGAATAACTATAGTCTATATCAGAGAAAGTCTGCAAAGTTTTATTGTGAATAAATGTATCTTGGCTAATATACTGTGAAAGAGTTGTAAATAGAGTTGTTAATTGGTTGTTGATCTGAACCCCTTATCTCATGGATTCATTTTAAGAAGGTGATGTGACTTAGGTTTTTAGATTCAGTTTTAAAAATTTCAGGTTAGCATAAAAGGTTCATTTTTCCCCCTTGAAAATGTTTGGGATGTATGCAGTCCTTTTACACCCTGTTTACATGGTGCCTCTTACACTTTGGTGCAGAAGAATCCAGTGGTCATGCACATGCCTGCACCTGGCTGGAATTCTGTATGGTTAACAAGCATTTTTTTTTTCCTTTGGAGAGCAGATCTCTCTTTGTAGCCTACATAGACATAGACATGGAACTAGTTCTTCTTGCCTGAGCCTGGCACAAACATGTACCACAATAGCCACACAGTGGTACACAGGACTTTAGTCCCAGCACTCAGAGGCAGAGGCAGGCCGATCTCTTGAGTTTGAGTCCAGCCTGCTCTACAGAGTGAGTTCCAGGACCACAAGAGAAAACTAATCAAACAAACAAAAAGGAACTATGCACCACCACTCCTGGTTGTACTTTTCCTGTAATTTGGTTGGATGGGACATTACTAGCCCCAGATCAGTGCTTCTGACTATAGATATAATTTATTCAGGGGTCTTGTTGTGTGTAGTCTGTTTCTGTAGGACACTGTAGAGTCCTATTTATTATTTATTCCTTTGAGACAGTCTCTCACTGTGTAGCTCTAGCTGACCTGGAAATATATACGCATGCATGTATGTATGTGTCTGTGCGTGTGTGCATGCACGTGTGCATGTCTGGCTGACCTGGAAATATATATGTGTGTGTGCATGTGTGTGGCTGGCCTCAAGCTCATAGAGAACCTCCTGCCTCTGCCTCTTGAGTTCTGGGAATGAAGGTGTGCACCCCCATGCCTGGTCTGTTAGCCTAGTTAGTGATTGGGATGCTTGTTTGATTTCTTGTTTAGTGTTTTGAGCTGTCTGTACTGGATATTTAGCCTCTGTGTGGTGCATAGATTTTTTCCCTGTTCTGTAGCCTGTCTCTTCACTCAGTGTGTTTCCATTGCTGTGCAGAAGCTCTTTAATTTCCTGAAATCTCTTGGTGAGCTGTTAGTATTGTTTTCTGAGTTACTGGGCTCCTTTTCAGAAGGTCCTTGCTGTGCCAGCATTTCCCCTATTTTTCCTCTAACAGTTTCAGAGCTTCAGGGTCTTTAATGTATTTGGAGTTGGTTTTTGTACAAGGTGAGAAATAGATATCCACGTATACAGCCAATTTTCAAGTCCCATTTGTTGAAGAGGATGTCTTTTGAGCTCTGTATATTTTGGACAATTTTGTTGAAAATCTGATGACTAGGCACTGGTGAGATGGCTCAATGTATAAAGATACAATTTGTCACACATTGCCCTCTGACACCCTTGTTTGAACTGTGGCATGCATGTGCCCTTCATATCCTCAATAAATGTAAATTTTAAAAAATTTAAAACTCAGATGGCTATGGTTGCATGGATTTATAGCTAGCCCCTCTGTTTTTTACATTGTACACATGCTTGCTCTGTGCTGGTGCCATGTTGTGTATATGACTTGAAATCAGGTACAATTGCAGCATTTCTCTTTGCTTTGCTTTCCAGTTTGTTGGTGCTTCCATATGAATGTCAGTGTTCTTTATATTTCTGTGAAGAATGTTACTGGAGTTTTGTTAGGGATTGCATTGAGTCTGTTCATGATAGTAATTCTGTTGATCTGTGAGTGTGGAACGTCGTCTTATTTCCTAGTGTCTTCAGGTTTGTTTCTTTACTGTTTTTATTTTTTTGTCGAGGTCTTTACTTTCTTGGTTAGGTTTATTCTAAGATATGCTTATATTTACTTATTTTTAGAGAATAATGATAGGACTGTTTATTGTTTCCCTGATTTCTTGCTTAGCATGTTCGTTGTTATTAGTAAATAAGAAAACTACTACTGATCTTTATGTCAGTTTCTCCTGGCTTATTGCTAGAAGTGTTTATCAGATCCACAAGCTTTTCGTGGAGTCTTTAGGGTCTATTAAATAAAATTGTATCATCTTCAGGTAAATACAACTTTACTTGTTTGATATTTATATTCCTTTTATTCATTCTCTTGACTTGCTGCTCCAGCCAAGACTTGAAGCACTGTATATTGAATGGGAATAGTAGAGTGGACATCCTTGTTGTTCCTAGTATTAATAGAAATGCTTCAGATTTCTTTTTCTCCTTTTAGTGTGATATTGGCTATAGGCTTGTTATATGTAGCTTTTATTATGTTGTGATATCATTTCTTCTATCGATAGTCTCTTTTTGGCTTTTACCATGGAGGATTTTATTCAAAGCCCTTTTTCTTAATTGTTGAGACGATCATGTGATTTCTTTCCTTGAGTCCAGTTGTGTGATATATAATATTTACTGATTTGTATGTTGAACTAATCCCTCTATCTGAAATGAAGCCAACTTGATCATGATGAATTACTTTTTTTGAAAAAAAAAAAATTATATGTGTACACTGCCTGCATGCAGGAGCCCAAGGAGGCCAGAAAAGGGTGTTGGATTCCCTGGAACTGTGAGCCATCATGTGGGTGCTGGGAATTGAACCTAGTTCTTTAGAAAGAGCGGTAAGTACTCTTAACTACTGAGCCACCTCTCCAGCCTGAATTTTTTTAAGTTTTTTTCTGTGTATGAGTTTTTGGGTTGTTTATTTTTGGCCTGCATTTCTGTATGTATACTCTGCGTGGCTGATGCCTCTGGTGGTCAGAAGAAGGGATCCGGAGTAACTAGAGTTATGGGTAGTTGTGGGCCACCATGTGGGTGCTGGTGAAACCTGGAAGAACAGCAAAGACTCATATATAATTTGTTATTTCTCTGGTCCCTGGGTTACCTTCTTGATGTGATCTTGAATTGGTTTGCAAGTATTTTATTGAGAATTGTTGTGTCTATGTTCATCAGGGAAGCTGGTCTATAATTTTCTTTTCCTTTTGTGTCTTTATCTGGGTATGCCATCAACATAACACTGGACTCATAAGAGTGTGGAAGCATTCTTTCTTTATTTTATGGAATACTTTGAGAATGATGATTGTTGATTCTTCTTGAAAATTTGGTAGAATTCTATAGTGAATGCATCTGGGGCTGGAGTTCTTTTAGAAGATTTTTACTACTGTTTAAATCTTGTTTCTTTCAGACCAGGTTACATCATTTGTCTCTCAGTTTAACTTTAGTAAATCATGAATTTAGAAAATAATTAAAAAAACAAAACAAAACTGGGCAGTGGTGGCGTACACCTTTAATCCCAGCACTTGGGAGGCAGAGGCAGGCAGATTTCTGAGTTCAAGGGACAGCCAGGGCTACACAGAGAAACCCTTGTCTCAAAAAACAAAAACAACAACAACAACAAAAATAGAAATTAATTTCTTTTTGATTTTCAATTTTAGTGGAATATAAGTTTTTAATTTTTAATTTTTATTTTTATTTATTTATTTATTTATTTTTGGTTTTTTGAGACAGGGTTTCTCTGTGTAGCCCTGGCTATCCTGGAACTCACTCTGTAGACTAGGCTGGCCTCGAACTCAGAAATCCACCTGCCTCTCCTCCCAAATGCTGGGATTAAGGGTGTGCGCCACCACCACCATCCAGCAAGTATTTAATTTTTTAACGTAGCAGATTTATGTATTTTAAATTTTAAAAGGATTTATTTTTATTATTTTTATGTGTATGTGTTTGAGTGAATGCTGGATGTGTATGGGCTCCTGTGAAGGCCAGGAGAAAACATGAAATCTCTTGGATCTGGAGTTAAAGGTCTTGGAAGCCACCAGACATGGGTCCTGGAAGGACAAGTGCTCTTATCTGCTGAGCCATCTCTCTTACCCCAATATACATTCTTAATATGTGGTCTTAGGATTTCATGACAAATTTTTTTCCATTGTATTGGGGGTTAGGGTACATGTGTGGCTGTCGGATCTAATATGTAGGTCACTTTCTATTAGGTAGGTTGTTGGGCTTGGCTGAGAGCCCCTTTACCTGCTGAGTCATCTCATCAGCCCAGATGTTCTGACTTTCATTGGTTTTTGTTGTAATCTTCATTTTCATCTCTGATTTTATTAATTTTGTATTTCTCTGGTTCTTTTAGTTTGACTAAATGTCTGGTAATCTTAGTATCCTTTCAAAGAATCAGCTCTTGATTTATTGATTTATTTTTTGTATTTTACAGTTTTTCTATGTCATTTATTTGCTGATATTAGTTCTTGTAATCTACTGACTTTGGGTTTGCATTGTTCTTGTTTTTCCAGAGTACTGAGGTTGTGTGAGGGCCCTCTGGGTTTTGTTTTTTGTTTCTTTAAATATCAGTGCTGGTAGTTATTGGACTTTCCTCTTAGGATTGTTTTCATTTTATTCCATGGGTTTTGACATGTTCTTTTCATTTATATTCAATTCTAGGAATTTTTTAAAAATTTCTTTCTTGACCAGGCAGTGGTGGCACATGCCTTTAATCCCAGCACTTGGGAGGTAGAGGCAGGCAGATTTCTGAGTTCAAGGCCAGCCTGGTCTGCAGAGTGAGTTCCAGGACAGCCAGGGCTACACAGAGAAACCCTGTCTCAAAAAAAAAAAAAAATTTTTTTTTCTTGATTTCTTCAGAGATGTATTTATCATTCAGTTGGGTGTTGTTTAATTCCCATGAGTATGTGCATTTTTCTGTAGTTTCTCTTGCTGTTAATTTCTGCCTTTATTACATTATGGCCAGATTGAAAACAATAAAAAGTTATTTCAGTTTTCCCTCTTTGTCCTAATAGAGTCTATTTTAGAGAAAGTTACATGGGCAACTGAGAAGAGCGTGAGGTCTGTGATATTTGAATGAAATGTTCTGTTTTTCAGGCTCCTTGATCTATGATGTCACTTAACCCAGATTGATTGGTTGATTGATTGATTGATTGTATATATATATGTATATGTATGTGTATGTGTGTGTGTGTGTGTGTGTGTGTGTGTGTGTGTATGTGATATATATTTGGTTTTTTGAGATAGGGTTTCTCTGTTTCCCTGGCTGTTCTGGAATTTACTCTGTATACCAGGCTGACCTTAAACTCAGAGATTTACCTGCCCCTGCCTCCTGAATGCTAGGATTAAAGGCATGTGCCACCACTGCCCAGCTTTATTTTTATTTTTAAAATTTACTCGTGTGTGTGTGTGTGTGTGTGTGTGTGTGTGTGTGTGTGTCAGAGTGTATACAGTTACACATGCTACAATATGTGTAAAGCTAAGTGAACAACTTCATGGAATTGGTTCTCCTTTTCCACATTTGTTTGTTTTAGTGGGATGACCTGTCTTATCAATGAGAGTAGTGTGCTAAAGTCACTATTATTGTGTTGGAATTAATTTGATCTTATACCTTATATCTAGTAATATTTGTTGTATGAGTTAGCACCTATGTTCTGTGTTAAATTGTAAAGTCTTCTTAGTAGATTGCTCCCTCATGACTATAAAGTGACTTTATCTTTTTCTTTGAAGTCTATTTGCCTGACCTTAGCAGAGCAACACATTTACTTCTTGTGTTTCTTTCCTTCTTTGATGGTGAAGTACATTTCTTGGCAGCAAATGGGTGGGTCTTAGTTTTTATTATTATTTAATTAAAAAATTATTGTGTGGTTGCTTTGCTTGCATTTATGTCTGCACACCACATTCAGGCTTGTTGCCCTGGAGGCCAGAAAGATGGTTGGATCTTCTGGAAGTAGAGTTATAGGTAGTTGTGAGCTACCTGATGATGTGGGTGCTGGGAACTAAGTCCAAGTGCTCGTAGTCATCTCTAGAGCCTTGATTTTTAAGTTTAAAAAGAAAAAAACTGTGTATGTGTACACATGTGGAGGTCAGAGAACAACTTGGGAAAAACCCTTTTCCTACGTCCAGCACTACATACGCTTGAGAATCAAACTGTTGTCAACCTTATGACAGGTATGCATGCCTGCTGAGGCGGTGGGCTTACCCACTGGCTTTATAATGCAGGTGCTTGCAGCTGTGAACTCCTTAGGATTGCTTTTAATGTACTGTAGATCTTTGGCATGCCAAATTTTCATTTGATCTTTAGGAATGTTTTTTGGCGGGGGCGGGTAGGGGTTGGGGGTTAGGAATGGTAGACTGAGATAGAGACTCAGGCAAATTGCTAGATAGCTAAAATGACCTTGAATTTGTGATTCTCTTGCTTCTCCCTCCAGAGTGCTAGGGTTGCCCACACCAGTTTATACTGTGATAGGTCTTAAACTCCAGGTCTTCAGGCAAATTAGGAAGTACTTGCCCAACTGAGCCATGGTCTTAACCTGTCTTTGGTATTTTTTGATGACCATCATTTGACAGTGTGTTGTTCAATTTCCATAGTAAGTTTTATGGCTGTTGATTTTTCTGTTTTTATTCCCTTCTTATCTGCTGGAAGGCAAGAAATTGTTTTTCTGTATTTGTTGAGACTTGTGCCCTTTTGTTTTAGAAAAAGTTCCATGGGCTGTTGAGAAGACAGTATATTTTACAGTGTTTGGGTAGGATGTTATTAGATGTCTGTTAGTTCCATTTGAGCTATGCTATCATTAAACTCAGATGTTTTTGTTTGGTTGACCTGTCTTTTGGTGAGGATAGGATGTTGACGTCATTCACTTAGTAAGTTGTAGTTAATCTCCTGACCTTATAGGTCTAGCATTATGTGAAACTGGACTCACCTATGCATAGTTGTTTAAAATTGTATTCTTGATGAATTGTTTTATGTGTACGAGTACACTGTAGCTGTACAGATGACCGTGAGCCATCGTGTGGCTGTTGAGAATTGAACTCACGACGGCCCCCTCTTACTCCGGCCTGCTCACTCCAGCATAATATACTGTAGCTGTCTTCAGACGCACCAGAAGAGGGCGTCAGATCTCATTATGGGTGGTTGTGAGCCACCATGTGGTTGCTGGGATCTGAACTCAGGACCGGAAGAGCAGTCAGTGCTCTTACCCACTGAGCCATCTCGCCAGCTCATGAATTGTTTTCTTAATCACTATGAAGTATTTTTTGTTTTTTTTGTTTTTTGTTTTTATCTCTTTGGACTAGTTGGGTTCAAACTCTGTTTTGTCAGAACAGTGACTTCTGCTTACTTTTCAGTTCCATTTGCTTGGAAGATATTTATCCATCCTTTCATCCCAAAGATTTGCCTATCTTTGATGGTAAGGCACATTTCTTGGAGGCAGTAAATAATATGGATCCTGTTTTTCAATCCAGTGTGCCTGTTTCTATTTTAGAATTTTATATTTATTGAAGGTGTGGGAGAGAGTGAGTGCCCAAGTGGTCTTAAGCTTGTGATCCTCTGGCTTCAGTCTCAGCTCTGTGCTGCCGTCTCAGAAGTTTGTTACTATGCCTGGCTCTTCTTTCATTGCTGATTGTCTCACGTAGTTCAGACTTGCATTGTAGTCACAGATGACCCGAACTCCTAATCTTCCTGCCTCTGCCCCTACAAAGTACTGTGATTACAGGCATGGACCACCATGCCCAGAAGATGAATGATATCAAAGACAATTAGGGGGTATGGATGTGGTTTAGTAGCAAAGTATTTGCCCAACTTCTGTACGGGGACCTGTTTCAATTTCTTCCACCACAAAAACAAAATATTCATGTTACAAAATGCTTACTAACCATAAAAACAAACAATTTTGCTCTGTGAAACTAAGAAATTCTGTTGTGGGTCTACTATTAATGTAGAAAGATAAGCCTTGGACTGGCTGAAAATACCTGTAATTTAAGTCTGACTGCCCCTCCCTAACAAATCCTTTTATGGAAAATATATAAAGAACCTCTATGAACTGGGTGGTAGTGGAGCACTTTTAATCTCAGCCCTCTGGGGGAAGGAAGAGGCAGGCAGATCTCTGAGTTTGAGCCCAGCTGGTCTACAGAATCAAGTTTCAGTACAGCAAGGACTACACAAAGAAATACTGTCTTGAAAACAAAAACAAAACAAAACCAACCAAACGGAAGTCAAGTGGTAGTGGCACACCACTTCAGTCATATCACTTGGGAGGCAGAGGGGAGTGGACCTCCAAGTTCAAGGCCATCCTGGTCTTCGTAGTTCCAGGACAGTTAGGACTACACAGAGAAACCTTGTCAAAAGAAAAGAAAAAAAAAAACCCTCTATCAATTGTGTGTGTATGTGTGTGTGTGTTTTAAAGAATGCTTGAGATCTGTATCAGTTAATCTTGCCACTCAAGATTCAGAATCACTATGGAACCATTTATTTCTGGACATATTTTTAAAGGTTTATCTAGATTAGGTTAATCAATGTGGGAATGCTTATTATTATAATGAGTGGCTTACTACACAGAGCAGTACACAAGGATTCATAAGGAATAACATTAAGTAGGAAAAACAAAACAAAACAAAAAAAAACCACACACACACACACACACACACACACACACACACACACACAAGGGCTGGTGTGATGGCTCAGCGGGTAAGAGGACTGACTGCTCTTCCGAAGTTCCTGAGTTCGAATCCCAGCAACCACATGGTGGCTCACAACCACCCATAATGACATCTGACTCCCTCTTCTGGTATGTCTGAAGACAGCTACAGTGTACTTATTTAAAATAATAAATAAATATTAAAAAAAAAGTAGGAAAAACAGCTGGATATGATAGAGTTCCATAATCCCAGAATTTAGGAGGGTGAAGCAAGAGGGTTTCAGTTTTAGATCTGCTTGGGTTGCATAGCCAGACCTTATTGGAAAAGAGAAGAGTAATTAATTTTCCAGATGGGTGTAGTGCACACCTGTATATAATACATGGGGAAGCTGAGGCATGAGGGCATGAAGATTGAGTTCAAGTCCATCCTGGGCTATGGTACCTATGAGACCCCTTGTCTAAAAAATAGTTTTTGAGATATGGAATAATCGTAGTTTGAAAATAATAGAATCTTAGGAATGGCATAGTTCCTATCATTCATAATTCATCTATCATTAAATCTGTGCATACCACAGCACACTTGTAGAGAGGTGGCTTTCAGAATCAATTTTCTCAGAGATTGAATTTATTAGATCATTAGGTTTAGTAGTAAGAGCCTTTGTCACTGAGTCATCTCACGGGCTCTATTTTTCTTTTTTTTTTTTTTTTTTTTTTTTTGGTTTTTCGAGACAGGGTTTCTCTGTGTAGCCCTGGCTGTCCTGGAACTCACTCTGTAGACCAGGCTGGCCTCGAACTCAGAATTCCGCCTGCCTCTGCCTCCCAAGTGCTGGGATTAAAGGCGTGCGCCACCACTGTCCAGCTCTTTATGTATTTTTATTTTGGTTTATTTGAGGTAGGGTCTCAAGCCAGTCTTGAACAACATCTTGTTGGGTTTTACCTTGAACTCTTGATCCTTTTTGCCTCATCTCCCAAAATCTGTAATTACTGGTATAAACCACTATGTGTGCCTTTGATTTTTGACTTTAAAGAAGGTCTTTGAACTTGGATATATCAGCCCCAGTAGAAATATAACCATGATGCAAAGAAAAAAAAAAGGCAGTCACTCTTAAAATCAAGGAACTTGCTCTGAATTTGGTTGTATTGTGATACATATGGGTTTGTTTGGTTTGTTTTTTTTTTTTTGTTTTTTTG
>NW_022196895.1:48961959-48976736 GCF_008632895.1 Mastomys coucha
AGAAATCTGCCTGCCTCTGCCTCCCAAGTGCTGGGATTAAAGGCGTGCGCCACCACTGCCCGGCTATGGTTTTGTTAATAACTAAGTATGATAGGTTAGTGCCACTAAAAGGGATGATAATACTTAAGTGATTGTTGAGCACAGGGGGTGTATTGAAGTGTATTTGGACCTTCTCTAAATATAAATAGTTGTTCTTTTCCTCTCTAACAAGAGAATATTGTATTTCTTTAGCTAGAGACACGATAAAAATCAAATAAGCATTCCAATCCACTGTCTGCTATTGTTCTTTTAACAGTCAAGTCCATCATCTCCCGAACCAGCCAGTCTTCCTGCAGAAGATATTAGTGCAAACTCTAATGGCTCCAAACCTGTAGAAGTTGTACTAGACGATGACAGAGAAGATCTTTTCGCAGGTAATTGTCATATCTTTACTTTCTTTTTTTAGTACTAGCCAATTATAATTCACAAGCTATTAGAAAATATTCTCTAAGGCAAGTGAAATTCTGTGTCTTTATAAGAACTCTGTCTGTAACACCTTAGAGAGTGAATGTGAACATGGTCGGTTCCTGTAATCTTAGCATTTGGGAGATGGAAGCATGAGGATTGCTGCGTTCAGGGTCAGCCCAGCTTATAGGGTGAGACCTGTATCCAACTCAAAAGAAGCTTAGCAGGATAGGAACTGTCTAGTTAGGTCATTCTGTAAGAAATACATACAGACCAGTAGGAGAAGCAAAAATATACTTATTTGTAAACATTTGAGAGTAGAATACACGATACTGACCATATCTTGGGAGATAGCAGTGATTGTATTCTTCTTGTTATTGTTGTTACAAGTTGTCACAAAGCAAAATCAAAGCATGACTCACTATATGGGAGCTAGAGAGATGCCAAAGCAGCTCTTCCAGAGGACCCAGGTTTGATTCCTAGCATCCATATGGTGGCTCACAGCCATATGTTAACTCTAGGGTATCTGATGCCTTCTTTTGGCCTCAGGTGGCACCAGGCATACATGTGGTGCATAGACGTACACATAGCCAAAACACCCATATATATAAAAAATAAAAATTGCTGTATCTTATAGGCTTGCTGTTAGGTAAGTTGGTGGTTGAGTTTGTTTTGGATATAGGATAGAATTTGGTGTAGTCCATTCTAACTTGAAAAATGCTTGACTCTTCTAAACACCTATGTCTTAGAATTAAATTAAGATAAAAATTAATATTAATATTAAAAAGCAAAAATTAAAATTTTAATATTGATACAGAATTAAAATAGTAGATAACTTTGTATTTAGCAATGTAATTTACGTATTGGCTTTTATTGAGTTATTAATGTTCTCAACTTTTGTAGTGATCCACATTCAAATATACAAGTATGCTTGAAGGTACAGTTCTTCATACAAAAGTTCATAAATTTCCAGCTTGAGAGCTTGTGGCAGAATATTGTTTAGAATGTGAGGCTAGCCTAGGCTATATAATGAGTAACAGATCAGGGATACATAGCAAGACCCTATGTCAAAGAAAGGAAGAAAGGAAATAATGAAAGGACAACAGTATATTGTCAGTTTTTGTTTAAAGCCTAAACAATTTGGGACTGGTGAGAAGGAATCAGTGGGTGAAGTTCTTTGTGTATAATCCTGGCTATGCTTGAGTTTGATCTAGTGAGCCCTCAGGGAAGTGAGAGAACTGACTCCTAAAATTGTCCTCTGACCTCTACATGCACTCTGTGGCACATATTCCTGCACTGCCACACATACATCATTCATTTATACTTACATAAGCATACAACAGTTTTTTAAATTTTAAATAAAATCATTTTTATGCGTTACAGCTTAACTTAGCTGTGTTTTATAATAACTAGGTGATCTAAAACATGTTTGTATAAGTAATACTACACTTGGCTCATGTTTATAATGCATTTAATTAGATCTATCTCTTTTCCTATGGAAGCGTGTGATGCTAGGAATTTGTAAGTATAGCATATGCTATCAGGATGATGAAATTTGTTGTCTAGTAGTAATAACATGTCTTTGGTGCATAGAATACAGATCTGGCTTAAAGCAGCATAGCCATTGTGATTTTAAAATCATAAAGAAACCAGCTTATGTTGTTTGCATTGCTGTTTAGATAAATTATATAGTTTGTATAATGTAGGTAATTCATTCAGCAGTACATGGAAAAAAACTAGCTGTGACATGTTGTTAGGCTACTTATAAAATGTTCACCAAATGAGTTCAATGGTCTAGCCCTTCTCCATTTGTTACATCATAAGAAATGCCTGAATATGGACAAAATCAATGTGTATTTCACTCAAGTTATAACTCTGTATCTTCCTTAATCTTTAAACTTGTTTTCAACTGAGCCCTCCATATTTGTAGCTGTTTATTTAAGCTAAAAGAAGTCATGTCAGCCATTTAAAGTGTGAACATAGTGATACACACCTAATTCCAGAACTTAGGAGGCAGCAACTGCAGGGTCAGATGCTCTTCAGTAACGTGAATTGGAGCTTTCATGAGCTCTTGTCCTAAGAATCAGACAAGGGGGGCAGTGGTGATACACACCCTTAATCGCAGCTGAGAAGGCACAGCAGGCAGATCTCTGTGAATTTGAGTGAGTTTCAAGATAGCACAGGGAAACCCCATCTCAAAAAACCAACTGAACAAACAAAACAAACAAAAAAAAAAACCCACCACAACAAAGGCAGACCATCAGTTTGATTTCTTCCCTTTCCATATTAGTTGCTTAGGTCATCTGTAGCCTTGCTTCAGGTTCCCAGCCCTTTGCTGTTGAAGCAGCTTCTAGTTCAAGCAAGCAAAGCCTTGATTAATGTAGTCAAATGTCATTGAAAACCTTGGTTGGCTTTAAATTACTGTGTCTCAGCCTTCCTAGTGCTGTGGCCCTTTAATATGTAGTTCCTCCTGTTGTAATGACCCCTAACCGTAAAATTATTTCATTGCTACCTTATAACTATAGTTTTGCCTCTGTTATAAATTATAATGTAAATATCTGATATGCAGTCCTCTTGGGGACCGCTTAGTTTAAAGTGATGACAGTGGAATTATGTATATGACTGTTTTGTCTCCATTTATATATGTGTACCAACTGTTTGCAGTGCCTGTAAAGGCTAGAAAGGCACTAGATTCCCTGGAAACTAGAATTAGGGATGATTATGAGCTGCCATGGGGCTTCTGGCAAATGAACCTGGGCCCTCTGGAAGAACTGGTCTTAACCACAGAGCCATCATTCCAGCCTATTAAACCTAGTTTTGATATACTACATTTTACTTTTTTATATTGTTGACTGTTTTTTTGTTTTTGAGACAGAGGTCTCACTATGTAGATCAGACCTCAAATTCATAAGTATCTGTCTACCTGCCTCTGCCTTCCATGTGCTGGGATTAAAGATGAGCACCACCCTGCTGTGGTTATTGTTGACTATTTTAACCTCTTTAAAATTTTTCTTACTACATCTATCTATCTGTGTGTGTGTGTGTGTGTGTGTGTGTGTGTGTGTACATGCACAGACATGAAGTTCAGAGGATAGCTTGTAGAAATTAGTTCTCTTTCCACCACGTGGATCCCTAGGATCAAACTCAGTCAGCCTTGGTGGAAAGCACTTTTACCCACTAAGCCACTCTCTGACCCTGTTTTCATTTCTTTTTCTTTTTTCTTTTGAAAAGAGTATTAAATGCCATCAGTGTTCAAAGCCTAAAGTGGTATCTAAGCTTTTAGTTTTTTCTGTCAGGGTAATATGTAGGCTGTTGTATCTAAAGGTTTTTTTCCCCTTTGGTTACTGTACTTTGGAAGATTTTAGTTATTAGTCATTTTTCTTTTAATATAAAAATATAAAGAGATCTGTACCATTTATCTTGTCAACATTAAATAACCAGTCTAAATAGTTTGATAATATGTCAGCCTGTATAATTTCAAGTTGACGGTGTAAAGTGGCTCATTGACCACAATTACTACTTTCTCAAAAATCCCAGGAATCCAGAAACCTCAGACTGAAACCCATTGGTCTGATCTCTTGTTTGCCTTAGAATCCCACCTTCCTCTTTTCGGTATCAGATCTACAAGCCAGCAGAACTGTTTTGTGTGAGGCTCACTGATTAAACTTCACTACCTCCCACTTTTACTTATGCTGCTATTCTATTTGCATGGTATTTTTCTCCAACTTCTTTTTGTTTAAATCACCTCAAATCAGAGTTAGACTATTTCTGATTTTCTCCACCCTGCAGTATTGACTCCTGTGTCTATTCAAATTATAGTGTTTGTTCTGTCGTTCAAATAGTAATTGAATGTCTTATAACATTCTTTATTGTTCTCTTAAGTCTTTTATTATTATTTAACATTCCACATGTCTTGTTTTCTCAACTAGATTATAAACTCCCTGAGGGCAGGTATGGTTTTTTTCCATTTCTTTGTGTTTCTTCTGCGTTTAGCACAGTATTACATAGTATGTAGACACTCATTTATTGATGTGGTTTGATTTTAAATATATTTAATTTTAGATATTTTGAGCGAATGATCATTTAAAATTAAAATCTAAACATCTCTTTGCTTTGTGTCATATTTGTATATTCAACTAATATCCAGTAATCTTTGGCAATTAATTGCTTTAGATTACTAACTTGGTGGGTTTTCCATAACAGGTTTTTAATCCCAATTGGAATAGTTAAAGGTAGTCTTCTGCCATAAAATTTGTTTTTATATGTATGAAATAATTATATTAGTTTGAATAAAATATATGAAAGGTAAGTTACCACATGTATATTGTATTATCAATCCAAACACAAATGAATGTGGAATTATTCACATTGCTTTTTTCCTAGTATAGCTTGTTAAACAGACTTAATAGAGTTCTACAAAAAATCAACAGTTTCTGTTTGCTGTAAAGTTTTCATAAACAACTAAGTAATTCATTATATAAAGTCACTTTGTAGTGATAGCTTAGAAGTCATAGTCCTTTTAAGACTTGTAGGTATGTGTTTCATATTTTGTGAAGTGCTCTATGTTACGATCTCCTTGATTAATTTATTCAATTCATGTCTAGAAGCCACAGAAGAGGTGTCTTTGGACAGTCCAGAAAGGGAGCCCATCCTGTCCTCTGAGCCGTCCCCTGCGGTCACGCCTGTCACTCCCACCACACTCATTGCTCCTAGAATCGAATCAAAGAGTATCTCTGCTCCAGTCATCTTCGACAGATCCAGGGAGGAGGTATGGCAAACATTAACACTTCTAGGTTAATGTGTAAAGAGTACATTGTTGTTCCTTACCCAGTACCTTTCTCTCATTAGTTATTCCTAATCAAAGCCTTTTAGATATTTTAGATGGAAAAACCATATTAAGAAGAAAGGCGTAGTAGCACAAGTCTATAATTGTAGTACTTGGGAGGCAGAGGCAGGTAGGTGTCTGTTGGAAGCCAGCGTGGTTCTACAATTGAGTTCTAACCCATTCTTTTTGTTGTTCTGGTTTGGTTTGACTTTTGAGACAGAATCCTTTTAACTCAGTTCATTGGCCTGGAACTCATAGTGTCCTGATTGGCTTAAAACTCATAACAATACTCCTTTCTTTGCTTCTCTAAATAATCTACCTCATGGAACTCTACCACTTAAGGTTCTTAAATCAGAGTTTGAAACCAGAGTGTAATTCAGTGGTAGAGTGTTTGCAGTGTTCAATGATTACGTCATGCTGTGTGACATTTATGGTCTTGTGATAATAGTATGTACCTCTGAAGGTTCCTATGTTGAACAAGTGATGGGTGAAAGTACTTAAAGTGCTGTTATGAGTAATTTTCTTTGATAGAGCATGTAAGAAATGCTATCAACACTTAAGATTGCTATCTGGCATTTATTTCTACAGTGCTAAGGAATGGCTAATGGTTTGGGGTTTTTGTTTGTTTGTTTTACCTCTAAGCTATATGTGTAGCTCAAACTTTTATTTCTTTTTGAGCTTCCTCAAGTTTTCATTTTTAAAAGAAAGAGGTGCAGATCAATTAAAGTTACTTTCTCATGACCTGAAAATCCTTTTACTTACAAAGGATAGGATTATTAAGAAACAGCAATAGTTTTTAATAAAGCACATTTGGAGAAGAAAACAATCATGATATAGAGGTTATTTTAAATATAAAACATTTTAAAATTATTTAATTAGTAATATATAACCAGTATAACCACAATTAAATAGTGACTATATACAAACATGTGGCTAATCTTTTAAAAATAATACAAAGGGAAAGTAGTAAAATGCAAATGAGTACTCACAAAAAAACCCAGGTAAAGTTAGTGAACAGTATATGCACTGTTAAGTATCAGGTGAAAAGGTTGTAACTGGATGGCAAGCTATAAGAGGATCTTTGGTTGCTTGTGTTTCTTTGAGTTCTGGTTAGAAAGATGAGTTCATTTTGTGAGAATTGTTGAATTTTCCACTTAATAATTCATATACTTTTTTGAATCACAGTGTTTATGTACAAAAGATTAGCTTAATGTCTCTATAAAAAAGGGAGTTTGAATAGAAAGATGGTAAGAAAGTATACTTTTGCTATGGCTTTATATGACTTATATTGCCTTGATATTTTGGTAGATTAATATTCTCAGATTTCTTGTCCTCTGTTTGCTTTTTGTTTTGTTCAGTGTTGTGAATAGATCCAGGGCCTTGCTCGTGCTACACAGGCATACTACCTCTGAGTCACACTCCCAGCTAACCTTTCTACAAACTCTCCTATAGCAGAAGTAATTGAAATTCTTCGGGCTTTTTTGTTTTGTATTTTTTGTTTGGTTGGTTTGGTTTGGTTTGGTTTGAGACAAGGTTTTCTCTTTTTAGCCTTGGTTATGCTAAAGTCACTCTGTAGAGCAGGCTAGACTGGCCTCGAACTCAGATATCCACCTGCCTTTGCTTCCCAAAGACTCGCGCCGCCACCTCCCAGCTGAAATGCTCATTTTAGATTGCTTTCCAAGGGTCTCTCTGTAGTTGAATCAGGTTATTTTTCCCACTTGCTGATTTTGAAAATTGAGTTTTACAGAGCCTTGTCTTAGAGAAAAATGTGTTTTTTAAAAGTAATTAGAGGGATCATTCTTTTAAAGTTGCTTTTAGATATAATTTCTACAAGTAAACTTCTACTGGTACAAGTAAGAGTTCTTTCTAGCTGTTCAGGAGTGAAAATTCTTGGGTTGAGGCTGGGCAGATAGCATAGTGGATAACCTGCATGTGGGTTTAGATACTCTGATAGATGTAAATGCCCGTGGACGTGGGCAGCTGTCCTGCAATCCAGTGTTAGAGAGGCAGAAACTAGAACCCTACAGCAACCTAGGTAGCTAGACTGGACAAATCAGTGCAATAGGGAAGCTGAATAAAAGTAAGGCAATAAAGCATTTATTAATCTAAAGATTCCACTTATTAGGTGTATGGTGGAGCACACCTATAATCCCAGCACACAGGATGTAGAAGCAAGAGGAATAAAAGTTTCATATTAAACCAAAAAAAAAGAAAAAAATCCACAAAATTTACAAAACTACATGTTTTTTCTTTTTAAAAGTTTTTTGTTGTTTTTCTATATTATGAGACATTAAGACAAAAATTTCTGTTCTCCAAATGATCTTTATTATTTGAATGTTTTCTTTGTTTACATAGTCAGCATATATGGAAGTTCCTGTTGGTTTTAAATTATTATGTCATGTCCATAATGAAAATACCAGGGTCTATATATCTGGAAAAATAATAGTAAAAACTACTCATTGGTATTATGATAGTAATATAAATCAAAATTTTTAAATTTTACATTTTTTGAGAATTTCATACTGAGTACTGTGTTTTATGACTGACTGTCCACTTGGTATTGGATCACCTGTCAGTTGGCTCATCCTTAGAAAAAAAATGACTGCCTGTAGCTCTTCATTTAAGGGTAGGATCTTGAGAAATTTCTCCCATGTACACTGGCATGACAACCAGTATTATCAAGTGTAGTCTCTATCTGTTGCAAAAAGAAGCTTCTTCGATGATGGGTAAGAGCTCTACCTGTTTGAGGATATACGGATAAGTATTTAGAAGACAATTAGAAATGATACTGGTTAGAGAGATGACAGTAGTGGGGTCTTTCCTAGGGCACAGGACCACTCCAGACAGCTGGAGGGCTGTACCACTAGGCAGACAGTCCCTATTGAGAGGGCCATGAGTCCACATAGACAACTGCTGCTTACCTTCAAGATGAAGGAATTTTTTTAACACCAAAACACACTTTTCTAGATTGAAGAAGAAGCAAATGGAGATATTTTTGATATAGAAATTGGTGTGTCAGATCCGGAAAAAGTTGGTGAGTCATTATTGTATTTTGTACTTCTTTTTGACTAGCTTGATTGTTACATCCTATAGTTTTCCACTTAAGTATATGGTTACAGTATTGTTTCTTTTTCATTTTTTTGTATTTTATTTTGAAGCATTTAATTAGTTAAAATGTAGAGTCTTAACACACACTAGGCAAGCATTCGATTGCTTACCTAACCTCTGCCCAAGCATTTGGGTTTTAATGATATTCTGTGCTCTTTTCCTTATAGGTGATGGCATGAATGCTTACATGGCCTATAGAGTAACAACAAGGGTAAGCTTTTCTTCTTCTTCAATAAAGTGTTGGTCCTCACTCTGTAGTGGAGGGGATGTGAGCACAAGGATGCAGGAGGGTCAGGCCTGGCTAAAGCAGACCTAAGGAGAGTGGTGAGGTAGGAATGGGAAGGAAGGAGGAGCAGGATGCTTCTTTCAGGTAAAAGATTTGCTTGTGTAAAAGGCCAAAGTCAAGCATTGTACTTTCTAGAGTTTCATCTGTATGTGACTCATGGCTGAATTTGGAGGCCACAGGGCCTCGTGTATTTTGAGTAGCCACATTAGGAATTTGGGTGTCATCCTTAATGTGGAGGAGAGCTGTTAGAGCAGCTGGACAAAACCATGGCACTATTAGGTTTTCACTGGGACAGCCCTGTCTTAATTCAGTGTGAATTGTGAACATTCAAGTACAGGTCAAGATCTCCAGTTGAAAGGCCACTGTGGTTTTTAAGAATTAAGTCTTGAAACAGAAAGCAAGTCCATCATAAGAGCTTAATTTTACACTGAGGGTTGTAGCTCAGTTGGTTTGAGTGAGTGCCTGCCTAACATGCATGAAGCCCCAGGTTCACTCTCCAATATGCAGAAAAACCAGGGAAAGTGGTACACATCTGTGATTTCAACACTTGGGAGGTAGGAGCCTGGGGAGCAGGAAGAAGTTCACAGTGAGTTCCTAGCTAGCTTGGGACACACAAACAGCTACAACTGGGGCGGACACTGAGGAAACATTTTGGAAGTAATGGAAATAAATGGTTGAGTCATATGGGGAGGAGAACCAGTAATGTGTGAGGGGAAGGAAGGGGTAAGGAAGACATTCATTCATGATAAAGGAACTTTGCAGTTGGGGAAAGACAAGATGGAAAGAGACACAATGAAGTGGCCAAAGTTTTCTTAGTTGACGAAACAAATCCTTATTAAACCCTTATTATAATTTCAGGTTCTATTGCAAGCACCTGAGCATAGCAGTAGAGGAAAGTGCTGTCACTATGGAACTTTTACTCTAACACTAAAAGTGCAATGAGTTTGAGCTCAGTGAGATTTGCATGGAGCTGCTTTGGGAGGTCTGGGCCATGGGTAAATTGAAGAATCTGTAGTTTATGATTGTGAGTTCAGAGGTCTTCTAGGCTATATATATAGCAAAACCTTGTCTCAGAAAACTAAAAGGGGGAAAACCATTAGCAAAAGTGTGGTAGGGAACAGTGGGGTAAGTCAGACAGAATAAAGCAAGTATTTTCTAACCGCTTATATTACTTTTTAAAAACTATGACTTGGGCCTTAAGTTTTAGTTTTATTTTGTTTTTTTCTTTTCTTTTTTGTTGTTGTTTTAAATCTATAAGCCACATTGGTACTCTACATTCATTTGCAAAACAGAGCAGACTACACTTACAGTTATATGCAGTATTCATTTGTAAATGATTGTTACTATTAATGATGTGAAATACCTTTTCTTTATTTGTAGACTTCTCTTTCCATGTTCAGTAAGAGTGAATTTTCAGTCAAAAGAAGATTCAGTGACTTTCTTGGTTTGCATAGCAAATTAGCAAGCAAATATTTACATGTTGGTTACATTGTGCCACCCGCTCCAGAAAAGAGTATAGTAGGTAAGCATAAGTCAGAATAATTATTCTCTGCTGTTCCTAATTCAGTTCTGACTGTTCCAGTTTGTGTGTCCTTACTCATCCCCATCAGGACTCCCATCTAGAGCTACAGATTTCTATCTGCTGTGCTGATCCTGCATATCCTTAAAGAATCCCTGGGTTTGAACTCAAGACTAGTCAGGTTTGGCAGCAAACATCTTTATATACTAAGCTGTCTCACTGGCCACCATTAGTCCACTTTTAAGACTTATGTTTTAAAATTTGTAGGTTATTACCAATCTGTTTAAGTTCTGTGTTTTTAATGATCTCATTTTAATTTTCTTTATACTCAAAATTATAACTCTGAAATATATTTAAAATGAATATTGCTGATCATTAATTTTATTAGACTTGAACAGTCATTGTATAATTATTTAATAGTTTTAAAAACTGATGTGTTCAGAAGAATTTGTTATATTCAGGGTTATCCAAGTCCTTGAATAAAAATCTTTATGGGTTAGTTTTGTGGTGGGGATTGATCTCATGGCCTTCATTCAGGATGCTAGGTATACACTACTACTAAATTACTCTCATAGACTCAATTTTCTGTTTTTTTAAAAATAATAATACTGTATTGTTTCAGAACTGTCTAAGATGCATTTAAGATGGGTTAAATTTGGCTGAAAATGTAACTTCTGTGACAGTGTTTGCCTGGCCTGCACAAATTCCTGGGTTTGATTCCCAGCACTGAGGAGGTAGAGATGGGAGACTCATGTTCAGTCATTCTTGGCTACACAGCAAGTTTGAGGCAAGCCTAGGCTATATAAGAATCAATAAATAAGTAAAGTGGACTAGATCATTTGAATACCATTTCATTACAAAAATGTTTTAAGGGAAGTATAAATATGTGTGTAATACATATAGGTTTATATGCATATGTATACATTTATATATAATCAGATAGGATAATATAAAGCCAAATAAGTTTCCTCCAAAAATTGTGAAAACTTAAACGTAACTAGCAGATTAATTTTTAAACTTTCTGGTCTCTAGCTTCTCTAATAGAGAAGCAATTATGTGTTTCACAACACCATATATTCCTAACAACTGTTGAATTAACATATATTCTCTAAAAAATAATAGGGTCTCATACAGGTTGATCCTCTTATGCCTCCAAAATGTTCAAATTATAGGTGTGGACCACCATGCCCAGTTTCTCTGCTTGTTCACTTTATGCATGCATGCGTTCATTTATTATCAAAGTTCTTGCTGTCTAGCCCAGGCTGGCCTAAAACTCACAATCCAACTCCCTATTCTCTCAAGTTCTGGGATTATAGCCCTCTGCCACCACACTTGTGTAGATGTGCAGATTTTTAAAGTAATATATCTAGTGAGATGGCAGATTACAAATAGGAGTTTCCTGAGAAGATGTATTTGCTGTTATAAGGAGTCTGCATTAACCATAGTTGAGATAAAAACACAATTCTTTCTAAACTATTAGAAAAGGAACAGCCTGGCACAAAAGTGCATTTTTATAATGCCAGCACTGGGGAGCCTTGGGCAAGAGGATCATGAGGTCCAGGTCAGCATAGATGAGACCTTGGCTCTATGAAACAGACAAAATGACCAAGACAGCATACCTAGCTGTGACAAATGCAGACATGCTAGCTCTACACAGAGACAGCACTTAGCAAACTCATCAATTACATCTAACATTTTATCATCCTATAAAGACCTTCATTGACGTTCATTGACTATAGTTTTTTAACATTTTATATGTTCAAATGTAGGAATGGGGCCTAAGGAAATGGCTCAATGGTTATGAGAAGTTGCTACATTTGTAAAAAGCTGGAGTTTGCTACCCAGGACCCATACTGGGCATCTTACAAACTACCTGTAACTCCAATTCTAGAGGATGTGATGTCTTCATCTGGCTTCTGCAACACCTATATGCATGTGTACATAAGAAAATATACACATACATAGAAGTAAATAAGGAAATCTTTTTTAAAAAGAAATGTAGAAAAAATTAAGCTGGAGATCTAGGTCAGAGGTAGAATATTTATCTAGCACTCATGAGGCCTTGGGTTCAAGTCCCAGGATTAGAGAGAAAATACTATTGAAATATAAAAACATTTGTGTTCTTAAAGTGTGAAATATCACAAATTATGAAATTTTTATGCAAGCTTTTACATAAGTTCAAAACCTACAAATATAGCTCAAGTTGTGCTTTATTTACATGTTCCTGCCATACATATTTATTCATTAGAGATATTAACATATCATGAGATGTAATTTTTCAAAATGCCTTACTCTTTAAGTAAGATCCCAGTACCAACATAGCATCATTACTGTCAAAAGTATATTTTCATTATGAAGAAATTATGATGGTCTGTTTCTTACAAATCTCCTCCAACTTCTTCAAAGGTATGACCAAGGTCAAAGTAGGTAAAGAAGACTCATCATCCACTGAGTTTGTAGAAAAACGAAGAGCAGCACTGGAGAGGTAATCCGAGTCCCAGCACCACAATCGCCATGCCTTGATAGTCTAACAGCGTGACACCTGTTCTGTATCAGGCTAGAAGCAGGAAAATAAAGGAACGAATGAGTACATGTTAGGATTATGTCATAATTACCAAGAGCTCTAAAAGGTGCCTGTCGTTGTAAGAGGGAAACATGGAAATTATGCTTGCAGGAGCACTTGATAGAATGTCAGGAGAATCTATGTGTGGTCCACACTCCTACAATTCCAGTATTCACAGACTGGCAGGAGGACTTCTGTCCTGGGCTATATAGAAGGACATAGTCTCAAAGTATAAACAACAGGGAGGAGACTGGGTCTCCATGAGGGAATGCTTATATAACATTTTGGAGGCCTTAAGTCATGCCCTTAGCACTGCCCTTCCCCAAATATAACAGATATAAATTATTTGATTCTTAGAAAGTTGTGCTATATTAATCTACTGTTTTAATTATGCCATATTTACCTACTATTTTAATAATTTTTTAAAGTATTTAATAATTTAACAGTTTGTCTAAATTGATGTTTTTAATTAGATTTGTTTATTTTAATATATGTGATTGTTTTGCCTGAATATAAATATGTGTACCACATGCAAGCTTGGTTCCTGTGGAGGTCATAAGAGGGGGTTGGATTTCCTGGAATTGGAGTTACAGATGGTGGTGAACCACTGTGTGGGTGCTGGGAACCAGACGTGGGTCCTCTCTAAGAACAATAACTACTTGTGAATTATTTAATATAAGCACTGTTAAACTGTGAAAACTGCTTGTGTGTGCCTTGTCATTGTTGTGTACTTAATTCTGACTTTAAAGAATAGTAATGTTACTCCTTGCTTAGATTCAGTTAAAGAAGAATAATAAGTATGCTCTGTCTTCCTTTAAAGTACATAATTATACATGCCCTGTAGATCTCAAGACTTGCTTTTCTTCTTTCCTTTTTGAGACAAGGTCTCACTATGTAGTCCTGGTTAGCACTGAACATAAAGATCAGCCTCCCTCTGCCTACCATAGTACTGGGATTAAAGGCATGTACTGTCCCACCTGGCCTAAAATGTGCTTTTTTAATGGCAGGCTTAAAGGGTGGGAATATTCCCATTTCCTGTATCTTAACATATATATAATACTTTTTTACTGTGCTGAAATGTGAAAACAAAGGTGAGACTATCAGAGAAGTACAGCAAAGCTTTTTGTTTGTTTGCTTGCTTGTTTGTTTTTGAGACAGGGTTTTACTATGTAGTCCTGGCTGGTCTGGACCTCACTATGTAGACCAAGTTGGTCTCACATTCACAGAGATCTGCCTGACTCTTTCTTCTGAGTAGTAAGATTAAAAGAGTGAACGATAACACTGGTTCCCTGAGGCTTTATCAGTTTCTAATAGCATAGTTAATGTTGTCTGGTCCTCATTTTGTCTTCTGCCTTACCAGTGACTTAGGTTGGTAGAATAGCCTTTAGGATTTTGTGTTTGTGTGTGTGTGTATGTGTGTACATATCTTCATGGTACAAATTAATTTTTAGAACTGTTTTTGAGGCAACTTCTTATTTAGTAGTAAATTGTTCACATTTTAAGAAAATCGCCTAGTAAAGTCAAGTTAACCGTATTCCATTTTTTAAAAAGCTATAGAGGGCTAGAGAGGTAGCTCATCAGTGAAGAGCAGTGGCTGCTCTTTTACAAGACCCTTGTTCAATTCCTAGCATCTCATAATCATTGTAACTCCAATTCCAAGGGATCTGACATCCTCTTCTGACCCCTGTAACACTACAGTGTACAGACATAGAGCTAGGCAAAACACTTATATACACAAAGTGAATTTTTAAAAGTTTAAAATAAAAAATTAAAAGCTAATTTTTAAGAGAGTATCTGGTTATTCAGAATTATTTAAATTGTATCAGAAGTTTAAGTAAACATTAAATTGATTGTTTTGTAAAACAAGTTGTAGAAAGAATAAAGAATAAAGGCATGCAATGCTTTCTTGGTTTTCTTAATTCTGAAAATGTAACCACACCCCTTGGAGAGACATTTCAAGTATGATTTTCCTATGAGTAAGTTGAGGTCTTCTTATTTCTATTTGGTTTTGGGGTGTGTGTGTGTGTGTGTG
>NW_022196895.1:48979568-49015637 GCF_008632895.1 Mastomys coucha
ATACATAGTGGAATATTAACTTAATTCCCTGAAATTATAACTGGAAACATAATTCTGTCTAAAGAATATTGTTACACAAGCTCATAGTTCATATATCCTTTTGTAACTAAATTGTCATAGTGAGACATTGATAAACTATTTACTCTGTCTCCCTTTCAGAAGATGAGCAAAGAGGCTAGAGAGGTAGCTCAAAGACTAAGAGTACTTGCTGTTCTTGCAGAGGACCTGGGTTTGTTCCAGTACCCACATGGTGGCTCTCAACTGCCACTGAGTCCCGGTTTGGCTTCCATGGGCACCAGGCATGTATGTGGCACATGTAGGCATGTACACATACATATAAAATAAAAATAAATTTTTTTTTAAGATTTATTTATTTCATGTATGTGAGTACACTGTCACTGTCTTCAGACACACACCAGAAGAAGGCATCAGATCCCCATTACAGATGGTTGTGAACCACCATGTGGTTGCTGGGAATTGAACTCAAGAACTCTGGAAGAGCAGTCAGTGTTCTTAACTGCTGAGCCATCTGTCTAGCCCCCAAATAAGTATTTTTTAAATAATCAAAAACTTTGTATTTGATTCTTTAAAGTCTCTCCTCTCCACCTCCACCCCCAAAATAGGGTCTCATATGTAGATCTAGCTGGTCTAGAACTTGCTGTGTAGACTAGTCTGGACTCAAACTCACAGAGATCCACCTGCCTCTGCCTTCCAAATTCTGGGATTAAGGTGTGTACCACCATGCTCTGTTCAAATGTATAAAATTCTAGATAATTATAGTGAGTGCAGACTAATAGATGGATTAAGATACTTTTACCTAGTTATTTTTATTCTTTTATTGAAACACAATTTAACATGGTACTAAAATAGGATCAATTCAACTCTTGAATATAGGTATCTTCAAAGAACAGTAAAGCATCCAACATTGCTTCAGGATCCTGACTTAAGGCAGTTTTTGGAAAGCTCAGAGGTATTTCCACTTTAAATTTTCTCATTCATACTTGTTATAACTAATACAAGATTGACTACTCAGTAAATAATTAGTTCAGTAGACATAGCAAAGCCATGCTTTGGGGTTTTTGGTGTTGGTTAACTTGCAAATACCTCCTTTTAGTAATAGAGGAGGGTCAGTTCCTTTTTTGAAGAATTTAAGCTGGTTTTAATCAAATAGATGAGAAATAATTTTTCCGTTGCTGCCCTAATTATTATTGTTTGAGATTTAAAAAAACTTCACTTGAGTCTCAGAATTTTCTAGAAGCTCATAAGCATAGCCCTCAAAGAGTGCGCATCTCTGCTCACCAGCAGCTTGTTTGTGCTCCAAGACAGGTGGCTATGTTAGAGTCCGGCAATTTCTTAATGTGTTTTGACAAACAGTGTTTGTTCTATCTAAATGTAAACGTGCAAAAGAAAAGCAAATGGAAAGTCTATTTTTTAAGTTTTCCTTTGAGAATGTACAAGTAGTGCATTTGAGAAATTAGATCTCACTGTTGAAATGTGTGAGGGTGAAGAAAATACAGCCGCTTTTCTCTTTTCTTCTCTCTCTTCTCTTTATTTTGGGAGGGGGTCCCTTTTGTGCCCAGTTAAATCTCCAGGCTTTTAACCGGTTTGTTTGCCCTTATTTGTCATTCAATTCCAGCTGCCGAGAGCAGTTAATACGCAGGCTCTGAGTGGAGCAGGAATATTGAGGATGGTGAACAAGGCTGCCGACGCTGTCAACAAAATGACAATCAAGATGAATGAATCGGATGCAGTAAGAGCTGATTTTTCGACTTGAATAATGAAATGAATTAATGAGCCCAACAATTGCGTTTTAAAGCTGTACAAGCAGAAAATAGGATATTAATTTGCTTATTGAGTTCAGTTCTCAGCTACATCAGTTGACCACCATGGTTATATATGGCTAATTTGCTGTTCTAAAACAAGGAAGGTAGCTGGCTATTGGTAACCTAATTTACAATGGTTCGTTCGTCCTAAATTAGCTCCATTTTTCATTTTTGTTCTTAGTGGTTTGAAGAAAAGCAACAGCAATTTGAGAATCTTGACCAGCAACTTCGGAAACTTCATGCCAGTGTTGAAGCCTTGGTGTGTCATAGAAAAGGTTTGTTAGCTGTGGTAAAGTGAATACTCTGAAGTGATTATGGAAAAGAGAAAATAATAGTTTCAGAGACTGTACTGCTGCATGTGGTGCACTTAGGGAGCTGAAGCAGAACTGCCATGAGTTTGAAGCTAGACTGTCTCAAAACAGAAAAAGAGTATTTGTTCAATACCATTTAAAATTTCCCGCTGTATTTTGATCTGACCTCTAGCTTAAAATTAGAAAAGTCAAGAGCTTATAAAACTATTTTAAGTCAAATTAAAATTATCACTCATTTGGTTGTGTGCTATTCATGAGACCCTGAGTTCAATTCTCTGAACTATGGTGTGGAAAATTAAAAGTTGATATTTACAGATTTTCTTAAAAGTATTTGTACTGTGCCTCTACTTCTTGGAAACCTCTGTGTATTCTTTTGCTTCTCTTCTTACAGTATTTAGGGGCTAAAGATTAGGGGCTTGTCTAACATGCAGAAGGCCCCAGGTTTGAGCTCCAGAATCACATAAACCAGGCAGGCAGGAGTTCAGGGCCATCTTCTATACAGGAAGTTCAAGGCCAGCTTAGACTAGAAAACTGTTAAAATAAAAAAGTTTAGACCACTGTATTTAAAACTAGGTTTGGGGGAGTAAAAAGCTCATAAGAAATTTGAGTTGAGATTTTTTTTTTAATCCACAAAGTTTTGGTGTTAGATTCTTGTTTGTTTGTTTGCTTTGTTTGACTTTGGGGTGGAGTCCTTTTAGAGTTCAAGACTCTTCATAATAATTTTCTAAGATACTATGTGACATAATGCTTAATAGATTTCATTAGGGTAATGGTAACAAAACTTAATTACTTGTATAATTTTTTTAAAAGATTTTTTTTTTTCTTTTTTTTAGTTTTTATTTCATATGCATCGGTGTTTTACCTGCATGTCTGTGCAAGGATGCCAGATGCCCCAAACCAGAGTTAGAGACACTTTAGAGCTGCCATGTGGGGGCTGAGAATTGAAACTGGGTCCTCTGGAAGAGCAGTTAGTGAGTGCTCTTAACCACTGGGCCATCACTCCAGCCTCCATATGATAGTTATTTCTTTATAATAGTTTGTTATAACTTCATTGTTTATATTATATATCTCTTAGGAAGTTGGCTTTGGATTTTTAAAAAAGAAATTATATACTCTGCAGCAACAGAATAGTTTTCAGGAAATGTAACTTTTAGTCATTGTCAGTAGCCTTTAAAAACATGATTTTTTTTCCTTCATTTGAAATGTCTGAAATGGTTGTGTTAAAAAAAATCTAGAGGGCTGGCGAGATAACTTAGCTGGTAAGAGCACTGACTGCTCTTCTGAAGGTCCTGAGATCGGATCCCAGCAACCACATGGTGGCTCACAACCACCCGTAATGAGATCTAACGCTCTCTTCTGGTGCATCTGAAGACAGCTACTGTGTATTATGCCAGAGTGAGCGGGCCGGAGCAGAGGTCCTGAGTTCAATTCCCAGAAGCCACATGATGGCTCATGTCCATCTGTACAGCTACAGTGTACTCATACAAATAAAATAAATAAATAATTCTTTAAAAAGACAAAACAAAACAAAAAAAATAATCTAGAAATTGATATTGGAGAATGATGTGAGTTTGAGGGCAGCCTGGACTAAATGAGTTCGAGGCTAGCTCATATATCAAAAACAAAAACAAAAAGCCTTATTTAATTCTTAGCATTATTGTACAACAAATAGAAAAGGACTTAAATTGATAATAAATTGTATGTACAAGCATACCTTTTTTCTTTTTGGGTAGATAAAATTCTTATTAAAAAATAAAGATGTAAAATTTAAAAATAAATAAATAAAAATAAGATTTGAGATTATTTTCAGTGATAAGTATTCAAATGCCAAAGATCATAGTATGAATTAATTGTGATTTTTAAAAAAGTATTATTCTTATTTTTATGTACTTATGTATTCCAGTGTGTGGGTTTGCAAACTTAAGTCTTCCAGAATACCAGTATAAACTTTTAACTTCAGAGCCATCTCTCCAGCCCCATTAATTTTTATGTTTATTATTCCAATATTAGAAATACACTTACATCTTTAACAGAATGCAGAAGACAATGAATGAGTACTTTGGTGTGAAAAGGAAAGGCAGGTTATTGAATTATTGAGACACAGTTCACCATCTGAAGATATAATGTGTGATTCTATTTTGGTGGGGCTATGCTGGCATTGAATGTAAACACGGGCCACTCCACACAGTAGTGGTGCTTCTATGAGCATCTGTGCCCAAGGCAGCTTATTGACTGTTTCATATTAATTTAAAATAATTCATAAATTTAAATTTTAATTCACGAATAAATAAAATTTAGAGAGATGCATATAGTGTTAAAATTTTACTAGCAAATAGTAAATGCTTTTTTTTCTTATTTTAATTTCAGAACTTTCAGCCAACACAGCCGCCTTTGCTAAGAGTGCTGCCATGCTAGGTAATTCTGAGGATCATACTGCGCTCTCTAGAGCTTTGTCTCAGCTGGCAGAGGTTGAGGAGAAGATAGACCAGTTACATCAAGAACAAGCTTTTGCCGACTTTTACATGTTCTCAGAACTTCTTAGTGACTACATTCGTCTCATTGCTGCAGTGAAAGTAAGCCCTGTTCTACAAGTCTTCTCACATTCTTGTTACTTAAGCCATTGACTTTAGACTAAACATGAACACTGCCACCTGGGGAGCAGCTGCAGGAGGGTCACGTGCTCAGAGACAGCCTGGTCTACAGAGTAAATTCTAGGCCAGTCAGGATTACACATCGACACACACATACACACACACTCACACTCATTTGGTTTTCTATTAGATATATGCATTTAAATGTGTAAATCTTATACTGCACATAAAGAATGGCTTCAAAACAAGAACCTATAACAACTTTTTCTTCTCTTAGTATGTGGATAGTACATAAACAGTTCTTAAATCTAAGGAGTGTCAAATAAGAAGTGAAAAATACACATTATTTATGTGTTCATATGTAAGTTTGCAGCCATTTGCATGTATTTACCCATTCTAGCAGTAGCTTAAGCTGCCTACCAGCTCTAGTCTCAGTAGTAAGAAATGGGGTAAAGCGGGGAGCAACTGCTGTCTTTAGTGTGAATCTGGGCAATAAAGGGATTTTCTGTCTGTATTACTCAAGTGTGTAGTCATATATTTATAAATGAAATGAGACTGAATTAGACCATGATTATATTACACAATGATAGTATTACATTTTTTTAAAAAGATATATTTATTATTATATCTAAGTACACTATAGCTGTCTTCAGACACACCAGAAGAGGGCATCAGATCTCATTTACAGATGGTTGTGAGCCACCATGTGGTTGCTGGGATTTGAACTCAGGACCTTCGGAAGAGCAGTCAGTGCTCTTAACTGCTGAGCCATCTCTCCAGCCCAGTATTAAATTTTAAATAAACCTATTTCTGAATAGTTACAGAAGGAATTTAGTTCAGCATTTGTACTCTCCAACTAAGCTGCCACTTTGTCAACATTTTTCTGAAGATGTTTTGTGATGTTACAGTGTCTTTGAGTTATGGCTATGGATGAAAGTCATAATGAGAGGGATTCAGCTATTTTCTGTTTTTCCTTGGATTCAAACATTTTAGAGAACTGTTGAAATCATCTTCCTCTCCTTTCTTGTGCAAACTAATACACTGCCTATTTATTTATGTTTTGTGAGCTGTCTCTAAAAGGACTCAGCACTTCCAAATGGTGTTTTCTTAGACTTGACAAAACTTACCAACTTTGTATACTCTTGTATGTAACTCCTTATGCTTCTGGTGAGTGTTTTGTTTATAGCTGTAACAGTTTATAGTGTATACTTTATCATATTTAGGCAGCTTTTATTTTTAACCTGGCCTGGTTTTTAAGGCTGGATATTTTTATTGTTGTTTTGGGGAGTATTGTATAGCTAAAGCTGGTCTAGAACTCCTGATCCTTCTGTCTCCATTCCAAGCACCCAGATTATAAGCATGCACCACCAGATGGTGATTCCTGTTTCTGTCTGATCATCTGTTAATAGTCTCTAGAGAGATATGAGAGCTGTTATTTAAAACACACAAATAAAAACAAATAAAACTCAAGGGGCTGAAGAGATGGTTCTGCAACTAAGAGCACTTGTGCTCCTGTAGAGAAACTGACTTCAATTCTAGCACTACACTAGCTCACCACTGGCTCATATCCAGCTTCAGAGGGTCATATGCCCTCTTCTGGCCTCCACAGGTGCTCTTACACATGTACACATACACAGAAGTAAAAATAAGTTAAAACAAACAAAACAAAAATGCTTAAGAAAATAAACCAGTAGGTCAAAAGGGGAAGTTGACAGTGTCTGAGCACATGTAGAAAAGAGCTACCCAGGGAAAGACCTCCTTAGCAGGGATAGGCCTGCCTGTGCTGATTCCTCAAGAAAAAGCTTTCACCACACTGTCTTAAACCTTTTGTTAGGTGTCTACATTGCTTGAAGTTAGTTATGTCCACATTTTCCAAAATATCCTAAAGAATACTGGCATCAAAAGATGTGCCACAATCAACTGAGCTTGGAGAGTTGTTTAACCTAGAGGCACCTACATTTATATGAAACATCTTTTTATCATACAAAAAATGTTGTTCCACTTAATATATCAAAGATGTGTTGAGAAATATTGAAGATTAGTTATCTAAGAGAAAGTTATAGAAGGTCAGGTTTTATGAAGGCAGATAAAGCTCTTGAGATCGATAAGGTCAGCTGCTTGAACATGGGAGGTAGAAGTCATAGAAGCTATAACAAGCAGGAGTTAGACACACAGGGCAATTCGGATAATAAAAGGACACATTTCCACTCTTCAGTCTGTTACGATTCTTGAGTATCTTCATAAAGCACCAGCTGTGCATGTATGTGAAGCTAATTTTTATCCCCACCTCTACTTGTTGTCCTTTTGTCAATACATCTAACATAGTCCTCCCCTTTCTCAAAAAGGAAGATATCATTCTTTGCCTGTATCTTACCCTCAGTCCATTTTAGAGCTATCTCTAGTTCCACATTCATAGATATGTCACTTTATTTACTTTTGGTTTTTGAGCTAGTGTCTCAGGCTGGCCTAGAAACTATATAATTGAAGTTGAAAGCCTCCTGTTGTGAATAGAGATGTGTGCCATTGCATCTGTTTATGTAATGCTGGGAAGAAAACCCATGCTTAGTCGAGCAATTCAAGCTTCATTTTATAAAGTATTTTGACAATAGCTATTTTGATATAAAATTTCTAGAAGTAGAATTATTGTAGATATAAAATTCAGTTTTATTTTATACAGCTACTACATGTTCCTTTTTATCTGCCTAATAATAGCTTTTGTGTTTATATTTATTTTTTATATGTATGAGTGTTTTACTCATATATATTCATGTTTACCAGGTGCATGCCTGCTGCCTGATGTCTGTGGGGTCAAAGGAGAGCATTATACTGGAGTAGCAGACAGTTGTGAGCCACTGTGTGGGTGTTGGAAACCAAATTCAGGTCCTCTGCTAGAGCAGCAAAGTCTTAAACCCTGCGCCATCTCTACTCATCCTGGTTTTTCGCCTTTTTGTTTGTTCATTTGTTTTGAAATAAGGTCTCACTATGTAGCCCTGGCTGTCCTGGAACTCATTTTATAAATCGGGCTGGCCTTGAACTCAAAGATATCTGCCTGCTTCTGCCTCCCAAGTGCTAGTATTGAAGGCATACCCACTATACCAGATGGTGGCTGCTGCTTCTGCTTCTGCTTCTGCTTCTGCCTCTGCTTATCCTCTTCCTCCTCCTCCTCTTCTTCCTCCTCCTCTCCCTCCTCCTCCTCTAACTTACAGAAAAGCTTATTGACATAAAATTCACAATTTCCTTTACATGCATATAGAGTAGTCCAAAGAACCCAAGTCCCTGTGCTTCCTCTACCACTGAGCCACACATAGCCCTATGCCATCTCTCTTTTTTTGTTTGAATTGTTAATTTCTTTTTACCTATTTTCCTTAAAAATATATCATACCTATCTCTAAATAGCTACTTGATAGTAACTGGCCTTCTGTTTATATTCCTGTCAAGATGGCATGAATAATAATAATTTGACTTCAGGAGTACTGTGAGGATTAGAACATACTACAGAGGTGTACTGTACAAAGGTGCTTCCTAGACAGAAGGTCAGGCCTGGAAGGAGTAACATTTGGGTTTCTTTAGGCCCTGGTACCTGATACCTGGTACCTAGTACTTGATGGTCTGGTTTTGTTTTGTTTTTCTAAGGCAGGGTCAAACTCAAACTCAAGGTGGCCTTGAACTCATGACTCTCTTGCCTCTGCCCCCCCATTTGGGATTATAAGCATGAACCATAACACCAAGCTATTTACTGCTTCTTGATTAAAATATGTTTTAAAATTGAAATATCTCTGGCATAATACTTTTTGATTCACCTTGTTTGTTAATACTTGGCTCATTTGTTGTTAGTATGTATTTAAAATAATGTTACCGTATCCCCAACATCAAGCTAGAAAAGAAATTCATAGTGGATCTTCCCATCCTGTCCCTTCTTTTTGGCCACACCCTAGTTGCTCTCCTATTTCACATTTTTTTGTTTGTTTGGGTTTTTTTTGTTTTTTTTTTGTTTTTTTTGTTTTTTTGTTTTTTTTTTTTTTTTTTGTTTTGTTTTTTTTGAGAAAGGGTTTCTCTGTGTAGCCCTGGCTGTCCTGGAACTCACGCTGTAGACCAGGCTGGCCTCGAACTCAGAAATCCGCCTGCCTCTGCCTCCCAAAGTGCTGGGATTAAAGGTGTGTGCCACCACCGCCTGGCGCTATTTCACTTCTTTAATCATGTGATTTTACTCTGACAGGCCCATGAAAATAAACTGTGGATGTGGTTGACTTGTCCTGGTCGAGTCTGTGTGTCAGTTTTCATTTAGTTCTGCCTTTTAATTGTGCTTTTTGGCCCTTTTCAACATGTACAGGACTCAACCTCTTCCTCATTTTGTTAGGCCTTTACTGATTTATTTATTGTTTGTTTTTTTATTCTATTGGAGCCATCTATGACATTTTTCATTTCACTTTCTATTACTTGGGATCCCCTCTTTTTTTTAAACTGGGTTATCACTATGTAGTCCTGACTTGATTAGAACTTACATATTAAGTTAGCTGGTCTCAAACTTAACAACAGTCCTTCTGCCTCTGTCTCCTGGTACTAGAATTAGAAGGATAGGCCTGGTTTGGCCCATTTTATCTTTTTTTTTTTAACTCTCTGTAGCTTTGGCTATACTGGAACTCGGTCTGTAGACTGGACTGGCCCTGATCTCACAAAGATACACCTGCATCTGTCTTAACCCAACTCCCCCACCCCGAGATTAAAAGCATGAAACAACATTGCCTGGTCTCTTTATATTTTCTTTTTTTTAATCTTTTTTTTTTTAAGATTTATTTATTCTTATAAATGAGTACACAAAAGAGGGTATCAGATTTCATTATGGGTGGTTGTGAGCTACTATGTGGTTGCTGGGATTTGAATTCATGACTTTTGGAAGAGCAGTCAGTGCTCTTACCCATAAAGCCATCTCACCAGCCCCCTCTTTATGTTTTCAAATTCTGTTTTTCCAGCATATAAATCTATCTTACATAGTATTCAATAGAAGAACTTGTAATGTACACCAGGATATTTTCATTAAATACACCTTTTTTTAAGACTATATGACTCTTACATCTTATTGGAAACCACATTTAAAATCCTAAAAGCTAGAGAAATTGCTATTGGCATGCATATTTTCATTGTCTCCTCACATCAGGCTAACATTTAAATACTTGGCTTTATAAATTCCAATGTTATTATACTTATATTATAATAAGAGTATTTTACAATGTTGCTCAATAGCCTTATGCCATCCACTTACAGGGTGTGTTTGACCATCGGATGAAATGCTGGCAGAAATGGGAAGATGCTCAAATTACTTTGCTCAAAAAACGTGAAACTGAGGCAAAAATGATGGTTGCTAACAAACCAGATAAAATTCAACAAGCTAAAAATGAAATAAGAGAGGTAATTAATAATACTTTCTTTACTCAGATTTTTCATGTCATTCATATATGCATAATTTTTCATATTTTTTTCTGAATCATTCAGCACCTAGCTATTTCTTCATATTTTTATGAATTATATGAGATAGTGAGAAGTAGTTAACATTTTTAGCATCCCTAAAGTCTGCAGAGCCCTTGTTACCTCCTGTGACTATGAAATGAATAAAGAAGCATGCAAGAAAGAAATCAAAAATTAACCTTTGCATTCTGTACATTTATTTTCAAATGGTTTTGATTTCAGATGGTTACTCATTTTGTATCTGAAAATGGTTTTAAAGGTAGACCTACCCACATTTCGTTCTCCGGGCAATATTATCCCCCATATATATGTATTATATATGGTGTTTTAATAAATTTGTATAAGTTTATTATAATTTATACACTTTTTTTGCCATGCTTCAATAAGGAAATTGAAGAGGTAGGACAACCTTTATATTACTACAAATAAGTACACCTGCTCTTCGCAGAGTATGAACCAGTGTTTTGGTTACATAGTGGGAATACCATTCCATTGCTTAAATATTTATTTTAGCTGTTTCATTGGTCACATTTTGTTGTTACCATTCTAAATTTAATGATTATTGATGAGTCCTCAGTAGATAATAAATAGTTCCACTTGAAAAAGCCTAGTCATTATACCATTATAAATGTTTTAAGTGTTTGTCATATATTGAAGTATTTCCATGAGCACATGAATAAACGTGTTATTGGAATTAATATTGTTGGCATGTTTTGAAATGTGTAACCATTTATTTGTTAGTGAGCTGTATACTCAAAATTCCTCCAGTTGTATCTAATAGGCATTTGTTAGGCGGGTCTTTTTTTTTTTTTTTTTTTTTTTTTTGCTGTTTTCGAGACGGGGTTTCTCTGTGTAGCCTTGGCTGTCCTGGAACTCACTCTATAGACCAGGCTGGCCTCGAACTCAGAAATCCGCCTGCCTCTGCCTCCCTAGTGCTGGAATTAAAGGTGTGCACCACCACCACCCGCCTGTTTTGCTGCTTTTGAGACAGGATCTAACCGTGTTGCCTTTGGCCAGCCTGAGAGTCCTCCTATACCCTCTTTCACAAAGTGGAAATTTTAGTGAGAGCTACCATACCTGGCAGGACATTATAGGTCATTAAACATTGAAATATTATAGTCTTAAGTAAATGAAGCGATGAATGATTAATGGAATTTAAGCTAACATGTATTTCTACTACTAGAAAGTGAAATACACTTTTGTGAGTGTGTGTATGGGATGTGCATGTGTGCGTATGTGTAGGCATATGTGTATGTGCATGGACATAACATGTGCATGCAAAAGGAGGGCAAAGTTTCATGGTGGGTGTCTTACTCCATCACTTTCCATCTTGGGTAGTGAGTCAGGACTTGTCTAGCTAGGCAGCTTTCCTCTGCCTGCCTGCAGGGTGCTGGGATTACAGGCAGGTGTCATGCCCACCCAGCATCTGGATGGGTGCTAGAGATCTAATTTTGATCCTCATGCTTGCACAAGTGCTTTACCCACTGATTCCTCAGGTTCTAGATATCTGACTGAATTAGGTTAGACTGGGTTTTCTGATATTGAGCTTTCTTGGTTCTTTTAGGCATTTGGTTAAGTTAGATGAGTAATCATGACAGTATATTTTTTCCAGTTTAAAATAAGCATTTTTTTCTTCTTGTTTTTTTCCTTAGTGGGAGGCGAAAGTACAACAAGGAGAGAGAGATTTTGAGCAGATCTCTAAAACAATTCGAAAAGAAGTGGGAAGATTTGAGGCATGTATCATAATTCTGTACTTTCCTTAGCTTTGCTATAGCTCTGTGGGAAAATGTAATTTCCTACTAATATATTTTTTAATGTATTATCCTTTAACAGAAAGAACGAGTGAAAGATTTTAAAGCTGTTATCATCAAGTACTTGGAATCACTAGTACAAACACAGCAACAGGTAAGCTCATTCTCCTTAGAGCTTGGGGTTCCTGAAGAGTCATTTGAAAGATGATTAACAGGTGTCTAAACTGGAGGAAAAATTAAAAGCGGACTAAATACTAAAGTAACTGGAGACTATCTTAGTCTGTTTGCCTCTACTGAATAATACACAGAAATACATTTTTTCAATATTAGGCTATAAAAAGTCACAGGAACCTGGAGAGAGATAGTGGTTAAGAACACTTCCTGCTCTTAGAGAGGACCCAGGTTCAGTTTCCAGCATGCACATTGCAGTTCCAGTTGGATCCAGTGCCCTCTTCTGGCCTTCTGGAATACCAGGTGCACATATGGTGCATATGCCTCCATACAAAACACTTATGCACATAAAATCAAATACATCCTCAAAAAGTATCACATAGACTGTTTTCCCCTTTGAGGTTCATTCTGTTTTGAAGATGGGCTCTCTCTATATCCCAGGGTAGCCTGGAAATTGCCATCCTGGTGCCTCAGCCTGCGTGGTGTTAAGGTTGTAGGATGCAACCATGGCCCCTGGCTTTGCAGTCCTGGTTTCCCTTCCTTGTCAGACAAGACAGACTGATAGAATAGGTGCTCTCAGTATATTTCTCCCTTCTACAACATACAGAAACTTAGACTAAAAACTAAGTTTTAAAGTTTTTTCATTGTATTTTGGTAATTTTGTTTTATTTGGAATTTTTGGTGCTTGAATACTACCTACAACTGGCATTTGTTTCATGAGCTTTCATGATACATTAAATTCTATAAAAGTAGAATTTTGCATATACAAATCAAATAACTTAGTATCTTTTAATAGAAATAATTCTTCTAGTTTTAAAATGTACAGAAATAGAAACTTTTTTGTATAATACATATACATGTATGTATGTATGTATGTATGTATGTATGTATGTATGTATAGTATACATATATATGTGTGTGTCTTCAAATTCAAGCCAGGCAGTGTGGCCTGGGATCCCAACACTTAGGAAGCAGAGGTAGGAGAATCATGAACCCTGGAGGCCAGCCTGTTCTGACTAATAATAAGTTTCAAGCCAACCAGGACTTCATAATACAGTTTTCAAATGAGTAAAAAAAGTTAGATTTTTAAAATTGAATTGCCAAGGGGTGGTGGCACACACCTTTAATTCCAGCACTTAAGAGGCAGAGGCAGATGGATCTCTGAGTTCAAGGCCAACCTAGTCTAGAGAGTGAGTTCCAGGACATCAGGAATACACAGAGAAACCCTGTCTTTAGAAAAACAAAATGAAAAACTAAATCAGAAAAAATTCTTTCCAAAGAAGTTGCCTTAAATTAACTTTTTAGTGTACAGTTAATCTGTTCTCTAGATGACCCAGAGACTAGCCACTGGTTTTTCCAGTCTCTCTTCCTTCCTTATTCAATGTTGGCTCCCCCTCTCCCACTCTTTATTCTAGTCCTCTTACTAGCAATAGTATAAAATGTAAATATCCTATAAATTAAGATTTGCTTTATGTTAGAAATGGTCATTATAATTAGGTAAATTTTGAGTTTTTAACAATTTAGTAAAAGTATATTTTATGTATAATTTTGCATATATCTAAGAAGTATAAAGAATAGATACTTTAAATTGTTATTTATAGCAGAATCTGTAATTAGCTAGGAGTAATGTTTAAGTATGTTATATATTAATTCTGTCGATAAGACATCTGGTGGGGAAATGATCCATTTAAGAACCATATGTAGCCAAGCATGGTGATGAACACCTCTAATCCCAGTGCAGTGAAGCACGGGCAGAAGGACTGCCACAAAATCAAGGCCAGACAGGTCTATGTAGTAGGGTAGCGTGTCTGAGAAAAAACACTGAAAAATAAAGTAGAAATCACACATAGGCTAGGTATGCCTGCAAGCATAATCTAGCAGTGGGTGGCTGAACAGTCGTAAAATCCTGAAATTTAAGGCCAGCCTGAGGTAACAGTGGTACCTTTCCTCAAGTAGATAAAAACAGATAGGCACCTGTAAAAATACATATAGTTATATGTATAGATGTATAAAAAGACTAAGTTAGTGTACTGGCTGGTTTTAGTGTATTAGCTGCTTATGTATATACTTTTGTAAAGAAGAATTTATGCATTAAAATGGCAAAAAGTAACAAAACTATCTTTTTATTATCACCCACAGCTGATAAAGTACTGGGAGGCCTTCCTACCTGAAGCCAAAGCCATTGCCTAGCCTTACCCTGTGAAGGACACATTGGATTCCTCAGTGAGATCATCTAGAAACCATCTAAATAAACCACTAGATATTTTATGAATTACATGTGGGTTTTTTATATATAAAAACATATGCGCTGACATTTTATTATAAGCTGCATGTCCTGACCATCTTTGAATTAAGTGGACTGTGGCATGACATTCTGCAATATTTTGCTGAATTGAACACTATTGTGTCTTAAATACTTGCACTAAAAAGTGCACTGCAAGGCCAGAAAATTTTACAATCTTCTTTCTTTTATGTTCTGTAGTGTGTTTACCCTCATTATGAAGCAAATTAGCAATGCATTGATTAATGTTCACTTATACATTCCTGTACAGAAATTATGATTTTTGTGATTATAGTAATAAAATGATATTACTTGTGAAATATTAGTAATAAATTATTTGAGTATATAAACATGTTAGGGATTTTTTTTAATAGGAAAAATACTTTCTTCAAAATGTATATCATTGATACTATAATCCCTTAAGTATTTTAACTGATAGGAAATGCCAAATTTCTTACATTGAATAGTTAAATGAACTTTATAAACTATGTTATAAAACAATAATAAACCAGGGAACAATCATTTTGGTCATTTTAGGTAAAAAAGACAATATTTTAAGTGCCCAATTTAATAGGAGAGGTTGGGCATATATATATATATCGTCATGCCTGTAATCCTAGCACTTGGGAAGTTGAAATTAGTGAATCACTATAAATTCAAGGCCAGTCTGGCCAAGAGTCAAAACTAACAAAGGTGTGATTCAGTCTTAAGTATCATGGATTTTTTTTTTATTTTAAGATTTATTTATTTTAAGTATGTGATTACACTGTCACTGTCTTCACACACACCAGAAGAGGGCATCGGATCCCATGACAGATGGTTGTGAGCCACCGTGTGGTTGCTGGGAATTGAACTCAGGACCTCTGGAAGAACAGTCAGTGCTCTTAACTGCTTAGCCATCTGTCCAGCCCAGGTTCTATTTTTCTACTTTTCCTTCTTCCTTCCTTTCTTCCCTCCCTTCCTTCCTTCCATCCTTCTTTCCTTCCTTCCTTCTTTCGTTCCTCCCTGTCTCTCTTTTGCTCATCTTGTCTTCAAATGTTTTATTGTTGCCTCTGTTTCTATTTCAAACTAAAAGTAGGCCATCTAGTCTTGATTGACAGGGAGCTGGTGCGATTTGAAACACTGGTTTGATGAGAAGCTAAGGCCAGCAAAAGCAAATTTGAAGGAAAATGAAAAGTACTGTGTCTTTGGCGACCATCGCACCCTTCTTGAATGTCCTATTTGGAGACTGCTATGTAGTGCTTAGTGATGATGAAATAATAAGGTATGACTGGCATGATATTAATTTCCCCTCAGTCAGGTAACAGCAGTATATTGTTAAAGAGGTGGGAAATTATTCTTTGTTTTTGGCTGTCTGCAAAGCCAGGATCTTAAGAGCATAGCATTAGGGAAAGGGAGGGGGTGTGGTGGACCCTCCCTCCAAGAGTCCAGGAATCACTAACGATGGCACAATTCTTTGGGCTTCTCTAAGATTGCCTGTTCAACCTTCTGCTCATATAGCCAATAGCTGTGAACTTGACACGGGGTCCTGAAATGGTGAACTTTGTTGTAGCGTCTTCCAGCTTAATACTGAAGTACCCTTTGATTCCCACTGTCTGATGTCACTGTGTTGTTTAATGATATTCAAAGCACACTGGAAGAGTTAGCACTAGGGCTCCAGGTGGATCAGCAGACTTTCAACACCCCTTCCCCTGACCCACATGCTAAGTGGCCATGGGTTACCTATTGCATCGTAACAAGCTGGCTTCTCTTGATCTTTCTCTGGTTTCTGGTTTGGGAAGAAAGAGTTGCATCCTGATTACATTCACTGTCTTTGGCTCCTGTAATTTTTATTTTTTAATAACTCTTCTTAAGCTGAGTGTGGTGGCATATGTATATACACCTGTAATGCTAATACTTGGAAGACTGAGGCAGGAGGCTTATAAGTTTGAGGCCAACCTAGCTACATGGAGAGGCTTTATCTCAAAAACAACAGCAAAACCCTCAAGTATTCTTACTAAAAACGTCCATTTATATGAGTTGGGTGTGGTGGCACATGTCTAATCCCAGCACTTGAGAGGCTGGGGCAGGACCATGAGTTTGAGGATAATCCTATCTACAAAGTCTTTCTTATTTCCAATCCTTACACATCTCACAGAAGCATGCACACAGAGGAGACCTTTCTGAAACTTCTTGCCCACATCTCTCTTGTGTCTCCTGGTAAATAAAGTGTCTCACCATGCCCTGAGTGTGGGTTTTAGTTTAAATGTCAACACCACTGTGGGCTCTATTTACATGAGACTGCTAGAACCCAGGAGAGTACCTGATACAGCATGTGCAAATAAAGGCTCAATGAACTGACCAGGAAAAACGATTCCAGAAGATAGAAAATAATGTTTGCTTCTCAAGAAAGCTGCGGAGAGAGAATACAGGCTTACATTGCAGCTTACATTGAAAATAGCTTTGACAAATTAGTGATTTGTAGTAACACATCAGATGACTTCTACCATAAATATCAAACCCAGGGGCTGGTGAGATGACTCAGCAGGTTAAGGTACCTGACATGAAGTTTGATCCCTGGATCCCACCTGATAGAATTGAATCCCAAAACTTGTCCTCTGTAGCATGCATGCCTTCCCAAACACAAAATAAATGTAATTTTAAAATAAATATTAGGAAAAAGCCTATTGGGAATTTGGTTTCACTTGAATGATGTCCTTGTATTATATCCATGGTTGCTGTAATTCCAAACTCATGGTTTGTACATACCTCAGTAAGTTATTCAGATCCAAATCTTCATCACTAGAATACTAAATAGCTCCAAATAATTATTTTCAATCTTGATGAAGCTTCAGAAAATAACCAAGGCTATTTCCTCTGGCGTACATTTGCTACAAGTGTGTTGGAAACCTCAGATAAACTGGCATTTTAACAGTAATTACTTCACGTACTGACCTTCTTATCTCCTGTTCAAATTTGTAAAATCCTTTCTTCTAGCTAGAGAGATTTCTTACCAGTTAAGAGCACTGTCTACTGCTTTTCTAGTGGGCCTAGGTTCCAATCCCAGCTTCCATACGACTGCTCAACAACCATCTGTGACTTTCCAGGCATCCAGCACCCCCTCTGGCCTCTTTAGGCACAGATGGTACACAGGCATACATGCAGTCAAAGCACCCATACACATAAAAATATTTTTGAAAATGCTTTCTTTCCAAAAGAATAAAAAGAGATATGTGTTGGTTTTAAATTGGGTGTTTCTTTTGTTTAGTTCATAAATAAACTTGAAAAAGGACCAAAACAACAATACAGTAAACAGTCTGAATGTGGGTCACTTCTGTCATTTAGGGGCTATACTATGACTCTGCACTTGCCATTTACATTTTTTAAAATAAGAAAATCTGTTTATCTTTTTTATGTATCCCAAGCTGACCTCAAATTTGTAGTCCTGCCTCATCATCCTGCCCCAGTCTCCTGTGTTCTGAGGTTATAAGTTGTGCAGTAGTGGTGCACGCCTTTAATCCCAGCACTTGGGAGGCAGAGGCAGACAGATTTATGAGTTCGAGGCCAGCCTGGTCTACAGAGTGAGTTCCAGGACAGCCAGGGCTACACAGAGAAACACTGTCTCGAAAACAAACAAAAAAAGTTACTAAAAGTGGGTTCTTTAATATCTTTCTCATAATATTTTCATTTAAACTATTCAAATTTCAATAACTAAAAACATTTTAAAAGTTATCTGTAGATGTGTAAGTGTGGGTGATTTGACTTGAGAATTGGATCCAGGAGTAGTAGCATACACCTGCAATTAAAACGACACAGAGGCAGGGAGACTTGCTTCAAGTTTGAAGCCAGACCCTATCTACCATCCCATCTCTCCCCACAAGAAAAACAAAAAAGAAAGAAAAGAAAGTTTCAAAGAGAATGTTCTACTAGTAACAAAATAAAATGAGCAGGATTGTGAGTCCTTTTCATATTTTCATGTAGGTATTCATGTGTGAATGTGCCACAGCGCTTTTGTGACTGACAGCTTGCAGGAATCTCTTCTTCCACAGTATGGATCCTGGGAATCAATTTGTGTCATCAAGCTTGGCAGCAAGTGTCTAGCCAGTGAGCCACCTTGCCTGCTCCCCCTTTACTCCCTCTTTTCTTTCAGACATTTTATCTTGAAACATTGTCTGGGATGGGGATTGTTGGGTAGATGCTAACCCTGGCATACACAGAGCCTGGGTTTGATCCCCAGGACCATGTGAATTGGGTATGGTGGGATAACTCAACAGGTTAAGACAGGACACTCGTACCTGCAAGGTCATCCTTAGCTATGTAGTTCAACGAATAGAGACAGGAGAATCAGACATTAGTGGTCACCTTTGGCTGTATATAGTTCAAGGGGAGCCTGGGCTAATAAGATGACCTAACCTGTCTCAAAAACATTTACATTAATCTCAAAAGACTTTTTCACCATTGCTCTTCTCTTTTTCTTCATGGCCCTGATCTAATAAAGGATCCAAGTCTGAAGTGTTTCACTTGTGCTTCAAAATGTAGACTAAACCTCTGAATTAAATTGGCTTTCCCGGCCTGGCGGTGGTGGCGCATGTCTTTAATCACAGCACTTGGAAGGCAGAGGCAGGCAGATTTCTGAGTTGGAGGCCAGCCTGGTCTATGGAGTGAGTTTCAGGACAGCCAGGACTATACAGAGAAACCCTGTCTTGAAACACCAAAAGAAAAAAAAAAAAAGATTTCATGGTGTATAAAATAATGGGCTTCATCCGTTTTCATCCTGTTGATGATGTTTACCTCCATGCCCTTCCTCTTCAGATTCCCAGATATCCAGCCACTCTCCGTTCTATGTTCATGTCTTTTTCGATCTGTATTTTGAATATGAGAGAATATGCTGTTTTGTCTTAGGGGTCTGACATTTCACTTAATATGATGCTCTCCAGTTCTATCCATTTTCCTACAAGTAGCATTAATTCATTCTTCCTAGCAGAATAAGGAACACTGCTTTGTTTATTCCATATTGTCTTTCTTCCTTCATCCACAGATGGGTACCTGAGCTGAATAATTCACGTGTGAAGTGTGATGAGTGCTATGATAAACAAGAATATGCACATAGACGTATTGTATGCTGACATATCTATTCGGGATGGTAGGACTGAATCGTGTGGTCATCTTTATTTTAGGTTTTCAAGTAACCTTCGTAGTGATTTCCACAGTAGCTACATGCATTTGCTTTTCGTTTTCTTAACCATTGTGTCTAGGCTGAGACAGAATTGCAGTGTAGTTCTCATTTGCATTTCCCTCCTGTCTAACTATGTTGAACATTCCTTACAACTAATTTCTCATTCTAGATTTCTAAAGAATTACAGAAACTTTCATATTTCTGCCTCAAAGTTGTGACTGAGCTAAATGACAACTTGATTTGTCTTAGTCCCCTGGATGGGCAGTTCTGTGCTTATCTGAGTCAAGAATAGCACATACAGAGTAACTATAGACGGGCTGAGCAAGCTCCACCCATTTGAACTAGGGTGGCTGTGAGAAAGTAAAGTTACTCTAGAGAGGAAGCCCTGCCCTGTCACCAGCTTAGGGACACGGAAACATTTTCATATCTGATATTTACTAGTTAAAAAACATGGTGGAATTTTAAAGCACTTTTGATTCTTAAAGGGGGACTAGAGAGAGGACTCATTGCTGAACAGTGTTTGGCACTATTCCAGCAGACCCAAATCCAGTTCCCAGCACCCACATCACATAGTTCACAACTGCCTATAACTCCAGTTTCAGGGATCTGATAGTCTTTTCTGGGCTCCTTTGGTGCCCTCACCTACACATGTACACATAATTTTAAACATTTTAAAGAAATGTGTATGACAGGGCCTGAAGATGGCTCAGCAGTTAAGAACATTTGCTGCTCTTATAGATACAATTCCCAGCACACACATGGTGGCTCAAAACCACCGGTAACTCTTAAGTCCATGGGATCTGACACTCTTTGGCCTCCTAGGGCACCAGGCATGGATATGGTGCACAAACATATACATAAAATACATGCAGGCAAAATTCTCATACACATGGAACCATATAAGAGAAAAATAGAAATGTGTGTGATCTGTCTTTCTTTCAAACTATGGGTAAGAGACTGAATAGAATTGCTATCCCTTAACTAAAATTCATAATAAGTAAGATCATGCCTAATCTTTACTGTAAAGAACAAAGCTAAGTAAGAATGGAAACCAAAGTTGGAGACTGAGAGGATTATATTTTCTATAGCTAGACTTTTAAAAGTGAAAAGAAACAGGTAGGATTACTGTTTAATCCAGACACTCCAAAATATTTTAATATGTGGCACAGTGTATTGGATGTTACTGAGATATTTTGTATTGTCTTCTGTTGCATGTAGCTTTTGCTACCCTGCCTAAGCTCTGGGGATGGACTGCTCTACCAGCCCCACCCCCCAGAGAATATTGGATCTGAAGATGAAGACACAGACACACATAGTCTCCTGCATCAAGTTTTTGATATCTAGTGTATATTTTAACTTATAATAACATCTAAGTCCATTGAAGAAACTGAATAAAGGAGCTCCAGGTTATCCTCCAGTCAGGTACAATTTAGGTGCAAGATTTTATAGCTCTTGTGTGGGCATGACTAGGTACTTGATAGCTGCTATGAATAAGGCATGGTGCTGAACTGCCAGAAGGAGATAGAGGCTGACCAGTTCTAATTACAGATAACTGATCTGGGCCTTAAATTGTGGCCGGACTCTATGGTTCCTCATAAATTTGTATGCTATCCGTGTGAAACATGTTTTTTCTGGATGTGTGGTAAGCCATTCAAGATTTCCTATGCTAATTGTTCTAGGAAGTCCTTTGGGACCCAGAACCTGTTTCTTCACAATCTTGCTTCAGACGCTGCTTGCTAAGAATAGATGACTGTAGACAACAGGGAAGTTGTGGCTTGCAGCTTGCCGGGTCATTTTTCAATGCATGTGAAATTTAAAAAGCTTATTTTCCTTTTTTATTACATGCTTCTAAAATTTTAGTGAAGACAAATACTCTTAAGTATTTTTCTCAATTGGGAAAACAGAGAGTTTAAAGACAAATCCAGTTGCAACTACCCACTTAATTTTGGTTTGTTTGTGACAGCCCAGTCCAGCCTGAGACTCACTGTGTAACCCGGGACAGCATCAGGCTTAACCTCAAGGTGGTCCTCTTGCCTCAGCCTCCCCAAATCTAGGATTACAGGTATGGACCACTACACCTGAATTTACCTACTTGCTAATAAATAGAAAATATTTTTATTAATGTCAGCTAACAGAACAAACTATTCTAAAGGAATATTTGGAAGGAGAGAATGTTCTATTTTAAATTTATATATGTAACTTTAATAAAACTAAATACAAACTTATCTACTTGCTTTCTTATTGCTCCATAGTAAAACCATTGATTTTAACCTATATTTATTCTAGCTCTCTACTCCCAGTGTTCTCACTGTCTATGCAGTGTGTCTTTATGGCTGAACATGTATGCATGTACAAGTTAGACAGTAGGATTTTAAATTAAACTTTGGGTTTTAAATTTCAGTTAGAAATATCTCTCAGTAACTAAGATATAAGTAAGAAAGGAAAGACAGGAAGGGCCTGGAGATCTCTAGATAGACTAAGATCTCTGTTCCTTTAGGTTGTTCAGTCCGTGTGTGGCTCACATCGCATTTGTGTGGCCCAACTGCCCGGACTAGTCTGTATATTTCTTAATTATGAGCTCTTTTTTCTTGTAGAGCACAGTGTGTTACAGCCCCAAAAATGTAATAGAGTGGTTAGGAACACAGTTTGGGGGGAAAGGGGGAGGGGACTAAAGAGATGGCACAGCAGTTAGGAGTATTTCATGTGCTTGCAAAGGACCCAGTTCCCAGCATCCAGCTCATGCAAGCTCACAACTACCTTTAGCACCAACTTCAGGGCACATGATGCATTTTTTGACACACATGTGCACACACACACACAAACACACAAATTAAGAAAAATAAAACACAGGCTACATGAAGCCCAGGTCATCAAATCCTACTTCATGGATCCACATAGAGCTTGAACAAGTTCTCTATCTCTTAAGACTTAGTCTTTTCATCATTAAATGGGAAGTTTACCTTAGATGATATGAATACTGTAGCAATAGCAAATGCTTAATATTTCTTAGTACACATCCAGCAGTATTGACTGAGCACTTGATCCCACTCTGAGCAAAGCACATCTGAATTGTTATTAGTTCAACCATCTTTAGTCCTTCCAAACAAAGAGCCTGTGGTTGATTAGAGAACTGTGAGGGCTAGTTTATGTCAACTTGACACAAACCTAGACATTTCTGGGAGGAGAGAATATCAATTGAAAAATTACATCCATCCAATTGTCCTATCGGCATGTCTGTGGGATGTTCTCTTGATGATTAATTGATGCAGGAAGACCCAGCCTGCTGTAGAAAGAGAGCTGAGAGAGCCACAGCAAGGGATCCAGGCAGTAAGCTGTGTTCCTCTGTGCTACCTGCTTCAGGTTTTGCCTTCAGGCTCCTGCCCTCAGTGATGGACTGTAATATGAAGTACATGCCAATTAAACCCATTCTTCCAAGAGTTATTTTTGGTTATGGTTCTCTGTCACAGCAACAGAAAGTACACTATAACAGAAGCCAGTGGGGTTCCTTCCCAGAACAGTCTACCCAGAAGATCTGCTATGGGTGTTCTCAGGCCAGGCAACAAACAACAAAAACCCCATGTGCTTAAAGAACACTGTCAGTGGGTCTTGAAAGAAGTCTGAAGTCAGCCAAATAGAGGAGATCTGTAGTCCCAGCCAGTCCAGGGTTTCAAGGTGAGCCTGGACAACTAGGCCTATTTCAGGTAAAAGAGGACTCAGGACTCAGGACATAGGTTCTGTAGGAATACTTGCTAGCAAGTGTACGGCCCTAGGTTCGGAGCCAAAGATGGGCAAGAGAAATGGAGGTAATTGCTTAGGAAAACAGCGTATTTTACACACACAGTGGAAGAGCTTTGACTGTATTGCAGACTAAGGGGAATAGTAGTCAGTGGAGGAAATGCACAGGTGAGATGCAGTAATGGCAGCAGCCATCCAGACGGGGCTGCTGAGGCTGAAGCACAACCTCAAAGGTTGTAGAGGGAAATGGAAATAAAAGTTGGCAAGTGTCCCCAATGAAGGAGCTAGAGAAAGGACCCAAGGAGCTGAAGGGGTTTGCAGCCCATAGGAGGAACAATATGAACTAACTAGTATCCTCAGAGCTCCCAGGGACTAAACTACCAACCAAAGAGTACACATGGTAGGCTCCAACTGCATATGTAGCAGAGGATGGCCTAGTCAGTCATCAATGGGAGGAGAGGCCCTTGGTCCTGTGAAGGCTTTATGCCCTAGTGTAGGGGAATGCCAGGGCCAGGAAGCAGGAGAGAGTGGGTTGGTGGGGGGGGAGGAATAGTGTTTGTTTGTTTGTTTGTTTGTTTTTTTCGGAGGGGAAACCAGGAAAGGGGATAACATTTGAAATGTAAATAAAGAAAATAATTTTTAAAAAGTTGACAAGTATATTTTTTCCAGCCATTCATTTTGTAGCCTACGTGACTTGAATGGACAACATAAACCCCATTTGTCTTCATTTCAGGACCAGGTATGACTTCAAAAGGAAAGTCATCAGTCCCAGGAATCAGGCCATAAATTCCAGGAACAAGATCATAAAAACATCCCTCCCAAAGAACATCGTGGAGATAAACCACAAGAATGGGAAAATATCTTATCTCAGGATGGACCATCTGTGCTGGGCAGCCTTATATGGTTTGGGTATCTCATCCTGTGGCTAAACGTTCATGATACTGAAATGCAATCTGCTGACCACCTGGGCATGAGCCAATCATAGACTAACCCATGTAACTTCCCCTGCACCCACCAATGAAGATTGAGATTACTAAATCGTAGCTAAAATTCCCCTAGTTACCTATAAAAAGGTAACTTGTCCTCTTGTCAGGGGTCACCATTTTGATGAATAGTAGACCCCTGTATGGTGGATTTCTGCAGAATAAATGCTATTTGCTTTTGCACCCTATTTGAGTCTGGGGTATGACATCATTCTATGGCAGTTCTTGGACCATTACATGTGGGGGCTCATTTGGGATCGCTGGAGATCCCCACCCTCAAATAGTTGAGCATTTCAGGGAAATTTTGCTCCCTACTGATTGGTAAGTTTGGAGTGCTCCACAGTCTATGTCTGTTTTTCTATCCAAAAGCAATCTGGAGGCTGAGAGAGACAAAGCAGATATGTATTTGGTCATCCAGCCAGGGGTATAGAGGATACTCCTGACTCCTACCAGGAAAAGGAGAATGTGACTGTTTTCATCCGATTTCTGAACTGGCTACAAGTTTGTTTCCTTTGTGCGTGGAGGGAGAGACCTTACAATACAGACTTTTTTGGTTTTCTTTTGTTTTTCCAGAAACATCTTTCTGTGTATGTTTGTCCTCGGTGTTCTTATCTTCTTGCTGTGCAAATTTCTAAACTAATCTTTGAGTTTAGTTGTAGGCTAGACCCAGACCACCCCCTAGGACTGTTTCTGGACCACTTCAAGGATTTACGCCGAGTGGCAGATGATTGCTGGACTCATCCATCCTGGTTGATTATCCACCTTTTGTAGAAATTGAATGTCCCACCTTCAAGGTTGGATGGCTGGAAGAAGGAACTTTCTATCTCTCCACTGTCTACAGGGTCAAGGTAGTGGACTATGAGAATGCGGGGCACCCCAGCCAGGTCCCATACATCACTACCTGGTAGTACCTGGTCAAGAGACCTCCGTCCTGGTTGAAACCTTTCATTTTGCCAGCCTCATCACATCCTGCAATCCTCCCTGTCTGGTAGGGTTGCCCCTCCTGGGCCTCCCCCATCTCCCACAGCCTGCCCTCTTCTCCCCAGTCATTCTGGAGGAGGAGGACCTCACACCCCCTCCTTATACCCCAGTGACAGACAAACAACCACTCGTGGCAGCAGGAGAGGAGGAGGACCCAGATCCTGACAGAGCATGCTCCATACTAAGGCCCATGCAGCCAGAGAAGACTTGCTTGTGCTCCTGCTCTTGAGGGCTGCAGGACCCCCAGATGCTCAAGGGAGACAATTCATGACCTATTTGCCATTTGCCAGGAATGACCTTTACAGCTGGAAGCTGCGGGACACCCCATTTTTGGAGAGGCCATCAGCTCTCATAGCTCTCTTAGGTTCAGTCATATTGACTCACCAGCCCACCTGGGATGACTGTCAGCATCTGTCCAGGTCAACTTCGTGACAGGAGAGAGAGGATCTTAGATAATGGCCAGAAATTGGCCTGGGGGCAAACAGCCTGCCCATCACGGTTCAGGTGGACATTGGCACAGCCCTCTCGTTGGCTTGGCCTAACCCGGTCCTCGGGTCAGTCAATGGGGTCTGTAAGGGAAAGAGTGGAGATGGAGGGGCAAGAGTCTCGAAGAATGGAGACAAGACCATCTGTCTGATCAAGTCTCGTTTATTGCAAGGCAACTCTGGGTATATATAAGCACAAGCTGGGAGTGCAGCTGGAGACGCTTAACCACAAGTCCAGGATGTGTTTGAAAAAAACAAGATGTTAGCAGTGTGTTCAGCTGAGGTGGGCTGCTTGCAAAAGCATCCTGTTAGAAAACAAGTCTCTCATCAGGGTGGAAAAGTACCACCTGTGAGTAAACAGCCTGAGGTGGCTGCAGAAATGATAACTGCTTTCTGCTAGGAGTCGGCTCCCAACATTGGCCCAACTGGGATTATAACTCTGCTGAAGGTAAGGAGAGGCTCTGGATCTACTACAAGTTTCTTCTTCTTCTTCTTCTTCTTCTTCTTCTTCTTCTTCTTCTTCTTCTTCTTCTTCTTCTTCTTCTTCTTCTTCTTCTTCTTCTTTTAAATATTTATTTATTTATTTATTTATTTATTTATTTATTTAATGACGGCATCAGATACCCATTACAGTTGGTTGTGAGCCACCATGTGATTGCTGGGAATTGAACTCAAAACCTCTGGAAGAACAGTCAGTGCTCTTAACTGCTGAGCCATCTCTGCAGCCCTACTGCAAGATTCTTATGGAGGCCCTCTGAGAGGCCCACAAATTGATCCAAGGTAAACCAGGTTACTGAAGGGAAAAGCAAGAGTCCTAGGGGATTCCTTGAGAGACTCTTGGAGACCTGCCACACCCACACCCTGCTTCAATCCTGAGGCTAGGGAAAACCAGTCAGCTGTAAACACCTCTGTGAACCAAGCAGCCCCTGATATTCGGCAGAAGCTCCAAGGATTGGATGGGTTTGCAGGTAAGCAGCTGACAGAACTTGTAGCTATAGCAAAAAAAAGGAAAAAAAAGTCTACAATTGAGAAAGCTCGAGGATTGAAAGACCAGGGGACTGGCCAAATTACTACTAGTTGCCACCTCCAAGACCATAAGGACATGAAGGAACTGAGGGTCTTGGCTCATGGATGAGGAAAAAGAAAGTGGAGCCCAGCCGACAGGGAATCCATCCTTGGGTGGGCCTAAAGAAGGATCAATGTGCTTACTGAAGGAAATGGGCCATTGAAAAAACAAGTACCTCAGAAGGAAGCCCCAAGTCTTACAATTAGAGGAACTCAATGACAGAGGAAGCTGGGGGTCAACACCCCTTCATGAGCCCTAGGTAACCCTAGAGGTGGAGAGGAAATGCATAGACTTTCTGGTTGACACTGGGGACCAACATTCAGTCCTGAAGGAGACATTAGGACCCTTATCAGGAAAGAAGGTATGGGTACAGGGGACGACAGGCTCCAAGCCCTATTATAGACTACCAGAAGAACAATGGAATTGGGAATGGGACGGGTAACCTATTCATTCCTGGTCAATCGTGGATGTTCCTACTCCCTCCTGGGGTGAGATTTACTCACAAAAATGGAGCCCAGATATACTTCAATTCTGAAGGGGTAGACATATTAGATCAAAACTGCCCTATCCACATCCTGACTCTGGCCTTTGATAGGAATACAAACTGGTTTCCCAGTCTCTCCCTATCTCAGGAGATGATATTTTACTCAACCAACTTTTCTTTGAGATCACAGATGTCTGGGTAGAAAACAATCAGGTGGGACTGGCTCATTATCAGACCCCAATTCTGATCCAGCTGAAAGCTGAGGCAACCCCAGCCCAGATCAGGCAATCTCCTATGCCTACAGAGACAAAAATAGACATAACACTTCAGACTCTAGGAATCAGGGATTATGGTCCCCTGCCAGTTACCCTGGAATACCCCCCTACTTCCTGTTAAAAAAAGAAAAAAAAAGAAAAGAAAAAACTCACTCCAGTGATTATCGACCAGTGCAGGATCTGAGGATGGAGGATATCCATCCTACTGTCTCAAACCCTTATACTCTACTGATCAGCTTGCCCCCCAGAGTAGACTACCTATACAGTGCTTGACCTGGAAGATGCCTTCTTCAGCTTGTCTCTGACATCCTAAAGTCAACCCATGTTTGCCTTCAAATGGCAAGATCCAGAGAAGGTCTTCAATGGACAACTGACCTGGACTTGCCTACCCCAGGGTTCAAGAACTCACCCACCATCTTTGACAAGACCTGGCTGAGTACCAGTGAGCTCACCTTCAATATGCAGATATCCTTCTTGTTGTGACCTCCACTGAAGAGAAATGTAAGGAGGCCACCTAAGACCTACTCCAAGAACTGAGCTGGCTGAGACACCAAATGTCTCCCAAGAAAGACCACCACTGCGGCCCTGAAACTGCCTAGGTCGGGTACATACTCAGGTGGGGACAATGGATGCTGTCATAGGCCGGAAAGCAAGCTAGTCTCAGTGTCCCAATCCCAACTGAAGCAAGCTAGCCTCAGTGTCCCAATCCCAACTACTAGAAGGCAAGTGCAGGGGTTTCTGGGATGGCTGGGTTCTGTAGGCTGTGGGTGCTGGGGTTCACCAAAATAGCAAAGGCAGGCAGCCAGCAGGGGGCGTGAGAATACTCGTGAATGAACCCTTGAAATGGACAAAGCCTTTAAGACTCTAAAGGAGGCCTTATTATAGGCCCCTGCTCTGGCCCTCCCAGACATTCACGGGCCCTTCCATCTGTATGTGGACAAAAATAAAGGAATAGCAAAGGGACTGCTGATTCAAACCTTAGGGCCCTGGAAAAGACCATGGGCAAATCTCTCAAAAACACTGGACCTAGTGTTTCGGGTTTGGCCAACTTGACTTCCAATAGTGGTGGCCACAGTGGTGGTCAAAGACACGGACAAAATAACCATGGGACAAGAGCTTGTCATCACTATCCTGCATGCTATCAAAAGTACACTAAAAATCCACCCAATTGATGGCTTTCAAATGCCAGAATAACCCAACCCTGTTGTTGAGCCCCCAAGGGTAAGGTACAGCCCACCTTCAGCCTGAACCTAGCCACCTGACCCTTCCTTGAATGCAGAGCATAACTGCCCCATAGTTCTGAGCCACTTACAGAACATCTAGCATGATACAGAAAAGATCTACATGGACAGGAGCAGTTTCATCCACACAGGAACAAGGTATGCAGGAGTGGCAGTGGTGGACTTGGACTCCGTCATATGGGCCTCAACAGTACCATCTGAGACTTCAGCCCCAAAGGCTGAGCTGATAGCCCTACACAGGCCCTAAAGTCAGCCAAGAGGACTCCTGCCAGCATCTACACAGACAGCAGACTGGCCTTTGCTACCACTCATGTACATGGGGCTACTTATAAGGAGAGGGGATGACTGACCGATGAAGGGAAGACTATTAAAAACAAGGAAGAAATCCTGGCATGGTTAGCCCTGGGGCTGGCCCTCAAAGCTGCCATCATACACTGTCTAGGATCCCAAAAGGGAACATGGAGGGAAGCACTGTTACAGGAAATACTAAAAAATGCAGTTCGTGCTATGGAGGGCTGGCCCGCCAGGCATTGGTGGGCATGGCCCACCTGTTCTCATCTCGTGGAGACTGACTCAGAGCTCCAGAATCTTTCCACCCAGCTCACTAAGTTCCCACAGGCAGGTCATTACCACGCCAACCCCATGCTTCAAAATTCCCATCACCCTTTGGGGTACACTTCTTGCAAACCCATGCTTTGCCACCCCACCTTTCTCTCTGGAACCCAGTTGAGCCGCTGCATGAAGGAAAACACTACACACACACACACACACACACACACACACACACACAAAACCCACACAAACAGAATCAATCATAACTCAATTGTGAGGTGAGACAACTAGAATCCTAATCTTGTAAACCATATTAAATCTAAATTCTCTGGTGAGGAATCCTGGTGGATTTGTCGTCTAAACCGGGGGTCACTTGTAGCTACATCTTGTCCTCCCACTGTCCAAAAGTCCATTTCTCTCTCCTGCCTACTTGCCCAGTGACTTTTTTTTAAAGATTTACTTATTGTTACATATAAGTACACTGTAGCTGTCATCAGACACACCAGAAGAGGGCCTCAGATCTCATTATGGATGGTTGTGAGCCACCATGTGGTTGCTGGGAATTGGACTCAGGATCTTCGGAAGAACAATGCTCTTAACCACTGAGTCTTCTCACCAACCCCTCTAGTTTCTTTATTCATTAGAAGGGTCACATAAAGTCCTGAGTAAGGGATTCACTCCTATTCCCAGAGAACCCCTCTTAGAGAAGTTGAATTAACATCAAAATACAAACAGCACCAGGGCTATCCACAACAAAGCACAGGGAAATAGACTAGCTGATAAGCCTGCAATAGAAGCAGTCATTAGGCCCATGGCACCTACTCAGATGGCCATAGTTCCCCCAGGGCTCCTTTCTGATCCTGATTATACCACTGAAGATAAAAAGGACCAAGCCCAGTGTCAAGGCATATATAGAAAAGATGGATGGCTGCATACTGCCGAAGGGTGCACTATGTCACCTGCAGACTTTGCTAGTCACCTAATTCACCAGATTCATCAGGCCATGCATATGGGGCAGAGACAATTAAGAGAATTACTTCACAGAGCTAAGCACAAAATATTCAGGGTAGGAGATTTAATAGATCAAATAGTTCCAAGTTGCCCCACTTGTCAAGTTGTAAATTCCCAGGGCACAAACAAAGATCTTGGAACTAGGATCAGAGTGCAATGCCCCGAAGCCAATTCGGAAGTAGATTTAGCAGAAATAAAATCAGGGAAATATGGCTACATATACCTGCTAGTCTTTGTAGACGCTTTCTCAGGTTGGGTGGAAACATATCCCACCAAAAAGGAACCACCAACTTCATGACAAAGAAACTTCTAGAAGACAGAGCCCTAGGTATGGTCTACATTCCTTGACTGGGTTAGACAATGGACCAGCCTTCATTTCTCAGGTAATACAGTCTCTTATTGGCCTTGGGGACCAATTGGAAATTATATTGTGCATATTGACCCCACAGTTCAAGACAGGTAGAGAGGAAGAATCAAGGCCTTAACTAAATTAACCCTTGAAAGTATCAGTGACTAGGTGTCTCTCTTAGCTTTTGCCCATACAGGGCTAGGAATACTCCCTCTACCTGTGGCCTAAGCCCTTTGAGATATTTTATGGACGAACCCCTCCTCTGCTACCTACTTTCAGTCTGATATTCTGGCCAAATATGACCAAAATAAGTTCTTAGAATCTTGGGAAGACATCCGTCGGGCTCTGGCCTGCCTTTATGAATTTGCCCCCTCCCCAACCACCATTTCTTTGAACCAGAAGCATAACCACACCTCACATGGTGATTCCCCACCCCCATGGCTGTGCGGGTAAGCTAGCATCTAGACTTGAATACATCACAACCCTGTCAAACCAGCAGGGCATGAGACATCCCTACAGCTGAAACATTAGTGGGAACATCTTTCAGACAACTGTGTACCAGAGACCAGCACAGGACTGTAGTAAGCTATTGCCCACCCATGAGATCCACTCAAACTAAGAATTAAAATAAAACAAAAACAAACAAACAAAAAAACTGCCTCAGAGACACCCAGCTGTGCCCTAAACAATGGTGGGTCCCAACAAAGGGCTCCATCTACCTGTTCCTCATACTTATTGTGCTCAGAGATCAGATTCCAGCAGACACAAATCTTCATGAGGCTGTTACCACTAAATGGGTACTCTGAGGCCTCACGATACTGAGATACTGAGGGAGCCCCAAGAGACCTAAGGAGGGAGGAACAGACTTGACTGGCCAGGTGAGTCCTGCGGTGAGTACCACCTAGCCTGATTTCAACCTAGACCTTTGGGTCCTGGCTGGATACATATGGAAGGATTTGAGTCTAAGAGGTAAACCCTGGGGCTAGAGAGATGGCTCAGTGGTTAAGAGCACTGACTGCTCTTCCGGAGGTCCTGAGTTCAATTACCAACAACCACATGATGGCTCATAACCATCTGTAATGGGGGTCTGAAGCTCTCTTCTGGTGTGTCTGAAGAGAGCAACGGTGAATACATAAAATAAATAAATAAATATTTTTAAAAAGAAAGAAAAGAAAAACAAACAAAGAACAACAAAAACCTCCCTTATAAACTCAGTCTTGCTCCTGTCATCACACCCTTCCCTTGGGCCTCTGCTTTGTTTAACTACTCAACTTTACCTTCGATTTTATTAACTCTCCCACTAACCTCACTAGAGGAGATTAATAGCTCTGTCTGGACTCCAGGCCCCCATACTATACTGGCTGGGCTACCACAGGAAATTTGTCAACACCCCTAAAAAGCCTGCCAGGGTGTTCCTTGGGAAAGTTTCCGGTCCTTGCCCTTTAAACCATAACTGGAAAGGGACTATGTGTAGAAGACGAAATAGCTTCCTTCACCTTTAACATCTTTGTAATCAGACTCTTACCATAGAAGCCAGCGACTCTTACCTCATGCCTCCTCCCCGCAATAGAACTTGGTTTGCATGTACCTCAGGTTTAACCCCTTGGAGACATCCACAGATGCTTAAAAATGCCAGCGTATGTGTTCTGGTTACCCTGTTCCCTCAAGTTTCTACTTCTCCTTCAGTACGAACATGGAGACAGCTCTGGATCATCACATGGAAAGGCAAGATTTTGGAGCCTCAGCGATTCTACTTAGTGGGTGTATAGGGTCTGACATAGCTGTGGGAATTGGTACTGGTGCTACAGACCTTATCAAAGTAGATCAGACTCTTCAAGTCCTAAATAGTCTTAGAGACTCAGCTCAGTTAGAAAAGTCTATCCATCAGTTAGAACAGTCATTAGACTCATTAGCTGAAGTAGTATTACAAGATAGAAGGGATTAGACTTACTCCTCCTGGGCTCTGCCAAGCCCTAGGAGTCCAATGCTGTCTCTACACCAACAACTCAGGCATTATCAGAGACAGCTTGGCCATGGTCTGCCAGAGACTAGAGGACAGGGCTAAACTCAGACAACAGAATCAAGCTAGGATGAGTCATTATTTTCCTGGTCTCCCTGGCTGACTACACTAATATTGGCACTAGTGGGGCTAGTCCTGCTCTTGCTGTTGCCACCTGTGGACCTTGTGTGGGAAATGCTCTAGTTAAATTTGTATGACAACAAATCCCTATGGTCCAATGGATGATTCTTAAACAGCAAGACCAGGTCCAGGAGACATCTCAGGGATTCAAGATGGGAGCCTTACTCAAGGAGGGAAGGAAAGGATGACATAAACCCCATCTGTCTCCATTTTAGGACTGGGCCTGACATCAAAAGGAAAGTCCCAAGTCCCAGCAACTAGGCCGTAAGTTACCAGCTCCAGAAACAGACCAAAATTCTAGGAACAAGGTCATAAAACCTCCCTCCCAATGAACAGATAACCATAAGAATGGGAAAATATCTTATCTCAGGGTGGGCCATCTGTGCTGGGCAGCCTTATATGGTCTAGGTATCTCATCCTTTGGCTAGACGTAAACGACAAAGAAATGCAATCTGCTAACCACCTGGGCACAAGCCAATCATAGACTAACCCATGTAACTTCCCCTGCACCCACCAATGAAGATTTAGATTCCTAAATTGTAGCTAAAATTCCCCTAGTTCCCTATAAAAAGGCCTGGGTGCCTTTTGTCAGGGATCACCATTTTGATGAATGGTAGACCCCTGTATGTTGGATTTCTACAGAATAACATTCTTTTCTTTGTATTCTATTTGAGTCTGGGTTATCATTCTATGCCACACACACTTTGCCTGACGGCAGTATTTGAGGTGTAAACTTCAAGGAAAGTCAGTCTCCTGCCTCCGCATTGTCGCCTGGCACCCCAAACGCAGAGGTAGCCCAGATATGTCCTCGTACTTGTGTGCTAGGGGCCCACAAAGATATCATTTCTTTACAGCTAGTAAGAGAAAATTCGGACATTGCTCTCTGACCTTCACCAATGTTCCAAAATCCTAGTCAAACCCTGGCTTGGAATGTTAAGCCATTCTAACTAATTGCCTCCAGCATTATGGGTAGGGCATTAGAGCTTACAGAAAGAGAGACAGTATAGAACATTCAACATTAAGCAGCAAGCAGTCAACATTCAGCATTCAGACTCACTAGCACTCGGACTAAAACTAGAACTTAGGTAGAGTAACAGCGCCCCCGGGCCCACAGCACTTGGGCCCGGGGGGTGCAGCAACAGTTGAGATTCAAGAGATTGAACATTCGAGATTCGAGCATTCAACATTGAAGATTCAACATTGAGGACTCGAGATTCAAGCCTCTATTCTCCTGGCTGGTGCACCCACAGCCTCCCGGGACTCTGGCCAGGACCATACAGCCCGAACATACTCGGAGCCCAGGGGTGCTGCACCAGTCCATAGGAGATGGCTGCTGTTTTAGACCTAATGTGTTTTAGATGGCCTCAGATGTGCCTCGACTACTGAGCTGCCAGATTTTTCATTTCTCTCTTTTGTAATGATTGTAAAAGCCTCATGTCATTTTTGAGAAATACACTCAGACCTTACACCACTCGTGTCTAGTTTGTTTGTCAAAGCCGAACCCCATGCACACCTGGCCAGAACCCATCATCCTGCAGAACAAGGGACCCCCGTAAGAAACCCCAGTCTGTGGCAATTCTACATGATTATTGGACCTTATAGACTGCTAGATAAACATAATGTCTAAGAAAAGGTTAGAGAATGTAAGGTACATGAATACTGCCCCCAAAATAAATGGTGTATTCCTGAATAAAGGAAAAGGAAGGCATACTTGGAAAACTGTAGGAAATTGAACCTGAAAGATTTTATTGTCTTAGTAAAGCAAGAAATGAGAACATTACCAGAGATCTCAAAAAGGAATATCATGGACCAAAATAATGAATGACAGGTGTTTGGGAAAAGAGAGACACAAGAAAACAATAAATGAATAATGAGTATTAGAGTTTGGAAATAATGAGCTTGTGATGAAGCTGTGCCAGCAGGCAAAGGCAATAGGATATCTGTGAGTTCAAGACCAGCTTGGTCTGCATAGGGAGTTCCAGGAAAGCCAGGGCTATATAGGGAGACCCTTTCTCAAACAGCAACAAAAACACAGTGAGGCCAACACACACATACACACACAGTATCATTTTCTTCAACTATAGGAAAGCAGGACCTAAAACATTGTTGAATTTATTTGGTATTTTGGACTGTTGATGGATATGAGAGAATGTTAAGTGGGGAAGATATGTTAAGAACACTGAGAAGAGAGGACTGGGGACAGAATCAGTGGTTGAGTTCTTGCCTTTAAAGCCCTGGGTTCAATCCCCAGTACCTGGCAGGAAATGGGGAATGGATAAAACAAAGAGTATATGCCTACAGGCCATCAGATTGGGATCAAGGCCTGGCTACATGAGCCCTTCATCCAAGAAATAGAAAGGAAGGCTACCTTGCCTGGTGCAATGGGACACATTTGTCATCCCAACATACCAGAGGCGGAGGCAGGATAATCACAGTTCACTAGCCTGGTCTACACAGTGAATCTTCTAGGGCTGCCTAGTGAGATCTGTTTCAACAAAGTAACAACAACAAAAAGACAAGTTCACACTAATGCAATTCAAGACCACCGAGCCAGCCCTGCAGAAGATACAGAGATTCTACACACTGAAGAAAGTGCCAATCAATCGAAGAGAGGAAAGAACACATCTCATGAAAGGACAAGTCGTAGGTGAGGAGCAAGCTTGCTGGCTTTCTTGGGTAGTCACCAACCCAGCCCACTTAGCCCTGAGCACTTGGAACCCAAGCTGCTTCTGGAGTACAAGGGCAGTTTAGCTATGCTGGCTTTAGGGCCTCCCTGGAGGAGAGACAGCTGAGATTCTGAAGGTGTGGGTGGGCTTGTTCACTTGGCTAGCCAGAAGGGAACTTTTGTTCGGTACACAAGGGAACCATGGCCCGTAGAAATAAAATAGTGTCCCCACTGGGAGAAGTGCAGAATAGCAGAGGTAGACCAGGTCCTAAAGATGTCGAACAGCTGGCCCAGGACCTAAGACCTGGGCCCCAGCTTGTAGCTGAGGACCTCCTAGACTTTACACTGGATTTCATGAATTTTGGGAGATTTTTTGCCCAAGGGAAGTAAAGGTAAGGCTAAGATGGATGTATTAGGAACGTTGGCTAGGTGTCTGGTTTTCTTCATGTGGTCCCTGCCAGAAAAACCCTATAGCAGCTGGGCTGTGGTGGTGCACGCCTTTAATCCCAGTGCTTGGGAGGCAGAGGCAGGTGGATTTCTGAGTTCGAGGCCAGCC
>NW_022196895.1:49016070-49022143 GCF_008632895.1 Mastomys coucha
CCCCCACCTCCGCGCAGTTCCCCAGGAGCCATTGCTTCACAAGTACATGTGTCAAAACAGACTTCTTGCTTTAGAACATTTTGGATATCCGGAGAATGAAGTACTGGAGGACATGAAGCTAGTCTGATTTGTACCAGTGTGCAGTGATGTCATTACAACTGGGTGTGGTGGCACATGCCTTTAATCACAGCAGTTGGGAGGCAAAGGTAGGCAGCTCTCTGTGAGTTCTAGGCCAGCCTGGGAGTTCAAAAGACAATAAAGACTAGCAGGCATGGTTGCTCAGGCCTGTAATCCCAGCACCCAAGAGACAGATGTAGAGGGACTGCCACATATTTGAGACCAGAGTGGGCTACATAAGGAGATCTGGACCCTGTTAAAAACAAAACAGCCGGGCAGTTGTGGCACACGCCTTTAATCCCAGCACTTGGGAGGCAGAGGCAGGTGGATTTCTGGGTTCAAGGCTAGGCTGGTCTACAGATCTAGTTCCAGGACAGCCAGGGATATACAGAGAAACCCTGTCTTGAAAAACCAAAAACCAAAAACCAAAAACCAGAAACCAAAAACCAAAACAAACAAACAAAAAAAAAAGGCGCAGGATTAAGGAACAAGATCCAACTATCTGTTGTCTCCAAATATACAAACCTCACTAGCAATGACTCATAGAGAAATTGTGTGGTAGAGAGTGTTAATACATTTGCTTAGTAAATGAAAGCCTAAAGCTAGCTTGTGTAATTATTCTTACAATGGACAGAATAAACTTCATGCCAAAATTAATCCACCGAGACAAAGAGGACATGTATTAATATAGGAAAAATCTACTTCTTTGCTGCGTATAGAATACCCGTGAGTATAGAATGTTGAATGTCCTAGTTATAGAAACACAGTCAGACATAAAAGAACAGATAGGTCCTGATATAATAATAGTGGGTGATGTCAGTGGCTTACACTCCCAATAGTAGGTCATCCAAACTAAAAACTGACCAAGAAACATCAACATCATTTTACGTAATAGATCAAATAGAATTCTTCTAACATGTGCAAAATCCACATTGTTCTCATCAGGAAATCTCTCTAAAATTGCCACATGCCAGTGACATGGCTTGGGCATCCATGTGGTGGGTAAACCGTGGCAGGCTGCTGTTGGGAGTCAGTGCTTAGAGCCATGGGCTGGGGTGGACCAGATCTCTACAGGGGCTGCTGCCAAAGGCAGCTAGCTGGTGATGAGAGGAGTTGCTCGGCAGCCTTTTCTCTGAGGGAACAAAGCTCAGTTTACTGGGGCTGGCACTCTCTGTGGCCAACAGAAAACTGTGAACTCTTTTAAATCCATGCACACAAATATACATGCATATACACACACATACATACATGCATACAGATCTACAAACAGACATAGACACATTCATACATACATATGTATGTAGAATGGGTAGAGCCAAGCTCCAGCAAGCAGGCTCCACGTGTTCTACACATACATACATAAATACACACAATTGATGAGTGGAAGGAACAATGTTCCACCACCCATTTGCACAAACTTTACACATACATAGTTGATGGATGGGAGAGACAATATCCCAGCCATACCACACCACACCATCCTTTATTCTTTCTTCCATAGCTTATATATCCCAGAAAAAATCTTTCAAGCAGTATACAATTACAATGTGATTACATTTTAGTTTTCTTCTAGTAAATGATTATGAAAAAAACAGTGTGTTTTCCAATACCTTTACCAAAAATAACATTATGTAGTACAGGTAAAGGAAGCATTATCCTAAAAAACCCACCTACATTCATAGCCAAGCAATTGATTATAGACTAACAAAGTGTAAACAAGCAAGATAGTTTTCTCAGCTAGTTTCTCTGACAGGCAGAAATTTGCAGTTACAAAGAAAGGGTTAATTATTATATTACTTATCTTTAAAAGTAATCTTTTAAGAATCTTAAAAGAATCACAAATCTAAACTTTTATATAAAAATCAGTCATATCTACCTTAAATCTTCAAAATGCATATCTACTCAGCAATTCTTAATAGATCATATCAGGAAACTAAGGGTAAATATGGGTATAAGATACCAGTCCAGCCTCAGTGAGACACTTCAGCCAGTACTGCCATTGTTCTTGTTCCCTCACCCTAAAGGGTCCCTAATGTAACTAATAAGCTGAACTTCATATTGTTTCCTAAGATTTTCTACATCAGAGACAGTAGTGAAAACATCTCAACCTAGCTTCACTAGCAACTTTATTTTTCCAAGTGTTTTCTAAGGGTGGTGTCATTGCTGACAATCTCCATCTCTAAGTTCTTCTCTAGGGTGGTGATAGATCATTAATCAGCTCCAGCAACAATGCCTGAAAGAGATCAAGCATTAGTACTGTGAATGCCAGAGATGCTGTCTAGTGAGAGAATCAAAGCCCCCTTAAAGTTTTCATATAATTCTTAGATTACGAGGGATGTGAGGGCAGCAAGCAGAGCAGAACTCCACAACAGCATGAAGTCCTCAGGACATATAGTCCTGGGGATGCAGAAGGGGGTGGATGGGGCGTGCCACACCAAAGCCGTGTAGCTATGGTAACCCACAGCCACATTCCATGAGTTCCAAAGACACTGGTCATTCCTCCCTCCCACAAGGCCCTCGGAAATCACATTTGAAGATATTAAGCAAAGAAAAAAATCAGAATAATCTCCTGCAATTTGTTTGATTAAGGAGTTCTAGAGTTAGAAAACAACAGAAAATATACAAATATACTTACCAAATCAGTTGTGAGTGGAAGAACTCAGAGGAGAAACTTAAAACCTGCTCCAGTTAAATGAAAAAAACCAGAAGCACAACTTAGAGCAGGGAGACCCGGCAGAGGCCGTTCAAAGAGGAAAGTTTATAGCTGTGAGTGCTTGTGTTCAAAAGCAGAGGTGGGATGGGAAGGTGGCTTAGCAGGTAGAGTGCTTGCCAGGGTTAGAATCCCTAGAGCCCATGGAAAAGCCAGGTGGGCCTGGTGGCTGCCTCTAACCCCAGAACACAAGGCAGAGACAGAAGATGGCCAAGACAAGGCAGCCAGCTAGATTATCTGCGATTGGTGAGCCCCAGAGATTCAGGAAAGAAAGTGGAGAGTGACTGAAGAAGCCACCGTACCACAATACAACTTAACATTTTCACATAGGTGTACACAAATGCACATATAGGTATGTACCCACACACTAGTGAATGTGTGTGCACACCACACAAACACATACAAAAAAAAAAAATCCCAGATGTCACATATAACTTAATGATGTACAAAACCAAGCCAAAACCCAAAGTAGTAGATAAAACAAAATTATAAGGACCCATGAAGGAATTAGGAATGGAAACCATAAGCAAATGGCCAGAAGAAACAGCAAATATTTGGGGTACACCAATGGGGAGGTAGCTAGAGTAGCAGTTAGAAAAGTAGACTAGGGGTTACCCCCAGTAATTGTCAAAGCCAAATAAAATAACCATAATCAGGCTGCAGAGATGGCTCAGGATAGGAGCACTGATTGCTCTTCCAGAGGTCCTGAGTTCAATCCCCAGCAACCACATGGTGGCTCACAACCATCTGTAATGGGATCTGATGCCCTCTTCTGGTGTGTCTGAAGTCAGTCACAATGTACTCATATACATAAAGTAAATACATCTTAAAAAACATATACCCATAGTCTGAGGCTCATTTATTTTTAAGCTACCTGGGGATAAGCATAAATGGGTTCTACTACAACAGAACTCATTCCACAAATGAAAGACCTGTAATATGCAAACTACATACGCCAGGTGTGGCTGGCCAAGCCTGTCATCAGACTGGGGTACCAGGGGAACCAGGCATTCAAGGTTTTGCTCCGTTACACAGCTTCAGGCTAACCTTGGCCACATCACCTCACCAAAGAAAGAATAAGGGGGGTGTTTTCTGTCATCATCCCTATACCCAAACCAAATAAAAACAAGAAGCATAGACCACTATCCCTGATAAGCATAGATGCAAAACTTCTCCATAAAATACTTGCAAACAGAATTTACCACGGTGCATTTTTTTCCCCCAAGACAGGGTTTCTCTGTATAGCCCTGGCTGTCCTGGAACTCACTCTGTAGACCAGGTTGGCCTGGAATTCAGGAAACTACCTGCCTCTGCCTCCCAAGTGCTGGGATTAAAGGTGTGCACCTTCACTGCCCGGCACCATGATGCATTTAAAAAAGAAGGTTAAGCCTCACAATCTTGTTGGGGAGTGGAGAAGTAAGAGGAACGTCTGGGGTGTTTCAGCATATGCAAGCTAACAACTAAATAAAACACATTAGTAGACTCTGAGAGAAATCACTTGGTCATTCCAATAGATACAGAAAAGGCCTTTGATGCCCCTTCATAATGAGAGCCCTGAATAAACAATGACCAGAAGAGACATAGCTCAACACAGGAAAGCCTACACAGCACAAACCTACAGACATCCTTAACGAAGTGGAGAAAAACTGAATGCACTGGCTACAAAAGTAAAGCAGAAGAAAAAGGGTGGGGGAGACAGAGAGATATTATTGCTCTTGGCAGCTACAAATATCCTGTGTAAGGGTGTGGGAGTTACAAACCTACGATCCCTGTCACATAACAAGAGGACAAGGCAAGAGGATTTTGAGTTTGACACCAGCCTGGACTACACAGTGAGATCCTGTTTTTAAAAAACAAACGGCTTCACTACAAAAACAGAAATGCTAAGACATCAAAAGGCATCCCACCCATAGCACTACTGACTTCCTGACTGTAAGTCCCACTGCTAAGAGCCGCACAGGACGCTTCCTCACCAGGACACGGACCAGGACACGGCATGAAGTGCAAACACAAGGCCTTCTCTACTCCACTAGCTTTGTCTAAGTACTTAGATTATATATAAAGCCTTCTAGAAAAATACACCAGATATAGTACCACAGAAAGTATCTTAGTTTGATTTTTATTGCTGTTAAAAAAAAAAAAAAACCACTGTGATCAAAAGCAGCTTGGGGAGGAAAGGGTTTATTTCAACTTATACTTGTAAACCACCATGAAGGGAAGTCATGGCAGGAACTCGAGGCAGGAACTGAAGCAGAGACCAGATGCGAAGGGTGCTGGTCACCTGTGGCTTGGCCAGTTTGCTTTCTTATACCAGCCAGGATCAACTGCCAAGAGCTGGCATTGCTTATATCAATTAGCAATCAAGAAAAATGCCCCCACAGACTTCCCTATTGATAATCCTTTTGTTTTTTTTTTTTTGTTTGTTTGTTTTTTTGTTTTTTTCGAGGGTCTTCTCTGTACAGCCCTGGCTGTCCTGGAACTCACTCTGTAGACCAGGCTGGCCTCGAACTCAGAAATCCACCTGCCTCTGCCTCCCAAGTGCTGGGATTAAAGGCATGCGTCACCACTGCCCGCCTACTGGTAATCTAATGGGAGTATTTTCACAACTGAGGTTCCTCTTCCCATTGGATTTGAGCTCGTGTCAAATTGGCAAAACTAGGGCAGGAAGGACTGTGCGTTTGTTTATTATTTGCTGTGTGTGTGCTGGTCAGAGGACAATCGGTGCAATTAATTGGTTCTCTCTTGCCACCATGTGGGTTCCAGGTATTGTATTTAGGGGGTCATCACATTTGGCTGCAAGCACTTTTACCTACCGAGCCATGTCATTGGCTCTAATACTTTTTTTTATTTTTTTTCCTTTTGGATGAGGTCTCACTCTGTAGCCCAGGCAGTCTGGGAATTTACAGATCATCTACTCAGCTTCCCTAGTTCAGGAACTAAAGGCTAGTGCCTTCACACCCCACCCCTAACACATTTTTGTTCCGTTTTGTTGGTTTGTTTAAAGGCAATTGGAACTCTTGGTTAGATTCTCTTGGAGGAGTGGGGCATTCTCTCTAAAATGTATCCTAGAGACAGAGAAATCACACATTACAATGTGATACTTGCCAGGGGCCAAGGTAATCTACAAAGTAGTCTCTGAATCAGCAGGGGCCAAGGGACTGTGGAATTCTATCTGGAGGTAAAGATGGTTACAGGTTAAGAGTTGGGAGGCAGAGGCAGGCGGATTTCTGAGTTCGAGGCCGGCCT
>NW_022196895.1:49022153-49070266 GCF_008632895.1 Mastomys coucha
GAGTTCACATCCTGAGGCTATAGTTGGCTGGGCCAGGAGGATGCCTCTTCAGAAGAGGTGATGGAAATGGAAAAGGGCTTTTTAAAGTTCACAGCAGGCAATTTTAAAAGCAAGACGCCAGGCCACTTTCTCTATGATTTAGGGTTCATCTTCTATAGGGTATATAAACTGCAACACCCTCTGCCCACAAGAACAAAGTGAATTGAGTGCGACTGTTTGCTTACTGTGCCCAGAAAGCCTCTGGCTGCTCAGTTTTGTTCTTGACAACCCACCATATCACATCTTAAGGTCCCACAAGTTACTTCCAAATTCTGCTCTAACCGAAGGAAGAAACTCGGTTTCCTTGAGTTACAATAACCAAGTTTCCTGAACTACTGAGGCCGTTAAGCTCCCGCCACAGGGGATGACACCTCTGGTCACCACGAGGGTTTGTAAGCAATCACCTCTCCCATCCTATCCTCTTACAGTCAGTCTCCGAGAGGCAGTCAATGCCTTGGAACTAGAGCGCGCACCAGCCCCATTGAGGCTGTGCGCTTCCATTCCCAAGCTGGGAAGGCTTAACTGAACCGGGCTCAGCCCCAGAGCCCCGGTGAAAAGTTGGCAGGGTTCGCCCGTCAGAACGAAAACCCAAGCAAGCTGGGCAGCATCTCGAAACGCCGTCGTTTCCCCTCCTCCGCCGCCTCCCAGTCTCGGGTGGCGCCCCGCAGACCCCCGGAGCCCGCAGGGCTGGAGCGACCCGGGTGGCGCCCCGCGTGGCCGCGCACACCCGCCGAGGCAGACTCCGGTCCGCAAGCCCCGCCTCTCCGGGCCCAGCTGATCCGCACCGCCCTGCAGGCCCCACACCTCGGCCCCGCCGAGCCCCACATCGCCCGCGCCCGCCTTCCCCGCGCCGCCGACCCAGGTCCGGGCCGCGCACCCCGGGCCGCGCGCGCGCCGGGAGGGGAGCGGGAGGCGGGGCGGCCTACGCGGTGCGGCGGAGCGGTGAGTGGCGCGGCCCCGCCGCGGCCATGGAGGTCTACATCCCGTCCTTTCGCCACGAGGACAGCGATCTGGAGCGCGGCTACACGGTAGGCCGGTCCCCGCGGGTCCCCCGGTTGCAGCACCCTCCCCCCCACCTCCGCCGCTCGCGAGGTCGTCATGGAGACGGGTGCCCCTCCCCAGCGCGCGCCCCCTCTGGGCTCCATCCCTTCCCCCTCCGCGGCCCGCGGCCTCGGGAGCTTCGGGAGCCGGGCCGGCTGCCCTCTGCGTGCGGACTGTGTGCAGGTTCTTGATGGCTTGCAAGTTCTGTAAGGTTCGTTCAGATGGGGAGCGTGTTACCAAGAATATATAAAAATAAAGGAAGAAAGAAAAAAGAAAAAAAATCAAGATTTTTGTGACTGCTCATTAGCCAGAATAACACATAGATTGGTTTTTAGATATTTTTTTTTATTTTGAGTTTGTGTCTTTTTTAGTTCTGCAATGGCATGAAATGGCAAAATCAGGTGCTTTACCTGGGAATAAGTCCTGTACTCAGAGTCGCCCAGAAATTCGAGACAGGTAGCTTGCTCAGAGTAGAAGCAATTGCAGAGACCGGCTCTGGACCCTTATAGGAACATGTTAAATGAGTGAAGAGTTGATTGCATTCCAAGTAAATTTAAGCTGCTCCATCTAGATAGCCGTTGCAACCCAGAGAAATGCTTCAGATTGGCTGGAACTTGCAAGAGTTTATTTGCAGTTGTTCAGAAATAGAATAGAAAGATCATGCCCCAGACAGACAAACTTAATTTCTTCTCTTGACTAGCAGCTGTGTTTCTTTTCTGTCATTGCATTGGCCAGAGTTACTTGTGAAATACCAAATGGTACTTGTGATGGAGCTCTGCGCTTGCTCCAGATGAGATGTTGAACAAGACCTTTCTGCTGTTAGAGTTAGTCTGTCTGTCTCTCTTTCTCTTTCCCCCGCTCCCCCCAGGGTTTCTCCATGTAGCCCTGGATGTCCAGGAATTCACTCTGTAGACCAGGCTGGCTTTGAACTCAGAGATCCATCTGCACCTTCCTTCCTCTGCCTCCCAAGTGCTGGAGTGCTGGGACTAGAGGCATGCAACACCATCTCCACCTCTGGGCTAGAGTAGTCCATCTTTAAAGATGGAAGGTGTGTCTTGCTGTTTCGAGTATAAGAGTTAAGAAGAGGTGTGCTACACAGTGTTCTCGTTAGGATCTGTGGGGGTGTTTAAGTTTGGAGGGATAGGAGCAGAGCAGCCGGGGGATGCTGGCTTCCTCACACATGCACCCATGTCTGTTTGGCAGTGTGGTAACCCTTCTTCCTTCCTCTAAACTATGTTGTGTCTTGTGATAGTCTGGTTAAACCCTTAAATTCTTTTTCAAAGTGGAAACTAAATCTCTCTCTGAAAAGAAGATGCCTACGTGACCCCTCAAAGTGGCGAAAGTGCACTCCACGGTCAGGAACTGGTGGGAGGAAGCTGCACTCTGCAGAATTCCTTTCTTTTCTAAATCCCTCCCCGTCACTTACCACCTTGGAACTAACTGGAGCCCATGCCAAGGAGCAGAAACTTTGGCGGTATTTTATTCTTCCAGAAATCCCATGATGTCTCCTGTGAGAATCAGCAGCACCTTGCATTTGAGAGGCATTTTTTTTTTTTGGAGGTTTAAAGATAGAAAGGTTTTTTGTTCAGGCAGCCCAAGAGGAGGGGTCATTACCAGCACAAGTGAGAGATGGCAATCCGGCTTCCTGGCCCATGACTGCAGGTGTATGCTCTTCCTTACTTAGTGTTCGTTAAAGATTACATTACATGCGTTTTTTGTGTAAGTGTGTGCATGGGTGTGCTTAGGTGGTGTGCACCCATGTGCCTCAGTTTACATGTGGAAGTCAGAGGATACTTCTTGGAATCAATTCTCCCTTTCCAGAAAGTTGATTCCTGAAATTCAACTCTTCAGACTTAGTTGCAAACACCTTCTTCTTCTGAGCTACCCCGCTGGCCCTGTTTGTCGTTTGTTTCTTTGTCTCCCGTGTAACCTAGGCTGGCCTCAAAGTCAAAGCAATCCTCTGACCTCAGCCTTTTTGGTACTGGGTTTACAGGAGTATACAACCATATCTGGTTTGAATTTCTTGACTTTGAGAACCCGATTCTCTTCCCCAACGTATATATCACTTAGTGATTATGATTGTGTGTTATATTAAAAGAACATGGCATGCAATTCTTACTACTTCGGTGATAGAGAGGTTAAGTAGAAACCACAAATGGTCTAGAGATATAGATCTGTCTCATCAGAACACAGCTCTCATTCCAAAGGGAACAAGAGAGAGTCTGTTCTGTGTCAGACCTGAGTGACCATGCCCTGGGTATCTATGGCTTCACGTTGCCCCAAAGCGATTACAGGAGCTTTTACAGTCATGGGACAGAAGATAGTCATAAACTGGGGCATTTTCCAAATACATTTGGTCTGTCATTTAACAGCCATGAGGAAAATCTGTGCTGTAGATCTTCAGTGCTGTCTGATGGTGTTCTCAGCTTTGGGGTTGGTTGAAGGTTGCTGTCTCTATGTGTTAAAAGGATGCTAGATCAGACACACATGTCTGATAACTAGCTAGTCAGGAAACATAATCCAAGATAACATTAGCTCTGAATCTGCAACATTCCATTAACTATCCACAGCCATAAAGTTCTAAACAATCTTAGCATCATAATATAGATGTGGCATAGAGAGCTTTAGATCCTAGCTTGTACGTAGAGCACCTGCCTGGCATGCTGAAGGCTCTAGTCCCGGGCTTTAGGACTTTAAGAAAAAAACCAAGATGCATAGCACTGCTGTTGATAGGCCCATGCCTCTAGAGATAAGCATTTTTTTTGGAGTGGGAGGGGGTGTTCTCAGAGAATCTTTAGCTAATGCTGTGAAAATGTATATGACCTACATTTGCCAGACACCAAGTTGCCGGGCAAACTGATTCTGGAGAGTCCTTTTGGGGATAAACGTAAGCAGTTTGAAATTTTCTCTTACTGTGATGGTTTGAGCACTCTTTAAAAGCTTGCTTTTTAAAAAATGTAGCTCAGTTAGGTAGATTGCCAGACAAAAGGATAAGGTTATCTGCTTAGGTGTTTTTTTCTTTCTCTCTGAAAGTTTATGAAGCCACTGATACTTTGTTCTCTCGCAGAGACTGCTATTGTATTTGCACAGCTGTGATTCACTCAACAATCATTAACTAAGTGCCCGCTGCTCTGTGTGCCTCTGTTCTGGGAATAGAGCTGGGAGTGGTGTTTCAGCTGAAAGAAAGAACAGTTTAAAATCTGATTAAAAAAAAAAAATCAGATACAGTTTCTCAAATAGGAAGGTGGTAAAACTGTGTACACTTTAATGTAAAAAACTACCTTTGAGGGCTGGTGAGATGGCTCAGCGGGTAAGAACACTGACTGCTGCTCTTCCGAAGGTCCTGAGTTCGGATCCCAGCAACCACATGGTGGCTCACAACCACCTGTAATGAGATCTGACGCCCTCTTCTGTTGTGTCTGAAGACAGCTACAGTGAATTACGCAGAAATGATCGGGGCTGGCGATCGGGGTTGGAGCGGGCGGGGCTGGCAGAGGTCCTGAGTTCAATTCCCAGCAGCTACACACATGATGGCTCATGGTCATCTGTACAGCTACAGTGTATTCATACACATAAAATAAATAAAAACAAATCTTTAAAAAAAGCTACCTTTGATCCATAGTGATTATATTTTTAATAAAAAGGAAAAAAAATGAAAGAAAGAAACATTATCACAAATTCTAGCAATTCCTCTGGTAAGGAGATAAACCTAGTGGCACCTTCTCTTTCTCTTGGTTGAGAGTTCCCCACTCCCAGAGGTCAAGCATTGGAGTAGATTCTTAGGAAACGTGGGACTGGTGGTACACACCTGTAATCTCAGCACTGGGGGTGGATGCAGGAAGACCTGAAGTTCAAGGCCAGCCTTGGCTATACAGTATAAGTTTGGAAATCAGCCTGGCTATTTGAGATCCTGTCTCAAAAAATAAGTAAGCAGACATTTACTTTGGGCTTGCCTTCTCTTGAGAGGGAATGAAAGACTGGAAGGCGCCGTGCCTGCCAAGTGGGCTTCAGGACTGGAGTTGGGCTTGGAGCTGGGAAGGAAGTGTTGAGTTCCAGGCTGTGTGGTAGAGCCCTGTGTGGGCCACTTCTGCTGTTCTTGTGGTGGGGGATGGTGCTTTCGGAATGCTGACTTAGAAATCTGATTAGCATTTTGCTAGCATGTGAATTTTAAGAAGAGGAAATACATGACAAAAAATCTGAGAGAAACAATATTTCAGACTCCAAGATATACCAGCTAAATAAACTGGGGGAAAAAAAAAAGACCTCCCAGTCACTGGGATCTCCAGAGAAGCAGACTTTTGTAACAGATAAACTCAAATGTTATTTCCCAGAGGCCTGGTTTCCCCTGCTTCCCTTCCCTCCGAGCCTTCACGACTGTACTTAGCTGGCTGTTGAACACCTTGGGGTTTGAAAGTGTGTGTGTCCAGGTACAGGGCTGTTACTTATGAGTCAGCTTTTAAACGCCAGATGAGCTAGGAGCACGCAGATCTGCTAGAGCTACAGGGACCTGAGGCATGAACAGCCCAGAGGAGTAGGTGGGGTTGGTGAGACCGGAATTTCAAGTCAGTAGCAGGGATTGTGGTTGAGTGCAGTGTAAGCCACAGGCTGATAGCTGTAAAGAGCTGGTGAACTTTGAGTTCCAGAGCTGGAGCTGTTTAGGGAAGGAAGTAACATGATTAGCTTTGCATTTAGAAGTGCTCTATCAGTTCCTTTGGGCTGCTACAATTCCGGTAGACTGGCTGGTTTATAAATAACAGAAATTCGTTTTCTATAAGTTTTTGAAACTGAAAAGTTCAAGGAGGAGGAGCTGGCAGAGTCAGTGTCTTGGGATGCGTTGGTCCTGGCTGGTAGATGGTGTCTGTGTGCCTTCTCGGGGAAGGGACAAAGCACTCCCTGGTCCTTAGTTTATATTCCTTTTATGAGGCCTCCCTGATTGTCTCCCTATGGCCCTGCTGTATAATACTGGAAGAGAAAGGCTGGGGATGCTTGGTCAGAGGCTACTAGGTTGCCTTTGGAGGCAGAGAGATCAATCTGGGGGAGGTGGGGCCTGAGGATTGGCAGGTTTTAAGTGCCAGCTTAGGTGAGCATTTTCGATTTAAAAATATACGGATGGTAAGAAGGGTCAAAGAAGAATCACTGGATAGGTAGCAACATGAAATTTGGTATATTGTCCGTTCCCCTATCATGGATGTAAAAATAAAAGCATTGACCTAGGTTTTTTTGTTTTTTATTTTTGTCTTGTTTTGTTTTGTTTTGTTTTTGCTATTGATATGATGTGGAAGTCAGAGTCCACTCTTACCTATATATATGCTTCTTGGAGATCCGACTCAGGTTGGTGAGCTTAGCAGTAAGTACCTGTTACAATGTTACCTGCTGAGACATGTGCCAGCCTTGTTTTGTTTTTGTTTTTTGTTTTGTTTTGTTGTTTTTTTTTTCTGTGACAGGCTTTCACACTTGTAGCCCACCCAGGTTGGCATCAGACTCAGCCTGGACCTGGACCTCATGCTAGTCTTACTCTCTCAGCCTCCCAAGTTCTGGGATTGATTGCAGCATGAGCCAATCCAACCAGCAATGCACGTCTTTTTAACCAGTTATCTGAAACATCCGACAACCTTACTCATCTGGCAGAGTTGATCAGTAACCAGGATTGGCCCTGTTGGAGACAGCAGATTTGTAATCACAGGACTCGGGAGGCAGGAACAGGATGGTTCACTTTGAGTGCCAGACCGGCCTGGGCTACATAGAAAAACCCAGTCTGAGAAAAACCAAACCAAACAAACCAACAACAGAAGCTAGAGAGGGTCACTACTGCAGAGCTGTGGTGAGACAGTTTGTATTTCAGATGCCTTTCATTTTTCACTAAGAGCCTAGAAACCTCTGAGACAATTGTCAACATATTGTCCCTCCAGGTGCCTAAGTATTTCCTTCCTCTGACATCATGGAGTGTGTCACACAGGACTGAAAGGACACGACTGCTCTCTCAGAATCTTACTTTCTAGCTGGAACTGTGTTTCTCAGTCTGTGGGTCTTGCTTGACCCTTTTGGGGGTCAAACAACCCTTTCAAAAGGGTCACCTAAGATCATCAGAAAACAAGTATTTACCTTACAATTCCTAACAGTAGCAAAATTACAGTTACAAAGTAGCAATGAAAATAATGTTACGAATGGAGGGTCACCATAGCATGAGGAACTTTCTAAAGGGCTGCATCATTGGGAAGGCTGAGAATCAGTACTCTAGAACTTCTTCCAGAACATTTGCTCCAGTGGGAACTGTGGATTAGGACTTTCTGCTTTCAGAATTTTAATGTTGACAGTGAAACTTTTGGGGTTGTGGTCGTCAGGATTTTTCTTTTCTTCTCTTCATTTTTCTTTTCTTTTCTCCCTTTCCTTCTTTCTTTCCTTTCTTTCTTTTTGTTTTTCTTCAAGACAGGGTTTCTCTATGTAGCCCTGACCATCTTAGAACTTGCCCTATATAACAACAGGTTGGCCTCAAATTCAGAGATCCACTTGCCTCTGCCTCCTGAGTGCCAGGATTTGAGGTGGGTGCCACCACCGTCCTGGGGTCTAAAAGGATTTTCAACTGCGGGGATCTCACTCTCTCACTATTTACGACTGTGAGGGGAAGGCTTAGCCTGGGTAACTGACCAGCGCTCACTGTGGTGGTATACATAACAGCTTTTTCTTCACGTTTGGAATTATGTGCATCCTGAACACATGAAGCACACAAGGACCTGAGATTGGTCTCCTGAAATGGTGAAGGAAATGACCTGAGTAGAGTGGACATGCTGGGTTCTTTCCCTGCGGGTTTGTGGTTTAATGTGAGACAGAGAGAGAAGGACCTAGGCTGTAGAAAGGAAAGCAACGCAGAGGTAGGGATGTAACTCTGCAGAGTGTTTGTGTAGCATACACAAGCCCTGGGTCCAACCCCTAGCACTACATTAGTAATGTGGTAGGGCTCCTGGTGCCAAGGAGTCAGGAGATAGAGGCAACAGGGTCATGAGTTCAAGGTCATGCTCAGCCACCTAGAGAGTTTGAGGCCGTCCTGGGCTACATGATTGAAACCTTGTCTTCAGAAAATTTACCTTTAAATTAACTGTGGTTTTTACCTTCTTATCTCATTTCATACAAAAGTCAAGGATGAGGCTGAGGTTGACTTCTGGGAGACTGGCCTTCTCACTTGGTGACAAAATAGTGACAAGGATTGTTGACTTTGTATACAGCATCCAGAGGAAGAGGGCATACACCCTTATGGGAAGGGGACATTTGCCTCAGAAGCCCTGAGCAAATAAATGGCCTTTCATCTGGGATAAGGGAATCCTGTATGTGACAGGTAGAAGCCAGGGTTACCTGAAGCAGTACTGGGCAAGGCTACCTTAGCTAGTTGGGATGAAAAGTGGGAGTTTCTGGAGTAGAGAGAAGGGCCAGTCTGTTCCTGTCACCGAGCCCTTAGGCATGCCGTGGAAGAAGTGCACAGTGAGACCACAGTGTCCTCAGAGGTCTGTCGGTCATCCATCCCATGCACATAAGATGAACAAGGCCCTTGTTATCCGTGCTGGCATAGCGCCTCATTCACTCCGGGTGTAGCAGAAGCGCACGTTAAATATTTATGGAGTGATGATCTCAGGCGCGTGTGAGCTGTGATCCCTACCCTTGAAGACAAAAATCCAGTTTAAAAGTTCTTCTTGAAGATAAACAAACTTAGAATGATTGCTGCATTCTCAAGATACAGCTGTTGGTGTAGCTCAGTGGTAAAATGCTGGCCTCTGGACGGATCCCTAGCACAGCAAAACGAACAACTAAATAAATAATCCAAATTTTAGAACACATGAGGCCCTAGCATCAGGTCTTAATACCGCACAAACAACAGCAAAACAAATCACACAATTTACACAAAAGGATTGAGTTTCATGTTTATGTAAGTATTTGCATGCATCTATGTATGTACATCAGGCACATGCCCAGTGCCTAAGGATGTCAGATGCCCCGGAACTGCAGTTCCAGGCAGTTAGGAGCCACCATACAGGTCCTCTGCAGGATCAGGCAAACTGCTGAGCCATCTTGCCAACCCTGAAATGCAGTATTCTTACACGAAATGATATCACATGTTTGGAATTTAGAGACTCTCGGTCAAGTAAGATAAGCTAATTCTGTAGACGCTGCAGGATTTAGCAAGCACTTTTAGGGCATGGGAGCCTGTGTTTCCTATTACTGGTCGAGACAAACACTGACTGAGTCTCTCAAGGCTTCAGAGTACTAGAAGTCAGGCTATGCAGCTGGTGGCGAGTGCTCGGACCCCCATGGCGTTAGAACTGGGAACCACCATGGCATGGTCTAACTTTCTGTAGTGTCTGACCTAGTTATCATTAACTGTAAGTTTTACACAGCCTAGAGTCACTCTAAAAAAAAGTCCCAGTTGAACACTTGCCTTTTTCAGGTCGGTGTGTGGATGTAAGGGATTGTCTTCACACAGGAGGCCCATAGACATGATCTTGGGCTGTGTAAGCTGGGCTTGAGAGACAGCTCAGCAGTTAAGAACATGGATCACTCTTGCAGAGGTCTGCACCTGTGTCATATAGTACACATACACACACACACACATACACACACACACACACACACACACACGCACATAGAGGACGGGGAACAATAAAACCTTTTATTTTTAGATTTATTTTCTATTTTATGTGTGTGTGTCCACGTGTCTGTGTCCCTGTGTGTGTAGGTGGCCATAGAGAAGAAAGTGCTGAATCCCCTGGAGCTGTTTCAAAAAATGAAAAATTAAAAACCAAAGCAGAAGAAACAGAAAGCCCATTAATTCCACCCCCTCCCCCCTTGTGTGAAGTCACTCTGCAATGCTGTCAGTCTCAGGCACTGCCTTCTGCTTCTGTCCTCACTCCGTTTCCTTCCTCTGTCATTCATTCCCATTTAAAAGTAAGGAAATCACACATGAAGCTTATCATCACCCCTCCACAGAGAGTAGGAAACTCTAGGTTTTATTGGGGGAAGGGCTGGAGAATAGAAAGATTTAACTGCAAATATATGGACTCATAAAAGTAGGATGGGGAAGAAGCGGCTCTGCTCTCAGCTCTGCGAGGGCTTTTCGGAAGACCTCGGGTTTCTCAGTCGCCCTTGTCTTACAGATTCTCCCATTACCTCCTTCAGTCTCTTTTATCTTCTCCATTCTCTCAGAGCCTTTCAGTTTTGACTTGTATCCTAAATTAAAATGTTTCCGAAGCTCTATCCTAGCGATTGCTGGGTGTGTGTGGCCCTACTTCCATAGTCCATCAGACAGACAGATGAGCGTTTTTCTTGTCCCTGACATGTATTTTATTTTTATTATTTTGAATTATGTGTATGTGCGGAGAGGGTGTGTGCGTGTGAGTGCAATGCCCTTTGAGACCAGGGGTAGCAGATCCCTTGGAGCTAAATTTGGCAGGGCGGTGCTGGTGCACGCCTTTAATCCCAGCACTTGGGAGGCTGAGGCAGGTAGATTTCTGAGTATGAGGCCAGCCTGTTCTACAGATTGAGTTCCAGGACAGTCAGAGCTATACAGAGAAACCCTGTCTCGAAAAACAAAAACAAATAAACAAACAAAAAAGTAGAATGGGAAAATAGCAATTTATTCCTTCTATGCAGGACAAATACTAACACATATATAGTTGTGTCCCCACTCCCTTTCTTAGGTAAAGAGTAGTAAATGACAGGACAGTCTTTCTACTTTGCCTTTAAAAGTTATTGTGTGCATGTGCCCGGCAGGGGTCCGTAAAGTATGCACACTATGGCATGTGTATCACTTCTCTCCCTCCACCTTTAAGTGGGTTCCAGAGATGGAACTCAGGTCGCCAGGCTTACAAAGCAAGCGCCTTTACCTAACCAGTCATTTTGTTGCCCCCAGACTTGTCTATTTCTCACATAACCAGAGCTCCTTGTAAGAGATACTTACAAGTATTGTGTACAAGAATGCCCTCGCCTTTGCCATAGTTATATTGTTTTCTGTTGACAGACTGCCATCAACAGGCTTGTGAAAGGCGTTCTATTCCATTCTGTTGAATTCTGTTTAGAAACAGGCTCTCACGTAGCCTGGGTTGGCCTAAGCCTCCTTCCTGCTCCTCTTTTTCTGCCTTGCAGGTACGGGGTCACCAGGTGTGTGCTATGCACGAGCCTTTCAAAATTCTTGTTAGTGCACTTGTAGATTCCAAACAGTAGGTTACTGGGCCAAAAGTAGAAGTGTGTGCATCTTTGTGGACATTGGAGTGCAGCAGAGGTTGTGCTGGGTTTGCAGTTTTGTAGCAGTTTCCGAATGCTGCTTCGTTGCCAGCTTGCCAGCCAACGTATTGCTTCTGTTGCTCTTGGATTTTTACCAATCTGATAGGTGAAACTGGACATGGTGACGTTTCTGTAGTCCCAGCACCTGGAAGGTGGTGTCAGGAGAATCAGAAATCTAAGGTCATCTCAGCTGCACAGTGAGCTTGATGCCAGCCTGGGCTACATGAGACCTCCCCACCCCCCAAACCTCTTTTATGTCAATCCGGTAAGATGTGTAGTCATCTTTTAATGCAGTTTTTATTTAATTAATTTATTTATTTATTTTGGTTTTTCGAGACAGGGTTTCTCTGTGTGGCTCTGGCTGTCCTGGAACTCACTCTGTAGACCAGGCTGGCCTTGAACTCAGAAATCCACCTGCCTCTGCCTCCCAAGTGCTGGGATTAAAAGCATGCATCACCACCGTCTGGCTTAATGCAGTTTTTAATGTTAATAATTTCTTAAGTTGTGATGTTGAACATCTTTATATACTCAAGAGCCATTTTCATTTTATTTTCTGTGAATTTTATGTTTTTTATGAAGTTGGAATTTATTAAGAAAAGGATTTTTTTTTTTTTTTTTTGAGGCAGGGTTTCTCTGTATAGCCCTGGCTGTCCCGGAACTCACTCTGTAGACCAGGCTGGCCTTGAACTCAGAAATCTACCTCCCAAGTGCTGGGATTATAGGTACGTGCCACCACTGCCGGGCAGGATTTTTTTTTCTTCAAGTAGGGAGTCATTACATACTTGTAGATCACCAGATTGGCCTTGAATTCACAGAGCTACACCTGCCTCTGCCTCATAGTGCTGGGATTAAAGGTGTGACCACCAGAGTTTGATTTTTGAGACAATGTACAATGTAGCTCTGCCAGGCTTTGACTCACTCTCTGGACCAGGCTGGCCTGCCCTTCTGTCTCAGCTCCCTGAGTGCCAGCATTATGGGCATGAGCCACCATACCTGGCTTAAAAAACAAAAGCATGTAACGAAGAGATTGTTGGAGTGCTAGATTAAGCAGAGGGCTTGCTACTCAAGTGCTCCGCCCCTGATCTGCTCCCACTGGCTCCGCCCCTGATCTGCTCCCACAGGCTCCGCCCCTGAGAAGCTCCCACTGGCTCCACCCCTGATCTGCTCCCACAGGCTCCGCCCCTGAGAGGCTCCCACTGGCTCCACCCCTGAGCTGTTCCTACAGCTCTTAGGGTTTTATGATACTCATATTTCATGAGTATCAGAGAATCAAAGCATTCCATTGAAAGAGAAGCGGTTACTTCTTTACTAGCCACTCAAACTGGAAATAATGTCTGCCTCACACATAAACCAGGCAAATGGAAATAAAATGCCCTCATGAAAAATGTTCCCTTAGAGTTTGGGCTAGCAGCAAAGGAGGGTATTTTATCTCATACCTAGAATATTTATCGACAAATTGGACTACTGGGAAGAATGTATTTCAAAAGCAAGATTCCTACTAGGAAGAGCTCTATATCTGAATGTAGCTTTCTTTCATTGAGCTTCCCCAGAGAAAAGAAAATATAAGTCAGACCGTGCATGGTCTGGGGAAATCTAATGGCTTACCAATGAAGCAGCACACAGAATCCTATTTACTGCTCTAGAATCCCAGGCATCAGAATCCTAAAGGATTGCTAGGGTTTGAGGGTACCTCTTGTGTGTGCAGGCATAGCTGCCATGCTTACACACTTAGCTTTTTGAGGTGACTTGTAAAGAGACTTCAGAACTAAAAGGCTCTCATCTGGCGGGAGAGATGGCTCAGCAGTTAAGAGCACTGACTGCTCTTCTGAAGGTCCTGAGTTCAAATCCCAGCAACCACATGGTGGCTCACAACCATCTGTAATGAGATCTGACTCCTTCTTCTGGAGTGTCTGAAGACATCTACCATGTACTTGTAAATACATCTTTCAAAAAAGTAAATGAAAGGTTCTCATTAAAGTACTAAGCAAGTAAATGGACGATTCTAGCCCTAAGGGCCATCTGGGGATGTTAGAGTTCTTCCTTTGGGGTGTGTTTTAGATAAGCTATGAATATAAGTCACACATGAGTTGTGAGCTAGTAAAATCTCTAGGACGTTGAGAAAGTCATATTTTTCAAACATTTCTTGATGAGCTGCTTTATACTTTAGGGAAATAGGATTGAAATAAAGTGTGGTTGATCTGGTGACATGCTTGGTTCATAAAAACAAGCGACCGTGTAGGGAGGGACAGAGACATGCCTAGCTTGTGTATATTTGGAAATTATGTTGTCTGTCTTTCTCTTTCTATCTTTCCATCTACTTACCCACCAGCCATCCCTCCACCCACAGTCTTTCATGATGTAGCTCAGGCTACCTCTTGCTATGTTCCCTTCACCTCAGCCCCCTGAATGCTAGGATGACAGTGTGCACCACCACATCCCGTTTTGGAAACCGCATTTTTAGAAGCTGACTTTCTGTCACAAGGGGGATGTCATCTCATGGTTACTGAAAGTTAAGTTTGCTTCTACTCTGGTAGCCATCTTTTAGCACCTCATTTGTATCCCCAATCGGATACATGATTTTAGTGTATCAAGACCGAGGATACATGATTTCAATGTAGGAAGGCTGAGGATACATGATTTCAATGTAAGGAGAATGAGGATACATGATTTCAATGTAAGGAGAATGAGGATACATGATTTCAATGTAGGAAGGCTGAGGATACATGATTTCAATGTAAGGAGACTGAGGATACATGATTTCAATGTAAGGAGACTGAGGATACATGATTTCAATGTAAGGAGACTGAGGATACATGATTTCAATGTAGGAAGGCTGAGGATACATGATTTCAATGTAAGGAGAATGAGGATACATGATTTCAATCTAGGAAGGCTGAGGATACATGATTTCAATGTAGGAAGGCTGAGGATGCATGATTTCAATCTAGGAAGACTGAGGATACATGATTTTAATGTAAGGAGACTGAGGATACATGACTTCAGTGTAAGGAGACTGAGAAATCTCGAAAAACAAAACAAAACAAAAAACAAACAAACAAAAAAGACTGAGAAAAGTTTTCACTACTTTTCATTTATTGTTTTTGCCCACCAGAAAACTTCAGAAGGGATTGATGAGGTTCCGTAAAGCCGAAAAGCTCTCTTAGACCCGACATAATTTGTTGGCAAGACTGATTGGCTGTGTTTGAAATATTAGATTGTCCTGTCTCTAGTTGTCTTTTTTGGGGGGGGGGGTGTGAATGGTATTAGAACTATGGTAATGTTTATTGAAAAAGTAGCTTAGTCAGGTTTGTATTTTATAGTTGTCTCTCAAGCTACCTTTCCCTAGTTCTTATAGCGCTCAGGGGTCTAGGGATGGTTTTAGCGACTCTGAGCCTCTTTTCCACCCTCATCCCTTTCTTTCCCTCACTAGTGGGGATTCCTGTTATGGTCAAAATGACAAAATTAGGCAGATGAGCCTACAGGTTGGTGAAAAGAACTATTTGCTTACTGTGACAAGGTCTTGTTACATAGCCCTGGCTGACCTCAGACTCCTAGTGATCCTCCTGCCTCAGCCTTCTGGAAACTGGGATAATAGGAGTGTCAACTCTACATCTGGCTTATGAGTTATATTTCACAGGACTATTCTCATTTTCCTGTGGCTGGAGAGGGGCTTCGGGGAGGGCGTTGTGTGTTGCATGCTCAGTTAAGGAGCTATGTTACTCCATTTAAGAATGGTGATGGTGGGGCTGGTGAGATGGCTCAGTGGTTAAGAGCACTGACTGCTCTTCCAATGGCCCAGAGTTCAAATCCCAGCAACCACATGGTGGCTTACAACCATCTGTAATGAGATCTGACACCCTCTTCTGGTGTGTCTGAAGACAGCTACAGTATACTTAGATATAATAATAAATCTTTAAAAAAAAAAAAGAATGGCTTAGACGAGTTTTGTGGTGCAACAGTGACAGATAATGAGGTTTTAGATAAAGTTTGATGTTGAAACCAAAGACGCGCTGGCAGATTGGCTTAAGGTGAGAGAAGTAAAGATGTGTCTCAGTTAGGGTTTCCCTGCTGCGAACAGATACCATGACTAAGGCAACTCTTATAAGGACAACATTTAATTGATGCTGGCTTATATAGGTTCAGAGGTTCAGTCCATTATCATCAAGGTGGGAGCATATCAGTATTCAAGCAGGCATGGGGCTGGAGGAGCTGAGAGTTCTACATCTTGTTCTGAAGGCTAGCAGGAGAAGACTGGCTTCCAGGCAGCTAGGATGAGGGTATTAAAGCCCATGCCCACAGTGACGCATTTACTTCAACAAGGCCATACCTCCTAATAGTGCCACTCCCTGGGCCAAACATATTCAAACCATCACAGAGTGAGTCTGAAAATTTTTTAGGCTGTGAAATGGAAAAGTGATGGTGGTGTTTGCTTACTGCCAGGATTGGAAGCCTTACATTGGTGACTGCCACTGCTCTTTCTTGCTCACTTTGGGACATGCTTGATTTGGAATGTTTGACTAAATAAATGGGTGCCCTGTGGCTCATTATTGCTGACTCATGGTTATCTCTAAATCCAGCTTTTATCGCTGGCCATTCATATAGAAATCCTCAAGCTATAGTTAATTCTCCCAAATAAAGACCTTGTATAATACTTGATACTTCCTTATACTCTATATCTTCAATACTGTGGTGGAAAATTAACAATACTTAGTCTACTGTGATAAAATATCAGGGTATTTTATTTTACATGATGCAGGAAGTAGAGAGGAAAGATATTTCCTTAACATATGTCCTAGCAGATCTCCAGAACAAGATGGGAGAAGGTTGTCTTGACAATTTCCAGCCCCTACTTGTCTCTATAACTGGTCATATGGGTATAATGGCTTGTTTTCTGTGCCCTGTGCCTTCGGCAAGTATCTTAACTACCCACATTTCACTTGCTGGAGCGACCCAAACCTTTATTTATGGTGAATCTGGGCCATTAGTAGTCCTGCCTAAATTGGGGTTCAGTTACCTTTATATAAGATATATATATTTAAAGATTTATTTATTTTATGTATATGAGTACACTGTAGCTGTACTGATGGTTTTGAGCCATCATGTGGTTGCTGGGAATTTGAATTCAGGACCTCTGCTCGCTCTGATTGGCCCCGCTCGCTCCTGCCTAAAGATTTATTTATTATTATATCTAAGTATACTAGAGCTGTCTTCAGACCCACCAGAAGAGGGTGTCAGATCTCATTATGGATGGTTGTGAGCCACCATGTGGTTGCTGGGATTTGAACTCAGGACCTTTGGAAGAGCAGTCAGTGCTCTTAACCAGTGAGCCATCTCTCTAGCCCATAAACATATATTTTATTTTTAAATTACACTTATTTATTAGAGGAGGGATTGCTGCATGAACCATAACCCACTTGTGGACAAAGGACAACTTGTAAGGTTGGCTCTCTGATTCTACCTTGTTGGTCCAGGGCATCAAATTCAGATTGTCAGACTTGGCACCAAACACCTTTATGGGCTGAACAATCATGCAGGCCTAAGCTTTATTCTAAACTGTCAGTGACAGTGGAGTGTGGGCCAGTGACACAGCTCAGCTGCTATCCTCAGCATCCATCAGTCTTCAGAGACCATATTAAGAATAGAGCTTATGATAGTTTTCATCACAGGCTTAATAGGCAGGCTTGGGCAAAGGCTAGGACACACCCAGGTGTGGCTGTGGGTTTCTTAAGAGAAAGTCACAATTAAGTGTCTTTGCAATAGTGACATATAATTTTGGTGACTTCCATTGAGTTCCATCTCAAAGGGCACATAAGGAACCCAAATGAGACCATAGGCTGGTTCTTGATGTACATTGGACAGGATTGCAGCTGCTAAGATGTGAACCCGCATCACTATTGATTCCTTACAGAACTTCACTGCTGAGCCTGCCCTGTAAGTTCTAATGCAAAAAAGGGTAACCTCCCTTCTCCCCCGTTTTTCTGTTTTTTTAGATACTAGCCAAAATCCTTAACATGATTGCTCTAATGCTCTGGGCTTTTTCACTGTCTTCTTTGAAGAACCCCACACATTATACAGCTGCTTACGGACCTCCATGACTGTCCCTAACTCAAAGGCATGACTTTTGTTCTTTCTCCCCTGGCAGCTTCCAGGATTTAAAATGCCTGCCCTACTGTTTCTCACTCCTACTAATTAAAGGTCCTAGAGAGCTTCAAAAGCAAATAGAAATCCAAGTCATGAGGGTTGGAGAGGAAGTTAAGTGTTCTATTTTTGCTGTAAATGAAAGTTTGTAGTCTTTCTTGTGAGAATCCCGGAAATTTTCAGATTTATACGTTGGAGAGGACTGAAGTCATACACTAATGCTCAGCAGGACTTCAGCGTGGGCCCTTGCTATTTTAACATTTTTAGTTGAGATAAATATTAAGAGGAAGATTGCTTGTCTGTAGGTATACTTCACAGTAAATGTTAATTGTGCTGGAATTCTTGACTTTTCGCTGATGAAAGCCTTCAGCCAGACTCTGGAATGAGGGGTTCCTTTCCCTTCCCATGGCCTCTTGATCACTTATAAAAAGCGTGTGTCTAGCTGTCTGTCTCTCTCTGTATGTGTGTGTGTGTGCACACTCGTGTGTGTGTGTGTGTGTGTGTGTGTGTGTGTGTGTGTGTGTGTGTGTGCATGTGACGGGGGTGGGGGTGGCCTGGAAGTTTCCCCTCCCTCCCCTTTTCTGTTTTTCTCTCCCACCCTTCTTCCCTCCCTCTTTCTTTCCCTCCTTCCCTCCTTCCTTCCCTCCCTTTCTTCCTTCCTTTTTGAGGCAGGGTCTTATGTAGCCCAGGTTGGCCTTAAACTAGATTTGTAGCCAAGGATGACCTTGAACTTCTAATCCTTCTGTCTGCTCTACCTTCCCAAGAGTACCCCTCCATACCTGCTTTGTTTGGTGCTGGAGATCAATACCATGCCTTTATAAACAACCTACCAAATGATCTACATCCCACACCACACCATTTAAAGAGGATGTTTCTACATAGCTCAGTCTGGCCTCCAGCTCACAATCCTCCTGTCTTGGCCTCCCAAGTGTTAGGATTATAGGCATGTATCACTCACAGCCAGCCCTGCACCCGAGGTTTTGGTGCTCATAATGCAGGGAATAAAAAGTTACAGAAGGAAGTCTGTTTCCTTTATTTCTCGTCACTAAACAATTAGATCTCATTGTCAGTGAAAACTGATGAGCCTACCACAGCTCCCACACTGTTGAGACGGTGCTAATAAATGCAACAGTTGTTCATAATCTGGTGGTAAATGACCTTTAAATGCAACCATTTATGGAAGCTGTCCGTGGGGAACAATTTAACTTCCAAATGATGTTCAGGAGTACTTATCATTTAAATATGCTTCCTTCTGTCAATACGGAATAACAAACACTGGTTAGATTTCTGATGTTGATTCAGACGGTAGGAAATCTGCTGAATAAATTAGTGTGTGTTTGACTTATATTGACCAAAATTTTTTACACTGCTGTGTTACAGGTCAAGGTGACATACATTTAAATGCACTGTAGAGCGGAGGTCACAGCTGACTGACAGGAGTGCTTACGCTGTTTTTAATTGACTTTTAAATATTACTCTTAAATTGTTTCTCCAGAGCCGATTATTCGACACGGGATTGAAGTTAACTTAGGATGTTAAGGGAGACCTTATTTTAAAAGTCAATAATTTTGACCATTCCCCTAAAAATTATGGGAGTATATTATGACTTTATTTTAGCTACCGATTTGTACCAGATACTGAGTGCATTAGGCCCTTTCCTTTGTTTTAAGATCCATTCTAAGAGAACATGGACAAAAACAGAGAAACCCTGTCTCGAAAAACCAAAAACAAAAAAAAACAAAAAAAACAAAAAACAACAAAAAAACAAAACAGAAAACAAAGTAATAGACAGTTACTACAGGAAGTACTTCTGAAGCAAGACTGTTTTCTTAGGGCTCTTGAGATTTTCCGTTGATGCTATTATGTGCGTAGGAAGGAGATTTGTCTGCAGGGGAGGGATGCGGGGGACTTTTTCCAGTCATTCCTGAGTGGTCCGGAAGCCTTTGTAGCCCTTGATCCGCCCTCTGAGAGAGTATCCTCGCGTGGCATCTGAATGCTTTGGCATCGGAACACAGTGCATTTTGTTTTCTACTCTTCAGGTTTTCATTTTTGTCCCATGGAATAAATAGTGTTTGCAGAATTCACAGTTGAGAATGGGATTATACAAAAGCTTTTATTCTTTTTTTTTTTTAAGATTTATTTATTATCATAAATAAGTACACTGTAGCTGTCTTCAGACACACCAGAAGAGGACTTGAGATCTCATTACGGGTGGTTGTGAGCCACCATGTGGTTGCTGGGATTTGAACTTAGGACCTTCGGGAGAGCAGTCAGTACTCTTACCCACTGAACCATCTCGCCAGCTCGCTTTTATTCTTTTTAACCATGGGGATTTTTAAAAAAATTTATTTATTTATTTTTATTATTATTTTTAAGATTTATTTGTTACATTTATATGAGTACAGTGTCACTGTTTGCAGACATACCAGAAGAGGACATTAGATCCTATTACAGATGGCTGTGAGCCACCATGTGCTTGCTGGCAATTGAACTCAGGACCTCTGGAAAATCAGTCAGTGCTCTTAACCACTGAGCCTGGGATTTTTCTTTTTAAAGCCAGGCATGGTGGTACATGCCTGTAACCCCAGCACTAGGAAGGCTGTGCCAGCCTGGACTAATTATCTGAGATCCCATCACTAAACAAACAAAACTAAAACCCAAACCAGCCAAGCAAATAAATACACACAAACATGAAAAGACAAAACAAAGAGGGCTGGAGTGATGGCTCAGTGGTTACTACTCTTAGAGAGGATGCAGGTTTGGTCTCAGATAGTGGACTGCTCAAAACCTCCTGTAGTGTCAGCTCCAGGGAACTGAAGCCTTTTTCTGGCCTCATGGGTAGTGGCATACGTGTACACGCATACACATATAACACACACACACACACACACACACACACAGAACACACACACATAACACACACACACACACAGAACACACACACATAACACACACACACACACACACACCCTTGAACTAAACATACACACATGCACCTGCACTAAAAAGTATAAAAACAAATTAAAACAAAACAAAAACTCGTTGATTTTAACCAAATATTGTGCTTTAGGGCTTGGGGTAAGCATGCTGACCTCTGCCTTGCATCCTGAGGAGATGCACGCTCTCAGAAGTCAGCACAAAGTCTGTGCTCCAGGGCAAACAGGCTGAGTGCAGTTCTTTAACGTAGGACTCCTGGCCTTGCCAAGTTAGTGACAGTCATAGTGTGGCTCCTTATTAAATGTAGCCTTGTGCCTACATTTAATGCGACCAGATGGCATTATCCCCTGATGGCAGAAGTGACCATGTAGAATGCTTACAAGGGAGAAAAGGAAGCAGAGAGAATGGCATTGAGGGGAATCGCTGAGTCTGAGGCCAGCCTGGTCTATAGAGTCGATTCCAGAACAGCCAGGGATACACAGAGAAACCCTGTCTCGGGAAAAAAAATAAAAATAAAAAGAGAAGAAAGTGGTGGGGGGATGAATGGCAGCGTGGTGTGCCTTTGGGATGAGTCACTCGCTAGTGACTGGGAGGGACGGAAGGAGGGAGGGCAGAGCCCTGCAGTGGTATCAGATGCAGAGGGAGGTGGGGGAAGCAGTGAGCCAAGTGGAAAAAGTCTGGGTTGTCAGTACAGAGGTAGGCTAAGTGAAAGGAGGAGGGGCGGGCTGGCTAGGGTTTGTTGTGTTGTTCGCTGCCAGCTCTACACGAGCCACGAATACCTGGAAAGGGGAACCACAATTGGGAACATGCCTCCATCAGACCACTAACAGGCAAGTCTCTGGGGCACTGGAGCCCAACTCCCCAGGAGCAGTGCAGTTGCTGAGGATCCGGTCCTGGATCCAAGAAGAAGAAAGCCATGGAGAGCAGGCCAGTAAACAGTGTCCCTCCACAGCCTCTGGCTTGGTCCCTGCCTCTGTAGTCTAGCCTTGACCTCCAAAATAAACTCTCTTCTCCCCATGTTGTTTTCGGTGATGGTGATCACAGCAACAGAAACCAAATTAGGACAGGGAGAAGTGTGTTGTGTAAGGGGTCCCGAAAAATCTCTGAAGGAAGATCCCAGACTCAGTATGCAAAAACGAAGAACGTTTATTCTCCAGAAACAACCAGCATTCCGGGGGGTCAACCATTCTTTGAAGTGGCAACCCCAGATAAAGGCACATAGGCCTTATAGGGAACTGGGGGAACTCTCTAGAAGGATTAGGCAATCTAAAATTTATTGCTGGGTGATCAGTGGTCTACCTTCCTGTGTCATAAACGGTCAACCATGTGATGAAAATAGGGCTGTCCAGCGCAGGTGGCCCATTCTGAGATGAGATAATTTCCCATTTTTGTGGTTGTCCCTGGGCTATTCTTTGGGAGGGGTTTTTATGATCTTGTTCTGGATTTTATGGTCTGTTCCTAGAGCTGCTGTCTTATGACCTAGTTTCTGGGATGTACCGTCTGTTCCTAAAGCTGGTAACTTACAGCCTCTTTTGAAATCAGGCTTGGTCCTCAAAATGGAGACAAATGAGGTCCTTAAATGGGAACACATGGGGTTTATATTGTCCTTTCAGTTGCCATTGGGATAGTTACCACTACTGAATAGCTGGATCTCCATCACAGGGACTAGGGCCTTTCAGTGCTAAAGCCAGGTGCCGATCCAAGTGCGTATCCCTAGCTGTATATACTTCGGAGTCACCCAGAACGGTTACACATTGGTGATGCCTTGCTCTCATTTGAGAGTTCTGGGGGGTGGGTTAAGTGGGTTAAGAAGCAGATGCTCTACCTCCTGCTTCTCCTGCTGAAGATTGAACCTAAAACCTTGTCTCTGCTGGACAAATGGTCTACCACTGAGCTACACACCTAGCCCAGCGGGAGGCCTTTTCTTTTGTTGCCTGAGCCAAGGTCCCACTGGTTAGCCCCCCCTGCCCTGGAACTTCCTATGGAGGCACAGAGATCAGTCTGGCTTTGTCTCCCAAGCTCTGGGATTACAGGTATGTGCCACAGGCCTGGCAGGGAGGCTTTTAAAATGGCCTCTGGTGTGATTCTGATGAGTAACCAGGTGAAAGCTACCGCAATAAAGTATCCCCAAACCCACGTATGACCTCTGAGGATGTTATTAAGGTTTGAGACAATGGCGTAGAACATGAGGCTATGAAGAGAGTTCAAGACAGCCCCCCAAATGGTTTCCAGCCTCTGCCTGGGCTGTATGACTCTCTTGGTGATTTTAATTTGTAGGTAACCCTGTACACTGTGGGATGGGTAAGCTACCCTGTATTTCTGTTGCTGTGATAAACATCCTGAGGGAGGAAAGGGTTTATTTCATCTTACAGGTTACAAACAATCATGGAGGGAACCTAATGCAGGAACTCAGGAGCTTGAACCAGAAACCACAGAGGAATTCTGCTTATTGGCTTGCTTCTAAGCTCAGGTTTCCTACCAGCTTAGGTCTACGTGCCTAGAGATGATGCCACCCAGAGTGGGCTGGGCCCTGTTGTATTAACTAGTAAGCAAGAAAGTGCCCCCCAGATTGTCCATAGGCAAGTCTAATGGCGACAGTTCTTAGTTCTGCCCAAGTTGAGAACCAAGATGAGCCATCACACCATTTTGGGAAGGTGCTCTCCAGAGTGCGTCCTAGGGTAGCATGGAGGAGACACATCAGCTTTGTTTGGAAGATCTAGAGGTCCAGTCACATTCTGATTCAGTAGAAGTGCTTCTCGTACTGGCTTATAGGCACAGCAACTTCGGAGAAACCCCTCTGGCCTCAGCTTATTTGAGGAACTTGTAAGGCATGTGACAGAAGCCTCAGGCCAGAGCCACTTGGTTCAGCGTCCTAGCCTGCTCACTGGTAAAGGGAGCTTGTGAAAGTCATCTGTTCTCCCAGAACTGCACTTCCCCCCAAAAAACGCCTATCTCAGCTTTCTCACAGGCACAAGTGTAAACTCTGGGTGCTCAGTAAGAACTTGTAATGTGGGAACAGCTATTATTCATTCCTAATGCTGCTAATTATATACTTCTAATTATATACTGCACATTTTTGACAGTCGGGGCTCCGATGACGCCACATGTGTTACTTCCCTTTCGTCGTATGTTAGAATTTTTTTCTCTTTGAAATAATTCCATATTCACCACTTAAATGAGAAACTATTCTTTTTTATTTTAAAGACAAGATCCCATGCTAGGTTGGCATAGCCGTGGCAGCTCCTGCCCTTTCTGCCTGTGTCTGCCACTGCCCCCAGGTTACCATACTCGGCCTGGCTGGTGCTCAGCACCACTCAGTGCCCTGGGGGGACCGAGAGGAGGCCCAGGACTCTGCATCCATCCTTAATGCTCTCAAAGGTTCTTGGAATGCTCACACACTTGTACTATCAGGACAGTGACACAGTCCATTTGACATGAGAGGAAATCAAGGACAAAGTGCTAACTTTGTTACATTGAAACTCTTATGACAAGATTGACCATGAAAAACACTCAATAAATTCTTACTTTATAAAGTACCTAGGGTCAGATGGTTTGGCCCAACTGGAGATTATTTTGGCTATGGGAGACAATTTGGAGTTGAAATTCCTGATAGAGATGCAGAGAAGTTAGTGTGTCCACAGAAAATTGTAGAATATATTACACACAAGGAACGCGTATATAAGAGTATATATGAATAATGGGCTAGTGTTCTTCCTCACCAAGTGGAATTTCAGTTTGGAGCAAGTTGGAAAGGTTAAACAAAAAAGCAAGCTCAATAAGCAATTCCCTCATGAGCTGATGGAGAGTGGAAACAGTCGCTTTGACCTGTTGTCCTCTCGTATTCTGTGCAACAACTATCCATTTCGTGATTGGATTGACACTAGTGATGGCACACAAAAACTGGCAACAACTGCCTGGCTGGACAGAGAAGATACGCTAAAGCACTTCCCAAGGATACACAGACCCCCCCACACACACGCCTATATGCTCACAAGTTCATAGCCACTATTGGTTCTGTTGGAGTCTTCTGCACAGATGATCCACTACAGCTCTCTGAAACCGTATGTCTGGGAAGTCTGCTTAGCAAATCCCTGGGATGAACAGGAACAGTAACACCTTCAGCCTGGTTCCTAGGACAGCATCCAACCACAGACAACCCAGCCAGGCTTTGAGGGATAAAGGAACTGGGCTCCGAGTTTTTTCATCCACCGTATTCATCTGACTTCTCACCAGTGGACTACCACTTCTTCAAGCCCTTTGACAACTTTTTTTTTTTTTGCAGAGAAAATGCTTCTGTGACCAGCAGGATGCAGAAAATGCCTTCCAAGAGTTAGTTGACTCCTGAAGCCTGGATTTTCATGGTAGAAGAATAAACTCACTGCCTGTTGTTAGAAAGGGCAGGAATTACAATAGTTCCGTCTTTGATGAATAAAATTTAAGCCTAGTCACAGTGATGCAAAGCACAGCCTGGAAATGCCTTTCCTTTGCTCCAGCCTAGTTTACTGCTGTAGCCTGGCAGTGGGACAGGCCCAGTCCCCATTCACACTCAGTCTGTGTTTCCCTCTGATCAGAACTTGACTCCTGACTCATTGCTGGTCAGGTTCCACCAGTTCACATGAGGTCAGCTTGGGTGAAGGTTGTTTTTTTTTTTTTTTCCTCCAAAGCTATTTTTGCAGTCAGAGTTTGTTTGTTTTTAGTTCTGGCTCTAGAAAGGTTCTGTGCAACTTTTCTTTCAGTGACCTAGAGGATTCTAAGTGCCTGGGTGGGGGCGCCTGCAGTCTAATTGGAAGTGTAGCACTTGGCTTCGTGATGATCTGCCTTGAGGGTGTTGTCGATCTGGGTGCTGGGTGGGGCCTGAAGAAGGGCTGGTGGGGAGAGCCAGGCAGAAGCTCTAACGGTTGGCTGAGGACTAGGGAAAGTCACAGAGGTGGGGCATGTAAGGCACAGTTTTATATGAGCCTCAATCTGGGAATAAAGTCTAGGAACACAGCACTTGTCTAGCAGGTGCCTGCTCTGGGTTCAATGCCAGCACCGTGCCCTGCTCCAAAGTTGTTAGCACCGATATTTATTTAGATTTTTTTTCAACTGATGAATTTTTAGGGCCTTTGGGAACTGTACTAGACTTTATTTAGACTTTTAGAGATGCTATCACATTTTGTTTTGTTTCTTACTTAATCTGGATGAATGTTTTGCCTGAATATATGTGTGGTTTTGGTGTCTGCAGAGGTAAGGAGAGCATCGGATGGATCCCTTGGACCTGGCATTGCAGATGGCTGTTAGCCACCGTGTGAGTGCCAGGAATTGAGCTCAGAGTCTCTGAAAGAGCAGCCAGTGTTCTTAACCACTGAGCCATCTCTCCAGCCCAAGTTTGTTTTCTTTCTGGAAGACTCTCAGTAAATACCCGCAGACTCTTAAGGGAGTCTACCTACTTGTGAAATACTATGTAGCAGAGATGTTGTTTTATCAACTGATCTCTTATTGTTCTGTGCACAGAGACACATAAAACATAAATTGGGACAGTTTCTTTATCATTAAGAAGGGCTAACAAGGAGGCTGAGGACATAGCTTTGTTGGTAGAGTGCTTGTCTGCCATGCGCAAAGTCCAGCATTTGATTCCTAGTACCACGTAAACCAGGTATAGTGGTGCACACCTTTAATCCTAGCATTTGAGAGATGGTGGCAGGAGGATCAGAAAGTTTAAGGTTATTCTTGGATTAGCATAATGAGCTCAGTACTAATCTAGGCTAAATGATGCCCCACGTCTTAGGGGGTGGGGAAGGAAAGGAAATGTAATATGCCTAGCAAAGGCACAGTAAGTTCAGTGTCAGCAGATAGTGTCATGGCTGTCTTCTGCCTTCACAAGCATGGCTTAGTTCGGTCCCTGAAGGCCCTGGGCTAGGATACACACTAGAAACGAGGTGGCATTGTGGAGGTGCCACGGACCGGGATTTCTCGCGGGGTCCCTGTTCCGCGGGACAAGGGATTCTGGCCAGGTGGACACGGGATTCGGCTTTGACAAACAGACTACACACGGGTGGTGTAAAATCTGAGTGTATTTCTTTTAAAAATGACATGAGGCTTTTACAATCATTACAAAAGAGAAATAAAAAATCTGGCAGCTCAACAGTTGAGGTACCTCTGAGGCTATCTGAAACATGCTGGGTCTAAAGCAGCAGCTATCTCCTCTGAACTGGTGCTGAATCTGAGTCCTAGCCCATCTAAGTTCTAGTGCTAGTCCTGCATGTGAGTCTAAGTCCTTTTTCCTCCAGTCTTAGTGTTAGACTGAAGTCACGTAGGCAAGCCGACCCCCACACACCCAGGTCAACAGGGTCTGGTAGCTAGGTGTGAAACTAGAGGAAGAGGGGTGGAGCCCTCTCTGTTGAGGTATTCTTATGCTAATTCTCTGGTTCTTGCTAGAGACAGGCAGAGGAGAATCTCTACCTAACACTTTCAGCTAATGTCTTAGAGTGAGAGAAACCTTTCAACTACTCTCTAGTACTTAAAACATTAAACTAAGATAGTTAGAAACATTGGTGAAGGTCAGAAAACAATGTCCGAATTTTCTGTTGTTAGCTGTAAGAAAATGATATCTTGGTGAGTTCCTAACACACTAGTACGAAGACATATCTGGGCCACCTCTGAGTTTGGGGTGCCAGGCGACAATGCAGAGGTAAGAGACTGACTTTCCTTAAAGTTTACGCCTCAGATACCGCCTTCACGCAAAGTGTGCGTGACATGGAGGTAGGCTGTTGAAGTGAAGGTGAGAAGAGGTGTAGCTTTGGATGCTGATTAAGGTATAGTGAGTTTACTTGTTCTGATTCTGAACCAATCAGCACTGAAGTCCGTACTTGTGATAAGAAAGAAATAGCCTTAGGCTCATTTAATAAATTTGACTTTGCGGGGAAGGTAGCAGCGTAGTTGAAGAATGAGCTTGGCAAGTCATGAGACCTTCCTGGAGAGGCTCGCTAGCCACATGTTGAATGGGGACCACTGACTCTACTGCCCTGAGCCTAGAGATAATAGAGACCAACAGAGACTGTTTAATCAAATGAAATAATATGACACCCAAATACCTACTTAGAGTTGGTGCTCTGTAACAGCATTGTGTCTACAGACTAAAGTAGTTTGTCATTTTGAGGCAGGGTCTCATGCAGCCCAGGCTAGCCTTGAGCTTGCAGTCTTCCTGTCTCAGTTTCCTCAGGGATCCCAGGTAGGCACCACCATTCTGGGCTGTATTGATTTGCATGTGATAAATCCCCCAAAAGTCCCCTTTCTCCCTTCACTACCAAAGCTGAACAGCCACAGAAATAGAGTCTTTTTGATAAACGTCAGATAGAGTATTTCAGAATGGCAAAGGGATTTGGGGTACACAGAGTTGAAGTTTGGCTTAAGTTTATTTTATCCATGAACAGTTTAGACAGTCAAGTGTGTGTCCAGTTGCGCTCAGGTGCTCACTAAAGCTGATTGGTGATACTGTTTCAACAACTGAAGACATAAAATATCCTGGGGGAAAATTACTACCACTACTATTACTCCTCTTCCTTCTCCTCCTTCTCCTCTTCCTCCTCCTCTTCCTCATTTTCTTCTAATTGGTGGAAGAAAAGGGGCACGTTTTAGGGATAGCCAGAGAGAATGTGTACTTCTCAAGCATGTCCTTGTGCTTCTCGCCAGTCTCTGCAGTCTGCAGGGTGTACAACAGAGAATTCAGGGTGTGTACTTGAAGGTAAGTGGACCAAGGTTCCAGACCTCCATGTAAGTCAGACACACCAGGAAATATGAAGCACTGGGGCAGTGAATACATGTACTAAAAAGTAATTGTTAACCTAGGTCTAAAAGGAGGAAAGGGATGGTTGCCTCTGTGGCAAGGAGGATTGTAGAAACACTTACTTGGCCTTTCCTGGTGCCTTTTCTCTCGGCCTGGAGAAAAAGGGAGAGGGAGAAGAAAGGCGGGAGGGAGGGGAAAGGAGAGAGAGGAGGGGGAGAGAGAGGAGGAGAAGGGAGGAGGGGGAGAGAGGGAAGAGGAGGAGAGGAGGGGGAGAGAGAGGGGGAGGGGGAAAAGAGAGGAAAAGGGGACGAGGGGAAGAGAGAGAGGAGGAGGGGAGGAGGGGGAGAGAAGAGGAGGAGAGGAAGAGGGGGAGAGAGAGGAGGAAGGGAGAAGGGGGATGGGGAAAGGAATTATGTGTGTATGTGTATGTATATGCATGTGTGTAAGTGTATCCTGGATGCATGAGACAGTGGTAACTGGGATCCTGCTTGAGCAAGGGGCCTAAAGGCCCTGGCCTTACAGCTGGCACACTGCTTCTCTTGGGAGGATGGTTACAGTGACTGGTGGGGTCATTCAAGATGTCAGAAGTCAGAGTTGAAATGCAAACTCAGCATATTAGTGTTGCTCAAGGGACTATGAGATTTTTCCAAGTCTTGTCACCAAACACTGAAGAACTAAAGCCAGAAACTGAGCACTAAAGATGGTTCGTGATTTAGTGGTTGACTTACTTTCTTAACTTTGTTTGTTTATTTATAGACAAAGTGTAGTGGTTTGAATATGCTTGGTCCAGGGAGTGGCATTATGAGGAGGTATTGCCTTGTTGGAGTGGTGTGGCCTTGTTGGAGGAAGTGTGGGCTTTAAGACCCTCATTCTATGGGGCTGGAGAGATGGCTCAGCAGTTAAGAGCACTGGTTGCTCCTCCAGAGGTCCTGAGTTCAATTTCCAGCAACCACATGATGGCTCATAACCTACTGTAATGGGATACGATGTCCTCTTCTGGTGCATCATGAAGACAGCTATAGTATACTCATATAAATAGTAAATAAATCTTAAAAAAAAATAATTAAAAAAAAAGACCCTCATCCTAGCTGCCTGGAAGCCAGTCTTCTCCTGAGTACAGGCCAGCCTGGTCTACAGAATGAGTTCTAGGACAGCCAGGGTTACCCAGAGAAACCCTGTCTTAAAGTACAAAAAGGAGAAAGGGATATTTAATTTTTGAAGATATCCTAATGCAATTTCAACTTTGCATCAGATTGCTTAATTAATATATTTGACATTGGATAGTAGTTAATGTTAATGATTAGTTACATAAAATGTATACATTAAACACTGTTTAACTTGTGTTCTTATTCATACTCAATGGAAGAAAAATATTTGTTATAATGTCACATAATTGACCAATGCAGTGACAGAAGTAAGCATTTCAGTGCCTGTTTGGTGCCAACTCAAGGCAGTCAGCAGCTGCCAGACGTGGGTAAGTCCAGCCCTCTGCAGATGGTCTAGTTTCTATGAAGCAGTATTGAGAGTTTTATAATACATTGTATTGGATGAGTACTTTGGTATGTTTGTTTTAGGAGCTGGTGTTGAACCTCAGCTCACAGGCAAGGATGGAGGATTTGAGACTGAGCTGGGGCAAGAGTGCAATGTCTGGTAGACTTCCAGGAGATGCTGCACACACCAGATTTGCAATGCTAGGGAGGATTTAGCTAAGTGGATGGAAAGGATCGGGCTTTGTGAATAGTGTAGGAAATGTAGAAGGACACAAGTGAACTGTGTATGGTGAAGGCACAGAGCTCAGGAACTCAATGGTGAGTAAGTCAGAGCCATAGTGTAAGGACCTGGAAGAGCTGACTTGGCTAGGTGAGCCCCAGGAGGACAGAGCAGCAGTCAGTGATGGAGGTGCTGTGTTTGTTCCAGCTCCCAATGGAGGGGAGAGGGTGAGAACACTTTTATTTATTTATTTATTTATTTATTTATTTATTTATTTATTTATTTATTTAATGTGTATGAGTACACTGTAGCTGTACAGATGGCCGTGAGCTATCATATGTGTGGCTGCTAGGACCTCTGCTGGCCCTGCTCGCTCCAGCCCCGTTCGCTGCTCTGGTGTAATTCACTGTAGCTATCTTCAGAAACACCAGAAGAGGGCGTCAGATCTTGTTACGGGTGGTTGTGAGCCACCATGTGGTTGCTGGGATCCGAACTCAGGACCTTCAGAAGAGCAGTCAGTGCTCTTACCTGCTGAGCCATCTCACCAGCCCAAAAGAACACTTTCTAAGAGATGGTGAAAATGAGTCGAGTAGGGAAGAGAAGGCCCCACCACAGGCACTGCGAGTATCATTGGTAGGACCACTGTAGGTTCTTCTGGGAGCTGGGTAGTCATGGGGTTAAGGGGTGGGACCAGATCCTCTGAGATCTGGCGACTTTGTGTAAAATGCTAGACCTATGTAAAATGTTCTGAGTAATGTAGTGACTGGGCCTTGAGGATGACATGGTGCTTGGACTTCCTGGGAGCATTCCAAAGAAAACTAGATGGGAAAAGAGGTGGGGCTGTCCTGGAGCTGTCCAGCAAGATGGGCTGGACTAGGGCAGCAATGTGGGGTGGACTCAAGAGATGCTGACGAGGGTGTCCGTGTGCACCGGAACTGTCTGGAACCAGGTGCAGTGATGTGCACCGTTATATCACTGTCTATCATGGTCTATCACCTGGAATCCTTGCACAGTGGAGACCAAGGCAGAAGACTGTCACTTCCAGCCCATTCTGAGCAACATAGTGAGACCTTGGCCTACATAGCAAGACCATGGTTTATGAACCCCTACTCAAAAAAAAAAAAAAAAAAAAAAGGAAAAGAGAAAAAAAAGAAAAAACCCTAGTAACAACCCACAAAACTGTCTACGGTGGTCGTAAAAGAAGAAAAAAAGTACTTTTTTGATTTCTGCCTGCCCTGTGCTTCTCCTGAGCCCCCTCTCCTCCCCTGCCCAAAGCCAGTTAACTTTTATTTCCTCTTTCAAAACAATTTCAAATTCAAAAAAGAAAGGAAGGAAGGAAGAAAGAAGGACACTTTGGCTTTTGCTGCCCAAAAGAAAAAGAGAGAGAGAGAGAGAGAGAGGGAGGGAGGGAGGGAGGGAAGGAGGGAGGGAGGGAGGGAGGAAGGAAGGAAGGAAGGAAGGAAGAAAGAAGGACACTCTGGCTTTTGCCAGTACTTTTTTTCTTCTTTTACGGCCACTTCCCTTGACTCTTCTAGATGCTTCCAGCTGTACTCTCTCATATCTACAATAAAATCTCTCAGTCATATCTAGGAGCTGTCATGTCTTCATTTTTATTGACTTAGGAAAGCATTGTCCATTAGAAAAACATGTGAGCGATGTAGGAACTTTGTAGTAGCTGTACTAAAAAATAAGAAGCATGCAAAAACTAATTGTAACGCTATATTTCAGCAAAAAAAATGTGCATTAGAAACATCACTTCTGAGGTTATTTTGGTTCTGTAGAAGCTCATGCAACTTGATCCTTTCACTGCTCAGGAATACCAGCCCCTCCAGTTGACAGGGCAGAGTAAGGAAGTAGGAGAGGTTTATTTTACCCTGAACCCTGCAGTGAAGAGGAATGGAGGTCCCCGGTATCAGGAGCTGCAGTCTCAGGACACAGCCCCTTCTGCTCCCAGAGAAGCTCGTTCTACTGTCATCTGTATCTTAATTAGGTTTCTGTGGCTGTGAAGAGACACCACAACCAAGGCAACTCTGATAAAGGCAAGCATTTAATCGGGGATGGCTTACAGTTTGAGAGGTTTAGTCCATTATCATCATGGTGGGGAGCCTGGCAGCATGCAGGCAGATTCACGTGATGCTGGAGAAGTAGCGGAGAGGTCTACATCTGGATCTGCAGGCAGCAGAAAGAGACTCTGAGCCACTGGTCTGGCTTGAGCATCTGACACCTTAAAGCCCATCCCTAGTGACATACTCCCTCCAACAAAGCCACAACTACTCCAGCAAGGCCACACTTCCCAGTAGTGCCACTCCCTATAAGCCTGTGGAGTTTTGTTTTTGTTGTTGTTGTTTTTCCAAACCACCACAGTCTGTCTCCACTGCCAAGATGAGTTGTCTCCAGGCCCTTGCTTCAGCTCAGGTAGAGTATTTTGTCTGTGGTCACCTTGATTTTAAGTTTATGGCATTGTGAAACTAGGATGAGGTAATGGAGGGAGGGATCTCAGTCAAATCCTGGGTTTGCAGATCACATTTTTATAGCCCAGAGCTGTGAGGCACAGAACAAGTTATATTCCTTCAGTGTGCCTCAGCCTCCCTATCTCTGAAGTGTGGTGGTCCAAAAAAATAATTTTTTTTTTTTTTGTTATTTATCTATGTTGGAGCATGGTCTCATGTAGCCCAGGCTGGCCTCATATTGGATCCATAGCTCAGGTAGCCTTGAATTCCTGGTCCTATTTTGTTTCTACCTCTTGGTCTACCATCTTGTCCAGCAGAGATTTTAATTGAGATGCCGTGTCTATGTCATAGGATTATTATAGAAGACTTAGAACACCTAGGAATTTGACCTTCACTGAAGGCTTCACAAATAATTTAAAATTTAAGATGTTTAGGTTATTTTACTTAAATCATTGTTAATTGCTGCTATAGCTAATTTTATTTTAATTTTAAAAAGATTTTTATGTTTAATTATACATAGTTGTGTGTGGACATGTGTACATCAGTGCAGGTGTCAGACCAGAAGGAAGTGTCAGGTTTCCTGGATCTGCCTCATGTAGGGGCTGGGAATTTGAATCCTGGTCCTCAGGAAGAGCAGCCAGTTCACTTAATCACGGAACCATCTCTCCAGCCCCCACTACTATAGCTGCTTAAAAAAATATATTGTGTATGTATGCACACACCATGCCACAGAGTGTGAAGGTGGGAAGAGAGCCTGGGGGAGCTGGCTCTCTCCTCCTTCCATATGGGTTCTGGGAGTGAAACTCAGGCTTAGGATATAGTGGTGAGTGCCTCTACCTGTTGAGTTATCTTACCAGTTCTCTCTCTCTGTACACACACACACACACACAATCACACATACACACACAAACACACACACACACAAACACACACACACATACTCACATACACATACTCACACTCACACATTCACATACACACTCACACCCACACACAAACACACACACTCACACTCATACACATTCACACACACTCACACACACATTCACACACACTCACACACACAAACACACACATTCACACACACTCACACACACTCACACACACAAACATACACATTCACACACACTCACACACACACTCACACACATGTATACTTAAATAAATAAATGTATGAGGAAGTAGAAATTTCTGAAATTTGTAAATAATTTTATTCATTGTGTTTATGCCTGAGTGTATGTATATGTACATGTATGCATGAGCCTGCAGAGGTCAGAAGAGAATGGTGGATCTTCTGGAACTGGAGTTACTATTGCGGGTGCTGGGCACAGAACCCAGGTCCTCTGCAAGAACAGGAAGTGCTCTTATCCTCTGAGGCAGCTCTCTGGCTCCTGAAATCTTGACATCAGAGTTTAACCAAAAACTATCTCCTTCAATTTTGTATCCTATTCTGGAGAATTCCACAGCATGGGTTTTGTGTTTTGTCATTTTTAAGTTTCCTGTTTACTAAATTGCAATATCTTGAGCAGGAATAAATGTATGTTTCATAGGAGACTCCTTAGAGAGTTTCAGAAATGGAATAGCACACTTGAGCATTGGGGGCTGCTATGTCTGAGAAGCAAGCCTCTGACAGGCAGTGTTATTTAACTTGCAGTACCAGCTGAAAAAAAAAAAACCATTTTCATTAAGAAATCATGAATACAGGGCTAGAGAAGTGGCTCAGGTTTAGCTCCTAGCAACCATATGGCAGCTCACAACTGCCCATAATTCCAGTTCTGGGGGATCTGAAGCCCACTTTCAAACTGCATGGACATCAAGCAAATATGTGGTACACAGACATATATGCCAGCAAAGTACTCTTAAAAACAAGAGTAAGTAAACCTGCATACGCGCGCACACACACACACACACACACACACACACACACACACACACACACAAGAATGCCTAAATAAAAGCTGGTCATGATGCATAGCAAATTCCAAATAAGCCTGAGCTACTCAAAGTAAGCAAACATATTTACCTTTTGTATGTGCCCACCTACATATTTGAATCTATATCTATGTACGTATTTCTGAATGAAGAACCAGAGTGGAGCTTCGATGGAGACGAAGCAGGAACAAGCCACGTGAACACTGCTGTTCATATGCCCTTTATCTGTTGGTTAGTGCTCTATTTTTCAAATGGGCTTTTATAAAAAAAAATTTGCAGAGTCAGGTCATGTCATTTCAAGAGGATATATGTACCTGCCTGCCAACTTCCATCCAACTCAACCTTCTAATGGAGCCCAGGGTTGATTTTTTTTTTTTTTTTTTGCCTATAAAAGTAGAAAATGGACCTGATAAAAATGTTTAGGCTGCAAAGGTTTCCTTTTATGTATCATATCAAAAAAGAACAATGTTTTGTTGGGCTGTGGTCAAAATAGAAGGCGACCCTGCTTGTTCAGAAAAGCTCAAATCCTGGAGATAAGGGGGCAGAGTAATAGAGTACAATAGAAAGAGTGGAGTGTAATTATTTGTAGCTTGTCAAGTGAAGCCCTTTCGAGCCCCTGGTGATTCGAATCTGGGAACTCTGCACAGTTCTGTAAACTAACTGCACGCAGCATCAGAGAAATCTCCCTGGCCTGCAGACAGCACTGAAATTGCATCAGTTTGTCATGCACCAAGCATGCCAGCTTCACACAATAGCATTTGGTTGCAAATGGGGCTGGCCCCAAAGCTCTGAAACACATTCTGCCGTATCTGACTCTTGGCCTGCGATTTGTCATGTCCTTGCTGCTATCAGTGTGTGGTAATTTTAATAGATTCTGATGGTTTCCTCAGAGTTACATGGGATGCCTCTGGTTTGGATGGAGGGCATGGCAGAGGCCCTTCTGGCCAGAGATAACAGGAGTATGTAACAGGAACCTTGGAAATTCATCTGACTTTATTAAAATTTTGTTGTAGACTAAGTAGTGCTAATTTCTGCTTTAAAATTCATTGCACAGTTTAATACTTATAGCACTGTGGGATTTCTTCTTTCTTTTTTTAGTTGACTCTAAAAATGTGTTATTGACTGACAGCAGGCTAGACTTCAGAACTCACCGCTGTAAGAATAGAGTCAATGTAAGGTGATGGATAAGTTGGCCCTTTACTACTCATAAGTAAATAGGCCGTGACTCTCAGCAATATTGGTGTTAGGATGTTGAAAACTGGGCTGCCAGGGTCCACCCCAGATTCTGCAGGACCCAGTTTGCCTTCCGTTCTCTCTAGTTCCCTGGGGGGAGTCACCTTTATATGCAGGTTCGAGAAGCTCTTGAGGGAGTCCGTCCTTCTGACTGAATCTGTTTGCCTTGGGCCATTTGGTTAGTTACTCGAAGCTTCAGATTCTGAAGGGGGATTATAATAATTGTTATCACAAGGTTGTTTTGAAGACTGAATAGTGTCTGCCTCTGTCTACATGTATAGTGAGTAGCTGACATAGCACATGCCCTAAGTAAAAGATGTATAGAATGGTGACTCCATACACTTCCTTTCAGAGAGTTAGACACCGCCTGATTGTGAAATGATTCGCCTGTGATTTTCATGACACAAGGGTTGCGAGATAAAGTTTTATGGAGCGGGGCTGACTTTAGTGTCAGGGTGGCAGTATTGCCACATCACCATTTAAGTTGTTAATTTTGCCCTACAGCATCATTGTGGTGTGCGTGACTCACTCAGGGTTACAACTAAGCTAGGGGAAGTGCTGGCTAACCGGACCGAAGTCCCTGATTGTTGGAGGTTGGTACCATCTTGGGGCCAGGTAGGTTCTCTTCCAGAGCCCCAGGCTCCCTGGCCTCTGCCCAGGTTGTATAGAATTCCTACACTCTTCTTTATGTCCTAGTTTTAGACCAGTCTGGATCATATATAACTAATTTGATTTCTTTCCTCTTATTTTCTTCACAGTGAATCACACAGTTGGCTGTCTGTCTGTCTGTCTGTGTCTGTCAATTGGTCCAGAGTTGATAGCTCTTACAGGCTTGGGGGAGGGGCAGTGCATCGAAGCTTTCTTATATGTAGGCTTCATTTACACCACTGGATCAGTCAAATTTTGCTGATTTTTTTTTTTTTCTGGTGCCGGGGTCACACCCAGAGTCTTGCACATGATAAAAGAAAGTAAGTGCTCGAACATTGAGCACATTCTCAGCCTTTAAAAAACACTTTGATTCACCAGGGCGTGGTGGCGCATGCCTTCAATCCTAGCACTTGGGAGGATGTGACAGACAGACTGTTTTTCAGAACCCAGCCAATGTGACATAGTGAGATCCTGTGTTTGATTAATTATTATTTCTGTGTGTGTATGATGTGTGTTGGTGGAGGGTCATGGTATGTGCATACTGTAGCACACATATGGAGGCCAGAGAAAATGTGTATAGGGTTGTTCCCCTCCTTTTGCCTATGTTTATATGTTACAAAGATTGAACTCAGTGGTCCAGCTCTTGCAGCAAGCTCTGTTACCTGCTGAGCCATCTTGAGAGCCGCCATCTTGATAGTGTCTGTCCTTTGGTGGGTTTGTTATTGTTCTTTAGATTCTTTCATTTAATAGGTATGACTGTTTTGCTTCCATGTATGTACGTGTACCTTGTGCATCCTGCGTGCCCTCAGAGGAAGAAGGCATCAGATCCCCTGGAATTGAACTCAGGACCTCTGGAAGAGCAGTCAGGGCTCCTAACCACTCAGCCATCTCTGTAGCCCTTAATTTAAAGTTTTAATATCTGCCTTTTATTGTTACTTACAGTTTTTTCATTATTTTATCGCTGTGCAAGGCAAGAGTAATTGTTCTCTTTCCCCACCTTCCTTTTTCCATAGTCTGGAATTCACTTTCTTAAAGCAGAAAGCTACTCTTATTAAATAGTTTGATCAGCATATGTACTCATTATTTTTCCTTCACACATTGTTTCCCTCTGGGCCTAGCTGTTAACTTTTTTTGCCAGTCAGAATTCATCTCATTTTGAAGCTCTGTGGAATGAATGTTGTTACAGCGTCTTTAATTCATCCGCCATGTTAACTTGACTGCTTTCATACTGGAGCCTAGCTTTATTTGTCCGTGAGCTAATAGTCATATTTTGTCGGCTGCTTGAGTGTATTATGTCATCATCGTTGTCTGTCATCTGATGGAGTCCTTATCGCCATTGACTATAATCTTGTTTTGCTCTCTAATAGCTTTTTTTTTGTTTTTTTGTTTTTTTGTTTTTGTTTGTTTGTTTTTCGAGACAGGGTTTCTCTGTGTAGCCCTGGCTGTCCTGGAACTCACTCTGTAGACCAGGCTGGCCTTGAATTCAGAAATCCTCTTGCCTCTGCCTCCCGAGTGCTGGGTCTCTAAGAGCTTTTACACTTCACTCTTCACCCTTCCCATTGTGCATTTCCAACTGTCTCCCTAGAGACAGTTCATTTTCAGTCAGAACTCATATCTGTGTTAAATTCTGGGAAAGAATTTCCCTCTGGCAATGCTTTTGATATGTGTGTAGAAACCCCTCCGCCTGCCCTTCGTCCCCTCTGGTTCTCCGCCTCTCACTCACTGTCTGTTAGAGTGCCTGCCACATCTCTAATCTTCTCTCTGACTCTGTCTAGTCTGTTGTTTCCTAAACTACCGGGTCCTTGATTTCAGAGCTTCCGTTGTTCTATGTGTTGGAATATAGCTGACTCCTTTTTATTGTTACCTATGAACGCAGACCTGGTCTTGCTTTGGATTTACAACATTTTATCTGAATCGATATTATTTCTTCCTTTCCTTCTTCATCGCTTCTGGAAAATAAGTGTTACCTTTCGCAGGTTGTTTTGTGTGTGTGTCCCCCAGTTATTTATTTATACACTGTCCTAGTGTATTTTAGTGTTTCTGCCCTCCTATCCCGTGCATAATTTTTCCTATTGATTTGGTGGACTGTCTTCCTTTCTGTTCTGTACCGTCACCTGGGCTCTAGTTAGGTCAGACCCCTGTCACTTACAGTGAGGGGTCTTCCAGCACATTTGTTAAGAGTGCAAGCACTGGAACGGCATGCCTAAGTTCAAATCCCCACACTACCCACTATTGCGGCTCTCATGGGTGCATCGTTTAACATTTCTGTGTCTCAGCTGCTCATCCGTCATGTGAGGATCACGGTAGCATCTAGTGTGAGTTTTCAGTTAGGTAATTTAATAAACCGTCACTCAGAATTGTGTCTGACAACACACGCTCGGATGAGTGTTCAGGTTAAAGTGGGAACCGAATCATATAAACCCAGAATGAACAGCCAGGCATTTGCTCAACAGCAGGCTTTTTGACTGTCAGTGATCTACTTCTGCCTCACATATTCACCTTTATTTAACTGCACCCTTGGGTGACAATAAGAATCCTCAGCTTTAAGCACTAGGTGATCATGGCCTCCCCAGCTCCCCAAAATGGATTTTTTATTCTCATTGCACCACATAAAAATGAACTAGCAGCTCCTCTGCTGGCTACTGGTCTTACTGTTCTGTGGGTTCTAGATGGGATACAGTCAGTATACATATAAAAACATTTAGAGACAGGATCCTGCAGTGTAGCCCAGGTTGTTCTCAAACACATTACCCACCTAATGCAGCTTCCCCAGTCCTGGGATTATAGGCACACGCCATTGCATACAGTACAGGAGGGAATATATTTCTGAAATAATTCCAAATATACAAAAAAATTACAGAAATAATTTAAATTCTCATGGCAGGATAGGCAGATCCATCTCATTTAAAACCTTTGCTTGTCACTCTGTCCCTGCTGCCCATGTCACACCTGAGACTAGGTTGTGTTATCTGTGCCTCATTGCTCTGTTAATCCTGGGGATGTTAATCTCCTCACATCACCACTGTAAAAGATCCAGGATATTTAACATTAGCATTATACTTTGTAGTTCATATTCCGAATGCTTCAGTTGTCTCAATAATGTCCTTTATTTCCCCCTGGTTTAGGATGTAGACAATGCATTATATTTAGCTGTCATTTGGTTCTCTTCCGTTTTTGATTTCTCTCTCTTTCTCTCTCTCTCTCTCTCTCTCTCTCTCTCTCTCTCTCTCTCTCTCTCTCTCTCTCTCACACACACACACACACACACACACACACACACACACCCCTTTTCTTTGTCTCCCATGACATTGGCATTTGGTACAAGACAGGTTGGCTTCTGGAGTTTCCTGATAGGAAAACTGAGGAGACGCATCAGGGGTAAAAGGCTCCATAAGCAATGGGTTATGGCTTCTGCTCACCGCTAACTGGTGGTGCTAATTTCGACTGCTTGGTTAGGCTTTGTTGATTTTTTCATTTAAAAACATTGATTTTTGCATCAAAAAGAAGACCATGGCCGCCTCTCTCATCAGCAACCCATAAACTAAGAAAGGATGGGGGAACGTATGTCAGGCCCTGAAAGCAGATAGCTTCCAAACAAGATAGCCTTAAATGTAAATAGCTGAAATTCACCAATAAAAAGACACAGACTAAGTGATTAGATTAAAAAACAAGTTATCCACCACGGCGGCACAGCTCTCACTGGCCAAACAGCCGCCGAGAGTCAGACTAACATAACCGCTCTGACTGTGGACCTCAAAGAAACACTGCAGAGATAAAGAATGCCCGTGTGTACACAGAAGGGAACCGTCCATGAGGAAGGCACGGGAGTGCCTGAGAGCACTTATATAAGCTTGGATTCCCACCACCCACATAAAATCCAAGTTATGGCTGTGTGCGTCAGTAACTCCGGGTGGAGACAGGAGGGTCTTGGGGCCTTGCCCGCTATCTAGTCTACCTGAAAAACCAATAAGCTCCAGGTTCAGTAAGAGACTCCTGTCTCAGAAGAATAAGGTGGAGATCGGTAAAGTAAGACCCTCCATGTCCTCCTCTGGCCTCCGTATGTGTGTATACAGACACATGCACACACATATAAATAACATACCAATGACAGATGAGTATGCACTGAATATTGGGACAAGTAAGTGGTGCTCTGACTGTCACTCCCAGATCCCAGCACCTCACCCACTGACCCAGTGATGGAGCAGAGGGACGGGTTTTCCTCAGTAAGTTATTTCATCACTAATTGTTATGGGGTTTCTAATTCTACCATTTCTTCCACACTCATTAACTGGTACCGTTTACAGAAGGGCTCATCCTTTCCCTTGTTCCTACTGTCTATAGACTTGTGACTTTTAAAAAAAGACACATTATTGTTATTTATTTTTTTAGATTTATTCTATTTATTTATGTTTTATTTTATTTATTTATTTATTTATTTATTTATTTATTATGTGTATGACTACACTGTAGCAGTACAGATGGCCATGAGCCATCATGTGTGTGGCTGCTGGGAATTGAACTCAGGACCTCTGCTGGCCCCATTCGCTCTGGCCCCACTCACTCTGGCCCAGCTTGCTCTGGTGTAATTCACTGTAGCTGCCTTCAGATGCACCAGAAGAGGGCGTCAGATCTCATTATGGGTGGTTGTGAGCCACCATGTGGTTGCTGGGATCCAAACTCAGGACTTTCGGAAGAGCAGCAGTCAGTGCTCTTACCCGCTGAGCCATCTTGCTAGCCCTATTATTATTATTATTATTATTATTATTATTATTATTATTATTATTATTATTATTATTATTATCAAACATGACTTCTCCATTTAGATGACCTAAAGGCATTGCCCCACTTGTTTCTTTTTCTTTTCTTTCTTTCTTTTTTTTTTGAGACAGGGTTTCTCTGTATATCCCTGGCTGTAGACCAGGCTGGGCTTGAACTCAGAAATCCACCTGCCTCCGCCTCCCAAGTGCTGGGATTAAAGGCGTGTGCTACCACCGCCCGGCTACCCTACTTGTTTCTGAGTGCCACTTTTTGCTTTCTGTCTAAAATATGTCAGTTCATTTTAGACTTTCCCAGTTCCAGGCTTTTCCAAGGACAGAAACTAAGATCTAGGTGGCAAGTGTGCTTCTAGACCTTAGAGGAGAGACCTGGGAAGCATTCTCATCTGTGTATCCTGCATGTTCATAAGAGCCCTCCTCCCTGCATAGTATTCAGTGGACAGTACCTTTCTGAATTGCATAGGACCAGAAGTGGTTTGGATGTCTGATTTTTTTTTTCTTTCAGTTTTTGGAACATTTGCAGTGTGCGATGTTTTGCTCAGTTCCATTTTTTAATGGAACCTGGTTACGTTTCATGTTGACCTTTTGCACATGTCCTGATGGTAATTCCTTCTTCAGTTGGAGGTAATTTTACGTGATGTGTGATTTTGACTGTGACCTACTACGTGAATTCAGGTGTAAAACTTTCTACTTGGAGCATCATCGACTCGTCTCAGAACTCGCCCTGTCATTGCACAGAGTACTTACTGTGTTCGCAGTGTCCTTGGATTAACCATTTGCTCTGTGTTATCATGACATCAGTTTAATATGCAGCTATTTTTTTTCTGTGAATATAGTTTTTAGGGGATTTCTTCTTTTCTTTTGAATGAGATTTAGGTTTGTGAGAGCTGAGGATGTAGCTCAGCCTGTAGGGCTATGTACGCTTAGTGCGCAAGCCTCTGGCTCAATCTCAAGCACCCAAAATAAAAAAATAAAAGCTGAAGATTAGGAATGTATATAGGACATATGTTGGCTCAAAAGTTGTAACTATCTATACGATCTCACTGTGATGTAAGGAAGAGCAATTACATCCTGACCCTGGATTGAAGTGTCCTTACATTCCAATGTCTAGGCATATTTCAGAAGAACAGTGGATTAATACCTTGTATACGTGTGTGTGTGTGTGTGTGTGTGTGTGTGTGTGTGTGTGTGTGTGCATGTTTGTGTGTGTGTTTTGTGCACATGTATTTGTTTTGGGGGATTAAATCTAAGGTCCCCTCATGCATGTACCTAGTGGTTACATGTACTTCAGTCTTTGCTAAATTCTCAGTATCAGCTACATACTCTTATAGAAGCCGGATGAGATTAAATAAACTGTTATGCAGTGCTTCTAAGTAAAAATAAATCTCTTAAGTTCAAGTAAATATTCTTCAGTAAATCATGGTAAATAAGCTTATTGAACAGTTGCAGTTGCTAAGTTTCAGTAAGTCATTTAATTTTTATTAGTTTTGTTGGTTTTTCGAGACAGGGTTTCTCTGTGTAGCCCAAGCTGTTCTGGATCTTTCTCTGTAGACCAGGCTGGCCTCAAACTCAGAGATGCATTTTTCTCTGCTTCCTGAGTGCTGGAATGAAATGTGTGAGCCACCACCTCCCTGGTTGATTTAGTTTTTAAAAATACTCTGTGTAAGGGTGCACATTTGAGTTCACAGTTCACATGGAAACCATGTGCATCGAGTTATCTGAGCAGGATGGCAGCCATTTTGGCCGTTAGATTTTTTTTTTACTACACCTGGGCTGTTCCTATTGGCCGAGGACCTGTCAGTGACTAGACAACTTTCCAGCTGACTCAAAACAGATTTGGCTTGTCTCTTTTTGAGTTCTCGAGCCTCCCTGTCTTGTTCTTGCTTTTGTTGTACAGCCCATTATGTGGTCCCGCTTTCTGCAATAGGGAGCCCTATGCATGTCAATTTTCAGAGAGGAAGCGTCAAATAAGTGCCCTTTCTATAAATCAGTAGGGCAGTCCTCCAGCTAATGAAGCTGCAAGAGTGGCTCACAGTTTGTTTTAGTTAGGACTAAACTTCCTCCTAACTATGGGGGATTTCAGTAATACACATTTTTTTTTAATATACAAGTTTTTAAAAGATTTTTATTTATATGCATGCCTGTTTTACCTGCATGTATATCTGTGTACCATGTGCATGTTTGGAAGCCAGAAGAAGATATTGGATCCCCTGGAACTGACAAATGGTTGTGAACTGCCATGTAGGTGCTGGGAACTGAACCTCAGTCCTCCGGAAGACTACCACTGCTCATAACTACTGAGTCTCTCCAACCTCAGCATTACATCATTTTTAACAATTATGCAAGAGGCAGGCGGATTTCTGAGCTCGAGGCCAGCCTGGTCTACAGGACAGCCAGGGCTATACAGAGAAACCCTGTCTCGAAAAAAAAGCTAGCTCCCTCCCCCCAAAAAATCAATTATGCAAAGTGGCAAGCCTTTCTTTAATTGTGTATCATTGTTTTTACTTTTTTAAAAAAATATTTATTTATTTATTTATTTAATGTGAGTCCACTGTAGTTGTCTTCAGGCACACCAGAAGAGGACGTCAGATCCCATTACAGATGGTTGTGAGCCACCATGTGGTTGCTGGGAATTGAGCTCAGGACCTCTGGAAGAGCAGTCAGTGCTCTTAACTGCTGAGCCATCTCTCCAGCCCCATTGTTTTTACTCTTAATGGTCTCCTCACATGTTTCTTCTTGTCCTAGCTCCATGCTTCTTCACTGTTGATGGTTCATGCTGCCATGAATAACCTTAGCATGTTTTGTTTCCACATACATTCTAGTGCAAAGTATTGTAAAGCCCATTTATATAGATAGAGTCAATTTATATAGATAGAGTCAATTTGTAGATAATATGTGGGTATTTGGTAGTGATGTCAAAATTATAATGCCTGTGTGCATGCATGTATGTGTGCCTATGTGTGTGTCTGTGTTTATGCATGTGTATATGTTGCCATAGATGGAGCCTAGGGCCTTATAATAGGTAGATGCTCCACCCCTAAACCATACCCCAGCCTAGGTATTTTTGACAGCATTAGAGTAAGGAGGATTTCTTTTCAAATACTTTTCACTGGAAGAGTAAGGCTAACAAACATAAAACACAGGGTTATGTGGCTGGACAGATGGCTTTGTGCTTAAGAGCACATGTTGTTCTTGCAGAACACCCAAGTTCAGTTTCCAAAGCTTACAGAGTAGATTTTTTTTTTTTTAAATTATTAACATTTTTGTTGTTTGATTTTGCAAGACCAGGGTTTGTCTGTAGCCCTGACTGTCCTGGAACTCACTTTGTAGACCACGCTGGCCTTGAACTCAGAGACCCGCCTGCCTCTGCCTCCCAAGAGCTGGAGCTAAAGGTGTATGTATGCCACCACTGCCCACTATACTGGCTGGTTTTGTGTGTCAACTTGGCACAAGCTAGAGGCATCAGAGAGAAAGGAGCTTCAGTTGAGGAAATGCCTCCACGAGATCCAGCTGTAATTGCATTTTCTCAATTAATGATCAGTGGGGGAGGGCCCAGCCCAGTGTAGATGGTGCCATTGCTGGGTTGGTGGTCCTGGGTTGTATAAGAAAACAGGCTGAGCAAGCTAAGGGGGAGCAAGCCAATAAGCAGCACTCCTGTATGGCCTCTGCCTCATCTCCTGACCCCAGGTGTTAGCCCTGCTTGAGTTCCTGTCCTGCCTTCCTCCAGTGATGGACTGTGATCTGAAAGCATAAGCCAAATAAACCCCTTCCTCTTCAGCTTGCTTTTGGGTCTTGGCATTTCATCTCAGCAGTAGAAACCCTATCTAAGCCATCCAGCTTTTTAACTTATTTGTAATCTTATGACAATGCCGTTGCAGACCATTGGCACACATGTCTACTTTTCCTTTTCCGTACCCATACCAGACATTGCTAACTGATCACAGCACTGATTCTGTTGATTCTGCCTTTAGAAACCTTAGCGATATCATGTAGCCATCCTCATCAGTCATGTTTGGCATTTGAGTTGCACGTTCTGTTCTTAAGGTAACTTTGCCAACAAAGTACCATCCTAGACAGGATTTATCATGCACAGTTGTGGCGATCTGCTGGTCTGGCTTGACTGAAGCAGTTAGTAACTCCTGGCTTAGTCTCTCAGGTCCTTGCGCATCTATCATGTCCTCTCTGGAGCTTCCATCTTACCGTGTCCTAGGCTGTTCTATTTTAAACACATATAACTTACTGAATGGGTTCTCTACCTATGTCCATTTGTTTTGTTTTGTTTTGTTTTCCAGCTGCCTGGTCTTGAGTTTATTCATTCTCTGTGGTGGAATTCTGTAACAGCATATGTACAGGCAGAAAAGAAATTCTTAAATCTTGCCTTGTTTCTTTGATAGCCCGCAGCTTGTTTAAAATAAGCCACAGCTTGTTTATGAAGCAGCTGACTCCTCCCTACCACTGTTTTCTTGGTTTATGGGACCTCCAACAATTATCGCATTATGCGACTTCCCTCAGCCAAACATAATGGCCCCAGTGATGTCTGAGGCTTAACTCTAACCACTAGCTGGACATGCTTGTGGATTTTGGAAATTATGAATGGAGAGGCAGAGTGAAAACTCCAAACCCTGCCAGTCTTAACTTGAAAGGCAGGCACCTGGCTCTCGTCCCTTTACTTTTCAGAATAGCCCGCTCAGATCCAATGTCATGTAACAGGCGACAGAGATGTCAGTGAAACTTCTGCCTGGGCATAGATCTTCTGAGCCCTATTGTCTCATTGCTGCACCAGTAGGTGTCACTGTGTGCATTAAATGAAAATCAAAGATGTCATTAAAGGAATTTTCAAATTAAACATCATTACAAGTTTTTCAGACAGCTCCGCACAGTATGCAAGGATACTTACACTCATTCCTCCCCCGCCCCTCGTTTTAATATCTGAGGAAGTTACCTTCTTCAGCTACTTTAGGAAAACACACCTTGTTCTTTCTTTCCCCTTCAAGTGAGCTCTCGTGCATATGACGATTACAATGTTGGGTGCATTGGCTAGAATCTGAGCACAACAGGCAGACCAGTCGGTGTGTTAAACGGAGGGAGTGGCTCATTGTGTGTCTGTCTCTCTCCTGGTGAAGAATTTATTGTTAGAAACTTTTCTTTGGAGAACTGCTAGGCTTCATTAAACTTTTATATTTATGTATTATTTGTTATTGTAGGTGGGGCACAGAGGTACTATAGGGCATGTGTGGAGGTCAGAGACCAACTTGCAGGACTTGGTTCTCTCCTTCCACTGTGTGCATCCGAGTTATCAAGCCCAGCATCAAGCTTTGCTGCAATCACCTTTTCCCTGTGCTATCTCACTGGCCAGGCGTAGGTTCCTTTACTGCGGATCGTGTGTGTGTACGTACAAGGTAATAAAACATCAAATGTATAGAGAATGTTCGTATCTGAGAATTTTTAGGACTTCCACATGCTCATCCAACTACTCTTTTTTTTTTTAAGTTTTTCTGAGAGCAAAAGTTGTTACCTAATCATGTTTCATAATCCTGGCTATGTTTCCCACATTGCTAGGACTGCACTAAACAAGCATTTATGTCGTCTTTTTATCCACCTCCCCCCACTTGCCTCTTCAGGAGAGTACTGAGTACTGGACGTGGGGTGTCCTGTTACTGGGGTGTGGGGGTAGGAGTGTGCTCACTTGCAAGGTTTCACTGCTAGGAGCAGTTAGCTTCACAGAATGTGTACCTCAGTGGTGCAGCAGGCAAAGTGGGTTGCGTAAGTGTCCTGGAAAGCTGTGCCTGCCTGTGTGGGGGCGGGGCAGGCAGTGCTGGAGCAGTCCTGCAGTGTCTGAAATACTTACGTAAGGTCAGTTCCTAAGGATGCCACTGTTGTGTTCATAAAGAATGGCATAGAAAAGATCCATACAGATGGGGTGTGCCTGCGTGAGGCGTTGGGGTGTGAGGTTTAAGGTCTTCAAAGTCACTGCTACATCCCCTGGGACCCTGCTGTCCCTGATTTCTACAGTAAAAATGGAGATGAAGTCCGTCTCATGGTAAGGGCAAAGTAAGACACACACGAAGAGCACCCAGGGACAGCCGTGCTCATGCAGAATTCTTTTCCACTTACAACGTTTTAGAGCGGTAAATCTTTTAAAAAAAGAAAACACCCTAAATCAAGCCCCTTAAGCAGTGTCACACCATGCAGAATGCCCAGGCCCTGATCATGAGGTCAGAACTTGACTGCTACACCAACACTCAGTGGTCTTCGCTACAAGTGTCTGGAGGGAAGAAGGAACCCTTGTGTGATGGGTCCTGACAGCAGATGTCTGATGGGGCTGGGCTCAGATTTTCTGTTTTTGAGTTTTCTAGACTGAAAAAGGACATGAGTGATGTCAAGGTTATATAAGGGGTTTGAGCTGAATATATAATGTCTTATTTGTTCTTAAAAGAATTATTACTGCATGTGTATGCAGGGGGCAGGGTATGGAGGTCAGAGGACACCTTTATAGACGTTTCTTTCCTCCTCCTGGAGTAGGTTCCGGGGACTGAACTCAGATTGCCAGGGCTTGTACCTACCTGCACAGCGCTGGCCTTTACCTTCTGAGCTGGTTTTGCCAGCCTAACATTTTACTATGAGATCAAGGTAAGTGTGAGAGTATGTCAACTCCTGCTGAATCCAGATCGTGTGGTGATGTGTTTGTGTAGTGTCTGTTCAGACACTGTCTGGAGGCTGGAAGGACAGGGCACTTTGGAAGCGTTCCTGGGTGTTTGCTTAGTAAGCAGGCAGACTGAACGTGGTGGTTTCTGGGGCAGGTTGGTAAGCCAGGCTCCTGGTAAAAACCCCTTTAAAGTATTCTCATACTTTGGGGCCAGGGAGGTACAGGTTTACGGTGTATGTCTCCTTGGATCATTTGTGGCTGACTGTCTCCCCCTTCCCTTCCCTCTCTTTCCCTTCTCCTTCCTCCCTCCCTCTGTTCCTCCTCTCTCCTCTCCCTCTTCTGAACTGAGACTTGAAACCTGGGGCCTTGAACATGCCAAGTAAGTATGTTCCAGCATGTCCTCCTCTGTGTTTTGCTTTGAGCAGCCCAGGGCTTGAAGCTTACATATGCTAGGCAAGTTCTCTACCTCAGAGCTGACATCCTCAGCCTGTTTACATTTTATTCTGTGTATCTCAGGCAGGCTTTGAACTTCT
>NW_022196895.1:49070388-49071208 GCF_008632895.1 Mastomys coucha
TTATAGGCATGCACCACTCGGCCAAGCTTGTCCTACCAGTTTTGAAAGCTTTTCATCTTTCATGTCGAGTCTTGGGCTTTGCCTTCGCCTGGTGTAGTCTGTACCGTTCACTGCTGCCGGCCTCCGGCCTGTCCCCTCTGCCTTTACTCCTGTTGTCTCCCACAGGTGTCTGGAGAGAAGATGGAACCCTTGTCTGATAGGTCCTGACAGCAGATCTTTGAGGGTTCTGGTGGCAACAGCAACAGTACTCTGACCAAACTTAGGTTTTCAGGTCTCATGGAGTCAGAAGAAATCAACATGTAGTCTCCAGTTGAATAGTATGAAGCTCATTAAACATACTGGAGCATGGGCTCTCTGCTTGCTGCACCTTACAGTTGAAACATCCAGGGAGCTCTTGGTCTCTGGACAAACCCTATGCTTTTATAGGGGGTAGTTCTCAAAACAGTGGGGGGAAGTTTTGCCTCCTAAGTAGAAAAACCAAGAGCTTAGTAGAAACAGTTTTGAAATATTGACATCTTCCTCCCCATTTTTCAGTTTAATTGATGCATAAATGACAACTGAAAATCATATACATTTAAAGAGTTGAAGATGACATTTCATGAATATATAATGAACAACCACGTTAATTAGTATATCCATCACCTGGCATAATTATCTGTGTCTATATGTACGTGTGTGTGTGTGTGTGTATTGCCATATATATGGGGCACTTTTTAAAATGTGAAATATAAAACATCCTTTAAAAAGAAAGAATGAGCCAGGCAGTGGTGGCGCACGCCTTTAATCCCAGCACTTGGGAGGCAGAGGCAGGCGGATTTCT
>NW_022196895.1:49071819-49072223 GCF_008632895.1 Mastomys coucha
TGAAGGAGTGCTCCTCTTTCTCCACAACCTCTCCAGCATCTGCTGTCACCTGAGTTTTTTATCCTAGCTACTCAGCTATTAAAAACAATGAATTTATGAAATTCTTGGGGAAATGGAAGAACCTGGAGAATATCATTCTGAGTGAGGTAACCCAATCACAAAAGAACACACATGGTATGCACTCTCTGATGTGTGGATATTATCCCAGAAGATCGGAATACCCAAAATACAATCCACAAACCACAAGAAACTCAAGAAGAGGGAAGATCAGAGTGTGGATACTTCGTTCCTTCTTAAAAGAGGGAACATAATACCAATGGAAGGAGTTGTAGACATTAACTATGGAGCAGAGACTAAAGGAAGGACAATCCAGAGACTGCTCTACCTGGGAATCCTTCCCATAT
>NW_022196895.1:49072567-49073572 GCF_008632895.1 Mastomys coucha
CTGAAGGGTTTGCAGCACTTTAGAGGAACAACAATATGAACTACCTAGTACCCTCCTAGCTCCCAGGGACTAAACCACCAACCGAAGAGTACACATGGTGGGACTAATGGCTCTAGCAGCATATATATAGCAGAGGATGGCCAAGTTGGTCATCAATGGGAGGAGAGGCCCTTGGCCCTATGAAGGTTCTATGCCCCAGTGTAGGAGAATGCCAGGGCCAGTAAGCAGGAGGGGTTGGGTTGGTGAGCAGGGGGATGGGGGAGGGAATAGAGGTTTTGTTTTCTTTTTCTTTCTTTCTTTCTTTCTTTCTTTTTCTTGGAGGGGAACCTGAGAAAGGAGATATTGTAAATAAAGAAAACATCTAATAAAAAAAACAGGAAAAAAAGAAAGGATGAGAAATACAGGGTAGATCTGTGTACAGGAAAAGGTGCTCATATTTCATCTCCATATGGCCATATGGAGATGGGTGTCGTGTGCCATCAGAAGTGTGGTGGAGAAGGGTGAGGGCTTCTTAAAGACCTGGAAGCCTGGCTTTTATTCCTCTACTAATACATGTGGTGCTCACTTTGGAGCCAGGGAAATAATTTGTGTATTTTGAAAAATGATAAAATATTGCTAGTATTTACAGCAAAAAGAACTGTAACATTCTGCCTAAGTTTTGGACCTCTAGAAATGTGGCTTGTTTTCATTTCACAAGAATTTATTGTGTTTTTACCTCATGCTTTGAAGTGCACAGGACAGTATGGGGAGGTTTACACAGTGCAGGGTCTCCTCTGTGGAAACTTGCAGTCTATTTGAAGAGACAGTGGTAAGCCAGCAAGGGAACCTAGGCAGACTGTGGGGAGATAATAAAGAGTGAAGTAATCTGAGGACTGGGAGCCTTGATTAGAAGGAGATAATGTAGCCAGGCGATGGTGGCGCACGCCTTTAATCCGAACACTTGGGAGGCAGAGGCAGGTGGATTTCTGAGTTCGAGGCCAGCCTGGTCCACAGAGTGAGTTCCAG
>NW_022196895.1:49074015-49094979 GCF_008632895.1 Mastomys coucha
AAAAAAAAAAAAAAAAAAAAAAAGGAAAGAAAGAAAGAAAGAAAGAAAGAAAGAAGGAGACGTGTCGCTCCTCCAGCCTTTGTCCTCAGCACAGTGCCCACTCCTGCTTTGCCCTTGGGCTTCCTTTGGCCGCTCCCACTCTCCTGAACTTCTGACTGACTCCTGCCATTGCCTCTTCACTAATTTGCCTTCCAAATTCAGGAAAAAAAAAATGGATGTATTTATTTTACTTTTTTCTGTATAAATACTTTGTCTACATGTATGTTTGTGCACCATATGCATGCCTGCTGATGTCAGTTACATAGGATGCAAGCTACCACTAGGTGAGTGCTAGGAATGAAACCCGAATCCTTTGGCAAGTATTCTTAATTGGCTGAGGCAACTCTCCAGCTCCTCGTCTTCCAGAGTTTTTTTTTTTTTTTAAAAAAAAAAACAAAACAGGTCCCACTATGAAGCCCTGACTGATGTGGAACTTGCTAAGTAGACTAGGCTAACCTCAGATTCACAGGCCTGCCTGCCTGCCTCCCCTTCCCCAAGCGCTGGGACTACACTCAGCCCGGAATGTTTTGTTGTTTGTATGAGATAAGGGTTCACTCTAAGGACAGGTTGGCCTGGAACTCACTGTATAGTTCAGGGTAGCTTCAAGCTCACAGTATTTCTATCATGTCCTGGTGTTTTGTTTGTTTTATTTTAAAGAAATACTAGGGTTCAAACTCAGGTCCAGGCACTCCCCCACTGAGCCATGTCTTCTGGGCCCTCCGCTGTGCCTGTTGCCTGTGTCATACATATGTGTTTTTTGTTCATCCGACCTTGGCCTCTGGTGGCAAGCACAGTGCCACAAATGTCTGTCTGCAGCTGCTACATGGCATCCCCGTGCCCTGTCTGGCTTCTTCCTGAGTCTGTCTCCGTACATGCAGTGCTGGCCCTGTTCGTCCTCCCCCGGGTTGCATGGTTCCCTCCAACTTCCACAGTCTTCTTTTGACCCCTGCGCCTTTAATGAGGGAGGGGCTCACCACCAACAACCTAGTTTTCCAAAATGAAGTGGTTCCTCCCGAGTACCCTTCCCTCCTCTACTCCCCCTATCCTTTCTCTAGCTGCGTATTTGTCTGTTTTCTATAAATGGCCCCAGCTTCCTGTGGGTGCTTCCATCCCTGGGTTCTACCTTGCAGACCTACCAGGTTTTTCTCACCATGTCTCTATACACCGCTCTTGAACTTATCTTTCTGTCTTGGCTACCTCTCTCTGTCTGTGGTCTGGGTGTCAGACTTACAGTTGTGATTTGTCAAACCCCTTCCAATCCTGTCCTCGCTTCTTCTCAAACTTCTTCTCGTAGTTGGTTCTTCAGGTTTCAGCCTATGTCATCAGTCACTGCTGTCCGGGTGTATCCTAACATAACCGTCCTGGGTCTGTCTGCCTAGGTATTGTTTCTTAGAGGAGTTCTACCTTCTGTGCTTTCCTATAAACAAGGAACCCAGTCCCAGAGTGGAACCTCAACTCTCTCTGCACCTTCCTAACTGCCCAGCATGGAGCTGCTTGCGCTTTATTTGTTTTCATGTTTCGCGTTGCCGGCATTTGTGATGTAGCACACACAAGCAGTGCTCTGTCCATCTGCTTGTCTGTGAATCTGTCCAACACCCTGTGCTTTCTATATCCAGGTGCCTCCTGTATGCTGGGATCCTCACCATATCCAGTTCTTGCCAGTTAGATGAGTAAAGGGCCACATCAAATCACTTTTAAAGTTGGGAAGTATTTGACTATGTGTTTAATGTTCAGTTTTGTTTCTTAACTACCCATAAATTTTGGGTTAGTATCGAGTGTCTGTGTAATTTAAAGCAGAATGACTATTTAAATCTGTTTGAGAAGGATATGTTTCACAATTTTCCATATGTCTAATAAGCTGCTCTATTGAATGTATAATGCCCTTCAGCGTGGATTACTGTTTCCGTCCAATAGACTCTATTAATTATACAGAAATGTTCCATGTTACTTCCCTAAATATACTTTTCAGTAACCACATAAAAAGACATGCATACAATGCATATTAAAATTAAAACCTTTAATGTTTGAATGTTTTTATTTGCATATATTAGCTATACATAATAATGGATTTTATCGTGCCCTTTCCATCCATGTACATAATATATTTTGGTCATATCTATTTCATGTCTTCTTTTTTTAAGACCCAATGAGTTTCATTAGCATTGCTTGTAGGAATATAGTGAAGATTTGTTTACAGGCTGTAGGTACCTACCAGCACATACACACACACACACACACACACACACACGCACACGCACACGCACACGCACACGCACACACACACACACACATACACACATGCACATGCACGCATGCACACACACACACACACACACACACGCACACACAAGTAGAAGAGGGTAGTTGGGTCGAGGCAGGGGATCAGTGGAAGTGGGAAGATGACTATGGTTGAAATATATTATGTACATGTACGAAAATGTCATAGTGAAGCTCAGTGTTATGTATAATTAATATATACTTATAAAATATTTAAAATGGAAGATAGTGTCTCCCCCCCATCAACCATGAGTCCTATAAGCCCCTCCCCTGTGACAGGATATTAACAAGCCCAATCTTGTAAAAATAATTGTGCAGGTAATTCTTGCTGGTGTGAGTTCAAGCATGCCACAGCCACATCATGCCTGGAAATCAGTGTCCCCTCCAGGTCCCCATCTCTTCCTCTGACTCTTACATTCTTTCCACTTCCTCCACCAAGGTACTCCCTGAGCCTTGGAGGGGGGGATGTGGATGTCCTAGAATAGTTAAGCATCCCACTGTCTCCTTTTGTCACCACTTTGACCAATTATCAGTCTTTTCAGTTACTTCTGATTTTTGTAAAAATAAACTTCTGACCAAAGCAGAAAGGAGCATCTAATCTAGACTCACAAATGTAGGTATTTATAGGCAATTTGACAAATACATCATGGCTGCTTAGCAAAACAACAGCAGTGACTTGGGGGACCTCCCTAGGTACTATGACTTCCCCAGATGCCAGCTTTTTACTAGGATTGCAGTACCAAGTATGGATTCTTTCCTGTGAGCAGGCCTCAGATCCAATCAGAAAGCAGTTGCTTACTCCTATGACAGGCCGGCCTCTGTGGCGCCAAACTGTCAGTATTCTTGCACACAGGGTCTATAGATGAAAACAATTTTTTTTTAAACGTTTGTGGCTATCATAGCTAATGGTTTCTAGAGTTAATGACCAGTAGAGATAGGATACCTAACGTTTATCTTCATGGCCCTAGTAAATTCTTGAATAATATACATGGGTTGGAGATAGGATCTCATTATGTAACCCTGGCTGGGCCTGGAATTCACTAGATAGACCTAATTGGCTTCAAACACATGAAAACACATACACACACACACACACACACACACACACACACACACACACAGAGAGAGAGAGAGAGAGAGAGAGAGAGAGAGAGTGGGAGGGAGGGAGGGAGGGAGGGAGAGAGAGAGAGCGCACTTAAGTACATAAAATAAATTTTAATTTTTAAAATGAAATTGAGTCATTTCTACTTGTGAGATATTTTCTCTCATGTATCTTTTTTGAACATAGTATCACCTATGCTGGTTCATAACGCAGCATGGCTTCTCACACCCATCTAGTTGCAACTTTGTATCCATTGACTGGGCTGGCTGTTCTATCCTTTCCTCGCCACTACTTTCTCTGGCCTCCAGTAACCATAGTCGGCTCTCAACTTCTCTAGAGTCAAAACGTTAAACAGTTACTTTTATTAGAGACAAGTCTCATTTAGTCATGGACTATATAGCCCAGAAGGGCTTTGTTCTTTAGATGTTCATGCCTCCATCTTAATTGTGCTAGGATTGGTGGGACATGCCCCCATGTATGAGCACTGAACCCAGAGGTCTTGGCATGCTGGGCAAGCATCTTACCAACTGAGCTACACCTCCAGCCTGGGAGTTAAGGGCTTTAGATTCTGTACAAGTCAGATCACGTGGTGCGGCCATTATCTTCCTGTCTCATTTCTCTTCACATAATGGTCTTCAGTTCTCTTTATGTTGTCACAGGCAGCAGGAGGAGGTTTTATGGTGGAATTGTATTCCCCTGATGTGTATGAACCACACTTTATCTGTTCATCAATTGGTAGACACTCAGGCTGATTTTATAATAGCGTCTTAAACACTACAAGCAGGGAGAGCTTGAAAATGATGGGTTGTTGAAGTAAAACAGCCACCGAATGGAACACCCAGAAAATATGTTGATTACTGTAAGTTCATTCACCGTCTAAGTGCCTTCTCTACAAGTGTATAGCTTCAAACACCTAGGATTTAAAAACTGTCTTGTATTTACAGTTTTCATTTATATTATATGCATTTTATTAGTAATTTATGTAGTTATTGGATAATTTAACTAAATATGTTTAGTCCCTGGTCAGTATACTCCTTAAAATTGATTCTGTAGGCTGGGTATGGTGATACACACATTTAATCCAAGCACTCAGTAAGCAGATAGCAGAGGATCTCTTGTGAGTTCTAGGTTTAAAACAAACTTTTAAAAACAAACAAACTAACTAAAACAAAAACCAAAAAACCTAATATATAATAAATATATAAAATATGATAAATACCCACACATATCAGTTTGCTAAAAAAACCCACCAAAACAAAACAAAGAATCTAATATATATATAAAATAAATATATAATGTAAAATATGTTATATATACATACACACATACACATCAGGTTGCATTTTGGTTTTGTTATACACACACACACACACACACACACACACACACACACATACAGAGCTTGAGACTAGAGAGATAGTTCAGAGGTTAATCTCTTGTGGTTGGAAAGGACCTGGGTCCTGTCCTAGTACCATGTAGCAGCTCACAACCACCTGCAGCTGCAGTTCTAGGGGATCTGATACAATTTTTCTGGCTTCCATGAGTACCAAGTACACACAAAGTACATATACATACATATAGGCAACCGCTGATAGGCATATAAAAAACGTAAATAAATCTTTTAAATTAGCTTTGACCAATAGAGTAAGTCAACCCAGAAAGTAAAATGATTTTTCTTGGTAATAAATTTAGAATGAATTTTCTTTTTGACTTTCAGTTAAATTCCATAGAATTTAACTAAAACAAAACAAAACAAACAAACAAAAAAAACCACACACACACACACATGACCATGCTTCCTTGTGGAAGGAAGACAGCCAGGCAATCAAGGCATGTTCAGAGGTGCTTCTGTTCATGAGAGAGCACACACAGCTGTCCATGGAAAAACCTGTGGTGCGTGGTTAAGTAAGTCTGTAAGAAGCCGGGCGGCGGTGGCGCACGCCTTTAGTCCCAACACTTGGGAGGCAGAGGCAGGTGGATTTCTGAGTTCCAGGACAGCCTGGTCTACAGAGTGAGTTCCAGGACAGCCAGAGCTATACAGAGAAACCCTGTCTCGAAAAACAAACAAAAAAAAAACAAACAAAAAACAAAAAAAGAGTAAGTCTGTAAGAGTTGTTCTTAAAGCCTCAGAGAATGTCTCCATAAAAATGTGCTAAAGGTAGACACCTTGGACCGGGAGTTTCTTTTTTGAAGATGATATTTTCTTGGTGACTATTTATATTATTTATTTGTTTGTTTGTATGGCAGGTAGAGAGAGACAGGGCCTGAGACGGGAGAAGAGGCACGTGGGAGAGTTAACCTTGACAGCTGGGGTCATTGCACCAGTGCACAGTGAGGTTCTACTACCTGGTAGAAGGCTGTGGGACTCTGGCTGTTTACTATTGTGATCAGAGTGGCCTGCCCCTGCCACCCACTCAGGAGCCAGGAAATACAGATGCTGCTGGTAACCACACCCCAAAGCTGTCGTGAAAAAGTATCAAGTCTTGACCGCTTGACTGGAACTTTGCCCGGGTTAGTACTGGATTAAGGGTTTTTTCATGTGTGTACTCAGCTGCCACACTTGTCTCTAAGGTCACACTATGGCCATGCTTTACCTATGTAGAGATATTACTTAAAACCTCAAATGTTTACTTTTGCCCGACAAATCTTTGCCGTCCCCATTGAAGGAACTCTGGTCTCCCAGGTAAATTATAGTCAAATGAATCCTGGCTGACTCAATTAATCATTCAACCGCAGTTCAATATCTACTATCTGGTAAGGTGTTCATTAGGCATGGGAGAAAGAAATTAAAGTAACAACCAAGGGTTGGGCAAAAAATACGTATATAAGAACATACATGTATACATCTGTTAACCCAAGGCTGGATTTAGTTCCCAGTACTCACGTCAGCCAGCTCACAATTGCCTGTAACTCTAGTTCCAGAGGATTTGATGCCCAGTGACCACTGTGGGCACTTGTATACTTGTGGTACCTATAAATGCACACACACACACACACATACACACACACACACATGCACACACGCATTTGAAAAACAAAAAATTTCTTGCAGTAACACAAAGAGCTCTTGTGAGTATGGAGCCTGTATGCATAGAATGTTCCTCTGCAGTCTTAGGGTGATCTTATAACTTACCCCAAATGAGGCCTTGAGAGTTGTGAGAGATAAGAGCAGTGACCCTAGACAGTCTGAAGATGGCCATCGTGTGCTAACTCTCACCTTTCTCTCCCTTCATGTGGTTCATGTGGGCTCTACCACGCCACTCTCTTGCCTTCTACTCCACAAGGAGTGTACGTAGCTCTTGTTGTTTTCCTTACTCAGTGCAAGTCCAGAGAGTGTGAGAACAGCAGAGTGAGTCTGACTCCAGTCAATTTTTGTTTCTTGCTAGAAAACCAAGAGCACAAAGCCCAAGTATTTGGAAGCAGGGAATTTGCAAAGGTGCTAATAGATACATTCCGGTCTGGATAATCGAAAGGGAAGATTTTTAGTCTAGTTATCTCACAATACAGAGACTGAAGCAAATCCTGTGAAATGGTTGGATATGTGAAAATTCATGTTTGAAGTAAAAACACTGAATACTTTTCTGCATCTTTCTTTGTTTTTGTTATCTGAGCTGGTGGCCAGAAGCCACATCTAGTGTCCCTTACTCTGATCTACCTCAATGTCCCCCATGATCCTGCCCATGCTGGCAGGGCCTTTAGAAGGGGAGACTGTGAATTAATCAGCCAGCCCCACTTCTTCTTGCTTGATACTTTCTGCCTGGCCCCCCGAGAATGGATGTCCCAGAGGTAACTTAACCTTTTTCTTTTCGGGGTTAGGGGGTTGGCCCTGTGGCTGAGGGGTGGGTCTGTACAGCCGAGGGGTGGCCTATATACAGTGCAGGAAGTGCTTGAACAAGTGTTGTCATACATAAGAGTGATCTTTGATTGAAGCAAAGGAACAAGATGTGATCTTTACTAACAAGGAGGCTGCTGGAGTGAGTCCAAGTTTCTTCCGCCTGTGTCCTGTTTTGTTCTGGTTTTTGTAAAGTGAGGTCTATATAAGCAAACAGGAAGAAATTGATAATAAGGGCTTACATTTTTTCAACATTTTCTTAGTGCCAGATACCATGCCCAGCACGTCACACTCTAATGTCATCTTTTTGTTTGTTTGTTTGTTTGTTTTCTTGGAGCCCTGCGGTTCGGTTCACTTACTGCTAATTTATTCTTTACAGGTGAGAGGAAGGAGCAGACACAGGGTTCAGTGACACAGGGTAATTGAGCAGGGTGGCAGGCTCTCATCTGCCTGCCAGACCAGAGCTCCCAGGGTTCCCTGCAGGCCACAGTGCTCAGAAAACGCGCCTGGACATTGCGTAACACCACAGGGAGACAGTTACTCTCCTTGCTTCTAATCCCACGTCTTTTCTTCCTACCCCCCTAAAAAAGATGTCTCCCCAAGCTTTCCATGACATTAGTAATCTCTCTTAAGAAGAAAGAGAGTGAGCTCCAGCCCACAACCTTCAGTATGAAGCATACTTTTAAAAAAATGGCCCTCCTTTCTTATCCTTACCTTGTATTTATGGCAAGTGATGTTGGCTTTCTTTTTTCTGGTTGGAACTTAAAGCTGCCTTTAGATCATATTGGAGCAAAAAAAAAAAGTCTATTCAAAGGGAAATCTTAGGTCGAGGTAGGATACAGATATGGTAAAAGAGGGATGGCTTTGGAGAGAGCAAACCTGTTCCTTCACATGGAGGCGGAACACCAGCAAGTAGGTCTCACTGGCACAGTCTTTCTTCCCTTTGGGCTGTCCTCTGTGCGATTTAACAGTACCTGTGCCAGACACAAACTGATTCATTACTTCACAGCCGTGTAGCCGCATTGGCATTGGAAATGGGAAGTGTTTGGCGCTATTATCTTTAAATATAAAAGGAACAGAAGGAACAGTTTGTAGGCATAGGGCCTTAGACTTGGTGTCTTGGTGCTTGAGAAGCAATTAAGTTCTATTTATAAGGAGATTCCAACTATATCCAACTCATCAGTTTTTGTTCGTTTTTCTGACCATGATACAAAGGCGGCGAGGGAGGGGTGGGGAGGGGGAACCTTGAAACATTTAAACTTCTTTGCACAGTGGTATCAAAGTTTTCACCTGAGCAGTTATAGCTCACTAAATGGTAATTCTATTTCTTTTTTTAAGGGACAGTGCAATTAGATGTTAGTGAGATTGAGACTTCAGTGTCTCTCGGTATATTTGTCAGGACAGAGTCAGAGGTAGTTTGCAAGTGCTCGCGGACAAACTGGGATGGTGAGACATTGAAACCAGCACAAGGAGATTGCCCTCATCACCACATAGACAAAACAGTCAGGAGCCGGGCTCGGCGCCGTAAGCGCAAGTGGCATGATATAATGAAGTTGTATTCCATTAGGCTTCTGTGTGCGGGGAGCAAATGTCATCACCCGAATGTGGCCGCATCTCTGTGATACATCCTCATCTGTTCCGTCAACTAGTTTTGCTCTGATCAATAAGCAGTTTTCTGTGGCCTTTCACTGCTGTCAGATGTCATGGAGTGATGTAAACGCACGTCAGAAACTAGAAACTTGACAGCTCACCCAGAGTGGGCAGAGACAGAGGAGGGAAATCGCCACCACCAACACAGGTGACAGCTGACATCGCCTTGGGGTGACTGATTGGATACTGTAGCAGTGGGCATTTTTCCAGCATCAACACAAAGAAGATGATCCTGTTTCGTATAAAAGACAAAGCAGATGTTTCCAAATAATTTAAGAAAAAAAAATTGTTCTTTTAAGTTGTAGCATGGTGATTATGTGATTTATATAAAACATTCCAAAAATAATGAGGATTTGGCAAAAGGAAAATTAAAGCGGATGAAAGTATATTTCTAGCATCTTTTCTACCATCCATTGCTCAAATTATGATTAGAAGTATTTGCCAGTTACAAAAAGTTGTAACCCCCCAAAACCATTTATTCTAACAGTCTTTGTGCAGTAACAGGAAGGAAAGGAAAGCTCCAGACACAGGCAGTTGCCCAGGGTTGCAGCCCAGTGGAAAAGCCAGAGGACAAGCAGACTCACTGCTGACCGAAGACTGACTGTTCAGATATGCACAAAGCACACTGGAAGGGTGGGTGACCAGTGAGGATGGTGGGGAGTGAAGATTGGGAGCTGGTCAGGGGAGAGTCGGGCATGAGGGACAGTTGCTTTTCTGTCCCTGTAAATGTTCTGCATTTCAAAATGTTACATTTGAAAGTTCTTAGAAAGAAATGTGGTATCACCAAAGGACACAGGTTCTAAGAGAATTCTAGTTGTATGCCAATTACGACAAGAGCGTTCGGGACTGGGGATGTAGCTCAGTGGGCAAAGTGCATCCTAGCATGCAGGAAGGCCAGACTTTGATAACCCAAGTACCACCTAAACCCAGGTATGGTGTCTTATGCGTGGAATCCCAGAACTTAGGAAAGGCAGAAGGATAAGAAATCCAATGTCATCTTCTGCTACATAATAAATCTGAGGTCAGCGTGGGTTACACAAGGCTCTGTCTCAGACAAACAACAAACGAACATGTACTCAAGATCTTCAGGGATCTGGGAACACAAAGAATGGTGAATTGAGGCTGCATGGGGGGTGGGGGGGTTAGGTGCAGGACAGTAGCAGGAAACTTGTCTGACCAAAAAGGATCTGGATATATCACCTTCCAAGGAGCACAGGAAACTATCAGAGACTCTTGGCAGAACAAAATAAAGACTGGGACCAGGAGTGCTCTCCATCTAAAGATGGGCGAGGCATCAGTCAAGGGGTAGCCATGATGGAGGCAGCCACTCTTGCTGTTCTCCGTGCTCCAAGTCTATAGAAAGAGAGCAAACAGTGACACAAAGAATGAGAGTAAGGGACAGAGATCAAGACAGTGATGGACCCAGACAGGACTAGGAACTCAAATTTAAGTGATTAGAAGATTATCTACGGACTAAGGAAAATATTGGAAGCAGAGCCTCTTAAGGATGAAGAGGATGAACATGGTGGTAAGAAACCTAACATCCAGCTAGTCCTCCTGGAAGTCTGGTGAAGAAAAGACTGAGAGGCCCAAGCTCTAAAGCCACGGCAGCAGGAGGTGGAAGCGTGGCAGGTCATGATGATCAAAGGGGGGTGTGGGTGGGAAGGAAGATGCTGGAGGACCAGGAATGTGGGGAATGCAGAGATAGGAGGGAGCAAGAGACCAGTGGAGTTGAAAATGAGAAAGAATGGAGGCAGAAAGTTGGAAAGAGAAGGAAGAGAGAGAGAGCAAGGAACTGCACAGTGTTATGTTATCTGGGTGACATCTGAACAATGACCACAAGTCGGTCATCCAGTAGCATGTTTCTGAAGATATCTGTTGAGTACAACTGCCTGTAAAACAAACAAACAAACAAATTAAAAAACAAAAGGAAAAAAGTACCAGGCTGCTGGCTGGCCACTGCTCTTTCAGAGGACCAGAGTGCAATTTCCAGAAGTTAGATAAGATGATAGATGGGTGGACTGGTGAATCTTCCCTGAGGACTATAGCGTTACCAGCAAAGGTAGCAAGATTCCCAGTCCCACGTGATCACAGACAGAGGCTTCTCATCTCCTGGAGGCCATTGCTAAGTGTAGCTACAAGAAGCCAATACCTATGTAACATCTAGCAGTTAGTTCCCAGTGTGCTACAGAACCATGACATTGGTGTGGCTGAGACTAGCCATGGCAAGACAGCAGTCTCCCTTATTCTGTTACTTGTCTGAGTCACCATACGGAGAGAACTGCAAGAGTCAGAATAGGGCCCTTATCATTCTATCTCCTTCCAGTGACTTATCTCAGCAGATTGAGGAAGAAACCATCAAGTTTGGAAAGCTGCTAGGTATGTTCCATGTGGCTGCAATTGGTGGCTCTCCAGAAAAGACCAAAGCTTCAGGCTACACATGAACCCCAAGACATCTGGTTGATGGATGTGCAGAAGAATACTATCTGGTGTTGCTATACCTGTGGGGTTTGGGATGAGTCAGATAGGATGATTGACATAAGCTTTGAGCCAGTTGTCCTGAAGATCCTGGCATGCATACCTATCAGCAACCCAAAGCCAGACACAGATGAGGCTGAGGACCTGAAGATGTTGGCCAACTTTAACAAGTATCATCAAACAGTCATCATGTTCATGGCTACCATGCCCCTAGCAATGAGGCATCTAGCCAGCAGCTGCCTTCAGTGACTTGTTGCATGTGGAACAAAAAGTCTTATCTCAGAGTCAGAAATGAGGGGAAAGCTGCTGGCAATCTTGGAATGTGATTTTGTCAACCAGAAGGGTTGTGACATGTTGGCAAAGTCCCTGGAAAAGGCGGAGTACTATGCTTACACCCTGCATGGAGGAAAAGGCCAGGAACAACAGGAATTTGTTCAACCTTAAGGAGCCAAGGATATTTCGTTTGGCTGGTCATAGTCATATCCAAGATATGTCTAAGTTGTCAACTATGTTATGGCAAAAATTATTGACCATTAAATTCACTATTCTGGCCATATGGAGCAAAGAAGAAAGAGTGGTGTAGCAATCACAAGCACTCAGCCCATCTTCTAAGAGCTGAAGTAACTTTCCTAGAGAGCCCAGTGTCATATTGTCTCCCAGAGTGGGTGAGCCGCCCAGATGCTCAGCATGAGCCAAACACCTCACCAGAAAGCTCCAGGAAGAAGCCATTCTTGTTTGACAGGACACCTCCATTTGATTTAAGGTTGTGCCTTGGTGCTGGTGCCTGTTCTTTTAAGACCCTCATATCTCTCTTCTAGATTCTTATTCTTGTTTTAGAGACAATTAGAAACAACCAGACACCAGGCCCAGCCCTAGCCCTCCAAGGCTTGAGCTCCACAGGGTAGAAAGTAGAGAGAGCCAGTTACCACAGGGCTGGCTCAGCACTGCCCCTTGCAGCTTGGGGATTGACCTGGTTACCAAGTGGCTGTTTGTCACTGTCACCTGACAGAACAAACCTGGCCACCTGATGTGGGACCTTGGGGAGGAGCATAAAGGTGGGCATGCAATTGTAACTGTGTATTGTAATAACATTGTTGTTGAAAATTAACCAGGGTATCTGGCATCATGAAGATTGTGGGTAGTCTCTGTTGCTTTAGTTACTGTTTCCCCATTTGGAGTATAGAATAGATTAAGGGGCTTTAGACCTGTGTACAGTCACGTGCCTCAGGGTACTGTATACTCTAGGCACCCTGCCCCAGGGAATTGTTTTAGATATAGGGATAGGGTAAGTTGGCTGTGTCCATCTTTAAGTCACAGAGTACAAGAAAAAATTTTTTTCTTTCCTTTGAGAAAACAAGTTCTGTGTTCTTATGTTCTATGAATAAATATGTTCTATGAATAAATGGATATTTAAAAAACAAAAATACAAACATCAAAACCATTCAGGGCTTGCAAGAGGCTCAGCAGATAAACATACCTGCTGCCAAGCCCGACAGCCTGAGTTCCGGGATCCACGATGTGAAAGGAGAGAACTTACTCTCCTGAGTTGTCCTGTCCACACATGTGTCTGAATGCATGCATGAGCACACACATACACACCTGCTAAGTGATATTTTATTTTTAAGATTCCTTATTTTTATTTAGGTGTGTGAGTATGTGCTGTGTGTTGAGTGGGTGGAGGTGGGAATATGCATGACTGTGGAGTCCACCTTGGAGTCTAGAAGAGGGATCCGATCCCCTGAAGCTGGAGTTACAGATTGTTGTAAAGAGCCCCACTCTGGGGGCTGGAAACTAAAACCTGCTCTTCTGCAAGATCCAGGTTCTCTTAACCATTGAGTCATCATCTCTCCAGCTCCCGAGTAAATGATACTTTTTGCATAATATTAACCAATATATATATCTTTGTAATTTTACAGAGAAAGTGTTACCATCTCTCTTTAACAGATAAAAGGCTAATGATTATAAACCTTGTATAATATTGAAGGTCTTGTAACTAGTAAAGAAGGAGGTGGAATTTGAGCCTAAGTTCTTAGATTCCAAAGATAAGTTCAGAGTCTCTGTAACAGTGTTGAAAAAGTTTAAATGCTGAACCCAGCTAGTCCTGGTGACACACTCTTGTGCTTTCAGCATTTGTGTGGGGACTGGGTGATACTGGAGGCTTGTGAGTTCAAAGCCAGCCTGGGCTTCATAACAAGACCCTGTCTCAATGTAGAAGTAAATGAATATATTTTAAAAATAAAGTAAATGCCAGGCATGGGTACTTAAGCATGCATATACTCTGGAGACATGTCTGGCTGTGCGATGTGGTGTGAATATGGGTGGTCCTTCATTACTGGGCTTCCCCTTAAGATGCTATTTAGGTACTGGGTGCCTTTCCTTCCATCTCCCATTGCAACCATCATGTGGATATACTAGGTTAATCAACATGTCATCCTTGTGTTCTTTGGGGGCTAGAGCAGGTCTCTAGCTGCTCACTACACAGAGGTCTTGGCCACCAAAAGCACTTACTAAATATATGCTGAAAGAATAACTCCAATATTTAGGACAGCAATGTCTTATCATAGTGACAGCATTTTAAAGTTTTGCGTGTGTTTGTGTGTGTGTGCGTGCACACACATGCATGTGCATGTGAGCAAGAGAGCAAGAGAGAGGGGGGGGAGAGAAGAGAGAGAGAGAGAGAGAGAGAGAGAGAGAGAGAGAGAGAGAGAGAGAGAAAGAGATGAAGACCAAAGGATAACCTCAGGAATGATAGCCACATTTTTTTTTTTTTTGAGACAGAAACTGTGAGACTGTCATTCGTTCTTTCCCACAAAGTGTATGATTGGGTAATTCATTCAAGAGCATATTTTTCACTAAGGACTGCAGCACTGAGGCCATGTGGCCTGGGAGCGTATAGGATTGAGGCAGAAAGATAGCTTATTCTCGAAATAGTAAACCACTATTTACTATGAGGAGTAGGAGCTGTAACGGGAAGGTTGGAGAAGTTAAGATTACCAGAGGTCAGATCACTTTGAGAATGAGAAAGTTACTTGAAACAATCTAACGGGAGAAAGTTACTTTGGATCACTGGTCCCTCCCCCTGCCCACCCACAGGTTTCAGTTTTGTTTTTTTGTTTTGTTTTGTTTTTTGAGTTGTTCCCATTGTGCTGACACCTCCCCACCAAAGTTAATCTCCCTGGCTGCTTCTGTTTGTGCGGCCCCAGGATGTCTAGTCTCTGCTCTTCACTGTTGCTTTTGAAGTTCCTTTCTTGTTCATTTCAGGGTCAACGATATAAGACTAGAGAGAGGAGTTCAAAATTAGAGTCACCCCCTCCTAGGCTGCGAGGCCCTGCTGGGGTGTGAGGGGCAGCCGGCCTTCTGTGAGGGAGCGAGCAAGCAACAGAGCAGAAGAAAGCTAAGTAATAAGTAACTGCTGCGGAGAGAGGTTAGCGAGCAGCCCGCAGTTTCATGGAGACCTCAGATTTGGATGTTGTTGGTCATACTATTTTTCCATAAAACTGGCTTTCGTATACACACCTTGCAGACACTTTCAACAGTGTACAGATGTATGCCCCCCTGCCCCCGTAGACCCTGTGCAGTACTGGGGATTGAGCCTAGGGCATTGTATGTGCTAGGTCCTACGCTGGGCTATGTCATAGTCTTACACCTCAAATTCTTTGTATGTTATTGCTGGGCTCACTGACACCTCTGCCCTCAGTGGCTCACTTTAAGCAAAGAGGCTCTTCACCTGTCCATCTATCCATAGCCTGTGGTGTGTCTGAGAGCTGATTGGTCAGCCTTGTCTGGTACATGATTTGGGTTGTAGGCTTACCTGCTCGGGTGGCATATTCTGTCATTTTCCCCCCCACACCCCCTCAGTTCTATACTGTAAAGAAGATTTGTCAGCCGGCCTTAATTCTGCTATTGAGATCTATACAACTTCACTTGCTAGCCTCATTTTCTGAGAAAGAGAAGGCTTCTACCGAAGTAAAAATGATTCTCTGCCTCCTAAGATGCCTCAAGGAGCAGAAGAATTCTGATCCTGAGGGCTTCTGCCTCATTCAACAATGATCTCCTTAGAATATGGCTTCTGCCACTAAGCACAATAAATCTTCATAGTGTGGTTTGCTGGGGACTCACTATCCAGGCTTTCTGTTGTTGTTTTGTTGTTGGTGGTGGTGGTTTTGGTTTTTTTTTAAATATTTATTTATTTATTTATTTATTTTATGTGCATGAGTACACTGAAGCTGTACAGATGGCCGTGAGCCATCATGTGACTGCTGGGAATTGAACTCAGGACGGCCCCGCTCGCTCCAGCCCCCGCAATTCCTTGTAGCTGTCTTCAGACACACTAGAAGAGGGCATCTGATCTCATTACGGGTGGTTGTGAGCCACCATTTGGTTGCTGGGATCCGAACTCAGGACCTTTGGGAGAGCAGTCAGTGCTCTTACCCACTGAGCCATCTCGCCAGCCCCGGTTTTGGTTCTTCAAGACAGGATTTCTCTGTGTAACAGAGTCCTGGATGTCTGGATTCACTTTGTAGATCCTGTTGCCCTTAAAGTCACAGAGCTCTGCCTGTTTCTGCTTCCTCGAATGCTGGCATTAAAGGTGTACACCACAACACCCAGCCCACTGTGCAGGCTTTTAATTTCATAGAGTTAAAGGGGTAAATGTGCTGTTTGCTTGCTTATTCTGTTCCTCTTTCTCCCCCTGGATTCATTTGTGGTTCTCAGATGTTTAAATAAAGAGGAGGCGTGGTTTCAGCCTCGTGGATCTGTGTGCCAGTCTTGATAGTAGTGATTTGATCCTCACAGGTGCTTAGATGTTGCTGTGAGGATTCTTCTAGAGTTAATTAACAGCAATCTAGAAATCACAAAGCCACAGTCCTCTTGTATTCAGTAAATAATCCTAAGACAAAATTGATGCTACTTTACATTATTATGTCATCTATCCGTCATCGATCATCTATCTATCCATCCCCCCTCTCTCTACACACACACACACGTATATGTATATATAATATCTATTTGTTGTATGTGTTTGTTTACTTGCATGTGTGGGTAGGTATGTGGTATGGCACATGTATAGAAGTCAGAGGACAACTTTGTAGAGTCACTTCTTTACATGGGTCCTGGGGATTGAACTCAGGACATCAGAATTCATGGCAAGTGCTATTACCCACTAAGCCATCTTGCCTGCCAGTAGGTTCTATTTGGAATGTGCAAATAAACCAAGGTGCATCATTGAAAGCAGTAACAGTTATGTTTATGGACAGGAAAGGCCCTTGTACTCTGAAGAAGCTCCGTCTTTGGTCTCTGCCTCTTCCTCCTCCATTGAGAGGAAGAGCCTTGCTGGGTGGTTCATTCTGGCCTCAGACTCGTGGTTGGTGTGAATGGCTTTCCGTGTCAAACTCATACTAACTCCTCTTCCCTCAGCCCTGTAGTATGGGAGCCGTCACAGTGATTCTTTCTCCTGTGAGGTCAGCAGTCATGTTGGATTAGGGTCCTGCCCTTTTTACCTTATTCAACCATAAGCAGTTACCTCTCCTAAAGGACCTCTCAAAATACAGCCTCATAGGGTTGGAGATTCCACATGTGGATGGGAGGAGATTAACACAGTTCGAGCTACAAGTGAGATGGTCTCAAAGAACCTATCTGGTAGTTTGAATGGGGAATGTCCCCCATGGGCTCAGGCATTGGGAAACTGTTCCCACTTGGGGCTGTTTGGGGAGGTTTAGGAGGTTGCGGCCATCCTGAAGGGATTCGGTCACTAGAGGCAGACTTTGGGGTTAGGGTTTTATAACCTCTTTCTACTTCAGTTCCCTCGCTGTGCTGCATGATTGTCGCTGAGTTGTGATTTCTCAGCTTCCTGTTTAAGCTCTCTTGCCTGCCTGCTGTCCTGTCTCCCCTTCTATACGTTCTAAACACCATAACCATATGGTGTTTTTATCACAGCAACAGAAAAGTAACTAGTATGCCCACTAACAGGAAGAATTCATCCTTAGGATTTTAAAAAAATTGATTTATATTATTGAGAGAGTATATTGCTTTATAGTTAACTATGTTCCTTTTTTGTTTACTGAGTTGTAAGTCTCCTAAAACTGTAGATTAGAATCACTCGGCTTGTGTCTAGTATAGAGCTTGGCACTGTATTTATTAGAAATTTAATAAATAGTTCCTAGAGCTTGAGCGCCGGATGAGTACATGCTAAATGTCTAATTTAATTTCCTGACATATGTACAAATGAGAGGGAAAAGGCATTTGAGAAAAAGTAGGTGTTTACCAAAGCTCAAGCCCTGGAGACAGAGCAGAGCGTGGTCTTCCTGCATGGAGTCTCCAACTTTGTGTTCCCAGCGCTGCCCGAGAACAGAGCTCAGCCTGGGTTAAGAACCTGTTCTGTGGGAAGAGCCTTCCTCCAGGTATAAACTCAAGGCTGTCTATGTCTGATCTATAGAAAAATTTATGTTATACTCAGTGCAATTACAACTTTTTGCCACTTATTAAGACTTCAGAGATACAAACCAGTAGCCCAGTAATTGCTTTCTTGAATCTGCCTTTAATAATTACATTTAGTAAGGCTGTATCGAAAATTAGAAAGGCAGAGACTAATGGAAAACTAGATTTTTCACTGAATTAGAAAGCAAGACAATCCATATATTGACAACACTTCAAGTTGAAACAGATCAGGAAAACTGTTTTGGACTCTTTGCGCAGAGAGGCAGACGTGGGTCTGATGGGCGGCGGCACCCATGGTTTATAGAAGCAGAGAAACTCCCGGAGATTTCATGTAAATCGGCAGGCTGAGGGGAAAGAGCCCAGCTTTGGTTTTGGGAGAAGTCATTTGAATCTTTTAAAGCCTGGAATTTCTCCACGGTGCTAACAAAGCAGTAGAAAATAAAGAATTGTGTTAATGAAGTGGAAATATCTTTGAATTGAAAAAAAAAGGCATACAACTCATTTGGGGGTTATCTCTTAACCAGAGAGAAACCTGAGCTGGAGAGTGGTAAGAAGGTTGTTATAGTTGTTTCTGTGGTGTTGGATAGAGTGTTTTTCATGACCAGGAAAATGAATCACTTTAGGTTCCTTGTATTTCAGGAGCTTGTCAGAGAGATATAACAATACAGTAACTCTTCCGGGTTGTTTAGGTGTGAGGAAAGTGGTGCCATAATTGTAACTGAATGAAACAAAATCACCGCCAAACATCTTCACCTGTCAGAGGGTTGGAGGCCAAGAGAAAAGGGCAAATAGCCTTTCACATACTGGATTTCCTCCCAGTTCAGATCCTGGCTCTGCTGGTCACTTGGGTGGGATCCAGGGAGCCCTTGTCATGTGCAGGATTATGGGGACTTCAGAAAAACTGCTTTCCAAAGAAGCTGAATCTTTTTTTTTTTTTTTTTTTTTTTTTTTTTTTGGTTTTTCGAGACAGGGTTTCTCTGAGTAGCCCTGGCTGTCCTGGAACTCACTCTGTAGACCAGGCTGGCCTCGAACTCATAAATCCACCTGCCTCTGCCTCCCAAGTGCTGGGATTAAAGGCATGCGCCACTACTGTTTGGCGTAGCTGAATCTTTTTAATAGTGACCTGTTAGCCTGGCGTGGAAAGCCAGTGTTTGCTTACAGCCTTTGCCACTGGCATCTTTTATGTATCCCTCCAAGATAAGAGGTTTTAAAATGTCTAGAACCAGAGAAGCCAAGTAGCATGTAATCTTGAACTGGCCTTACAGAATTTCCTTTTAGGTCAAGAAGAGAGAAGTAAGAAAAAGAAGCCAATGGGATAAGACCGGAACAGAAAGTGTATATGCGTTTGAGGCTTTCTGAAAACCACTGTCAAGCCGAGATAAACCTGGGTCTTTGGTTTGATAGACTGAAGTGATTTCACAGCAGAAATCCCACAGGCTGGGGGAGTTGAGCAGGGCAGGGAGAGCCCAGGATAAGGGTGGCCTGCCTGGAGAATTACATCTGCTCCTTGGCAAGAGAGAGGCCAACCAAGACAGCCAGCTGGAAGAGGCTGTACTGAAAGGGGGCGGGAGTGGGCGTGGGGATGGAGATGGAGAGGTAAGCCAGCATGCCTAGTTATGGAGGAATGGGTATTGGATTGTCTGTGCACTGTGTAAACTGTGGTAGAGAATATGGGTGTGTAGTCACTACCTTAGAGCAGACTTGGAACACGTGATCTGACAAAGAAATGGTGAGATGTTATTCTTAAGAAAAGTATTAAGATGTTAAAACAGAACCTGGTCACCCATCTTATGTTACAGATGACCAAAAGTGGAGAGCTAGGAAGCTTAACAAGTGTTGAAGAAGGAAGTAGTGTTTGGCATTCATGATTTTTGTAGGCTTTTTTTTTTCTCAAACTGAACATTTTCAGTCAAAAAAAGGTATGTCTGTGTGTTATGTCCTCTGTGTGTAGAAAATACAAGAAAAAACTTGAAAAGGAGGAAAAAAAAAGGCAAAACATAGAAGGGACGAAACCCTCACAGCTCTTTAAAAGCATTCTCAACGTCCCCAGCCCCAACCCCCATTCTTTCTTACAAAGAATGTGTGACAGAGCCTGTGTGCAGGGCCCATCACACACACACTGTTACTGCATTGAAAGAGTTGCTCCTCCAAGAGCCTGCTTTGGTGTTTTTGTTCTGGTTGGGTGGAGCTTGCAAGGAAGCCCAGGTCAGCTTAGAACCTGCAGTGTGTGCATCTCCTGATTGCAAGGATTACAGCATGTACTCACCTGCCCAGGTTGTTTTGTTTTTAAGTTTAACAAAATTAACAGTATCATTTCATATTGAACATGCTGTTACTAACCCTTCCTTAAAACATTGCAATGTTTGTAATTTTTGTCATCAAAATGTACTTCTTTTTCTTTTATAAAGATTTATTTATCCATTATATATAAGTACTCTGTAGTTGCCTTTAGACACATCAGCAGAGGACATTAGACAGATGGTTGTAAGCCACCATGTGGTTGTTGGGAATTGAACTCAGGACCTCTGGAAGAACAATCAGTGCTCTTAACGACTGAGCCATCTCTCTAACCCTGAAATGTATTTTTTTTTTTCCTGAGACAGGGTTTCTCTGTATATCCCTGGCTGTCCTGGCACTCACTCTGTAGACCAGGCTGGCCTGGAACTCAGAAATCCGCCTGCCTCTGCCTCCCAAGTGCTGGGATTAAAGGCATGTGCCACCATCACCTGGCTTGAAATGTAAAAGGCAGTTTTGTCTTAGTTAAGGCTTCTGTTGCTGTAATTAAGCACTATGACCAAAAAGCAAGTTGGGGAGAAAAGGGCTTATCCAGCTTATACTTCCATAGCACTGTTTATCACTGAAGGGAGTCAGGACTGAAACAGGGCAGGATCCTGGAGGCAGGAGCTGATGATGCAGAGGCTGGGGTGGCTGGGTGGTTGCAGCGGTGGCCAGGGGTGGCGGTATTGTTGTTGTTGTTGGTGGTGGTGGTGGTGGTGAAGCTTACTGGTTTGTTTATCATGGCTTGCTCAACCTGCTTTCTTAAAGAACCCAGAACCACAGAACCCAGAACCACAGCCCAGGGATGGCACCACCCATAATGGCCTGAGCCTTTCCCCATCAATCACTAAGTAAATGTCCTGCAGCTGGATCT
>NW_022196895.1:49095045-49099912 GCF_008632895.1 Mastomys coucha
GGCCTTGAACTCAGAAATCTGCCTGCCTCCGCCTCCCAAGTGCTGGGATTAAAGGCGTGCGCCACCACCGCCCGGCATGCGGCTGGATTTTATAGAGGCATCTTCTCCATTGAGATTTTCTTCTTTTAGATAATTCTAGATTGTGTGTCAAGTTGACAGAAGCCTAGCCAACACAACTTTCTTATAAATATAAAAATGAGATATTATATTTCAGTTTTAGCCTGGTGCTATATACAATAAACAATGCACATCAGAATATGTCTTAGGGTTTTACTGCTGTGAACAGATACCATGACCAAGGCAACTCCTATAAGGACAACATTTAATTGGGGCTCAATTACAGGCTCAGAGGTTCAGTCCATTATCATCAAGGCGGGAGCATGGCAGGATCTAGGCAGGCATGATGTAGGAGGAACTGAAAGTTCTATATCTGAAGGCTGCTAGCAGAATACTGGCTTCCAGGCAGCTAGGATGAGGGTCTTAAAGCCCACACCCATGGAGACACACCTACTTCAACAAGGCCACACCTTCTAATAGTGCCAGTCCCTGGGCCAAGCATATACAAACCATCACAGTATATGACTATATTGTAGAAATAATCACTGCTTTGTGCTTTGTGTTCTATTTGTGTGTGTTCCTGTATATATGTGCCAGTACACTTGTGTGGGAGTGCATATACACGTGTGTGCATATACGTGGAGAAACCAGAGGGTGACCTCAGGTGTCGTGCCCAAGGCTACCATCTATCTTCTTTGGGACAGACTCTCATAATGGCTTGGAGCTCATCAATCAGGCTAGGCTGGCTGGTTAGTGAGCCCCAGGGACCCTCCAGTTTTCACCTCCCAAGCACTGGGACTATAAGCCTTAGTATCATTTTTATGTGGGTGCTGGGGATCGAACTCATGTCCTGGTGCTTACGAGGCAACCTTTACCATTCCTGCAGCCCCCTGTTAAATTTTTCATGTGTATTGATTCCAAGTAATGTACTCTTGTGGTTTGTCTCCAGAAAGCCACATAATAGTACAGATAAAACTTGTATTTCTTACCACCCCACTCTATTTAAATTGGATGTACTGTCCCTAAGAGCCAGGCAGCTTACTTCTTGGGGAAATAGGTTTTTTTTTGTTGTTCCTTTTGGGATGACACTGTGATTTAGGTCTGAGAAAAGCCAGGCTGAGCAAAGCTATGCTGGGGAGCAGAACTCTGGACACACACACACACACACACACAAAATCATGGCTGGAGGCAGTAGTTCCTTATTCTGGGAGCCATTTCGACAACAGTAACAACCAAAAAAAAAAAAAAGAACTGTGTCCAAATGTTTCCTTTAAACCTGTATGCACTGGTTTGTGGGGAAATGCATGCCACGAATCCCACCACCGTCTTGTCTCTGTTTATGGGCAGCTAGGCTAGGGATTGAACTATGGGTTGAGGCTTGCAGAGCGAGGCCCGCCTGCAGTGCTTACTCAGTGTCTGAGTTCTCCATAGTTTTCTGCTTTAGATTTTTCTGTGGGCTCCTGGGAATGCCTGGATTAGAGCTTTGCATGTTCAGTTTCTCTGGAGACTCCGGACAACGTGTAAGCAGCCCCATAACAAAGAGCAGAAAAGGCCCTCCACATGATTATATTTCTGCAAGCCAACACCTTTTCATGAGCCCATTGTTCTTTTTTAAAGCAGTCAGACAAATTAAGTGATTATGATATATCATGTAACCAGGAGAATCTCTTTGTTTGGTGTAAGAGAGATCAATACGAGATGCGCATGGGATGGCCTTTTCCTCTCTTTCTGCAGCAGCTCCTGGTGTGTGGGTTTAGAAATGCTGATTCCACATGAGGAATGACAGTGATTCATGCTGAGCCCCAGCTCCTTAGAAACCTCTCTCAGGCCCTTTGCCACTGGTGCTGCCTGCCTAGATCTAGAAAAAGTAATAATTGGTTTGATGCAGAAGTTTAATTGTAATTTTTATAAGTAAATTTAGTACTTAAGCTCTGGGACAGTGCAGGGTTTTGTTTGCTTTTAGTGGGTTTAAACCTAACACAAACCAGTGCATTGTTTCTGTGCATTCCACGATGTGACCTCATCTTCTGAGCTTGCATTTTAAGTGTCGCCCACTCTGACCATTCTGCTGGAAATTGCCACTGGTCCCCCAACAATCCCAGTGCCTTTTTCCTGTCTCCTGTACTTACACATGAAATTCTGTGAAACTAGCTTCAGCTCCCTCCCCCGCAAACTGTCCTTTAAAGTCGTATTTATTTATTATTTTGGGAGAGGCTCAGACTGGCTTTAAACTTTCTGTCTGTCTGAGTGTTCTCTTGCTGTAAAGAGACACTGTGAACAAGGCAACCTACAGAAGGAAGCATTGACTTTGAGGCTTGCTTACAGTTTCAGAGTGTTAGCACTGCCATCATGTCAGGGAGCTTGGCGGCAGGCAGGCAGGTAGCCAAGGTGCAGGAGCAGTAGCTGAGGACTTACATCTGATCCACAAGCATCCAGCTGGTGTGGTAGGAAGGTAGGGGGCAGGAGAGAAAGAAAGAAAGAAACCTGAAAGATGACACACCTCCTCCAAAAAGGTCATACCTTCTAGTTCCTCTTAAACAGTTCTACCAATGGGGAACCAAGCATTCAAACGTATGAATCTATGGGAGCCATTCTTTTTTTTTTTTAAAGATTTATTTATTATACTCATATGAGTACACTGTAGCTATTTTTAGACATACTAGAAGAGGGCATCAGATCCCATTACAGATGGTTGCGAGCCGCCATGTGGTTGCTGGGAATTGAACTCAGGACCATGTGGTTGCTGGGAATTGAACTCAGGACCTCTGGAAGAGCAGTCGGTGCTCTTAACTGCTGAGCCATCTCTCGAGCCCCAGAGCCATTCTTGTTTAAACCACCACACTGTCCTACCTCAGCCTCCGGAGTGGGTGTTAGTATTACAGACATACACCACCGTACCTAGCTTTGCCACTTTAACAATAGACTTCAGACCCTTCCACTGGGGTTCAACACGTGCTAGGTTCTAAAGTATTTGGAGACAGTTACTAAGTAAAGTGACTTGAAAAACATTTTCTCCTAAGTTAGATAGCATCTCTGAGTTTTGAAGAAGGCTAATCATTCTACAACCATCAAGAGCTTCTGGTCTTATGAGAGGACATCTTAAAGCCATCAATATGTGCTTTTTTTTTTTTTTTAAAGTTTTATTGCATTATAGTGAGAAAAGTTACATGATTTCGATTTATCTGAATTTACTTAAAAACAGATTTTAAGTAAATAGAATTAAATCACGTTCTTGATTTCCTTTTGTACACCAACTCCTCCCAGAGAACCCCCTCTTCAATACCTACAATATCTTTTTTTGTCATATTCTTTAAAATTTATAAAATATTATAACAATAAAAATGTATTATAAAAGTTGTTTGATATAAAACAACAATCAATTTAACAGTCTTATGTAGATGCTTGTCTACGGCAATACTGAAAATACATGCGTTTTTCTCAATATAAATTTTAAATAACTCCAAATATATTAACTGTATATTTCAAAATAATACATCACTACTAATATTTTCTTAAATGAACATTAATATATAAAGTGTTTTTGTTTGCGGGCTTTATATTTAGTAGAGCTTAAAATCTTGGCTCTTACTGTGGTGACTTGATACAAGAGTTACAAACATCAAGCAAAGCATTCAGTCTTACTCTTTGTTGTTCTCTTACAACCCCCCTCCCAATTTAATTGTCTACATTTCTTTTGGGTATATAAATACTTTTAAAATATGTAAGCTGTTCTGAAAGCCATAGTATACTGTAAAAACATGAAATAGACAATACTACTAATAGAGAGGCTGAGATAGGAGAAGCAAGATCTCATGACCCTTATGTTGTACACAGCAAGACACTGTCACGTACAAACAAGCTGAAAGTGTATATGGATTGTACAATATTGGACCTATTTCTCCAAGTACCAAATTAGAGAGACCATTGGATGACAGTCAATAAATTTCTAATTCCTTATATTTTTGGATTTCAATCGATTAGGATATGTTAGGATATAAATTTTCATATTAAGATATTAAGAAAAAGTAATTGTTACTTCCTGTTGTCTTTGTTGTAAGAGGTGGAATTAAGTTTGTGTGGATTTGTTGAAAGATTACTTTCTTGCTTCTATGGTGTAGTTTTGCTCCTTATGTTGACATTTTCCATCTATTATCCTTTGTAGGGCTGGATTTGTGGAAAGATATTGTATAAATTTTGTTTTGTCATGGAATATCTTGTTTTTTCCATCTAAGGTAATTGAGAGTTTTGCTGGGCATTGTAGACTGGGCTGGCATTTGTGTTCTTGTAGGATCTATATGACATCTGCCCAGGATCTTCTAGCTTTCATAGTCTTTGGTGAGAAGTCTGGTGTAATTCTGATAGGCCTGCCTTTATATGTTACTTGAGGTTTTTCCCTTACTGCTTTTAAAAGTCTTTCTTTGCTTAGTGCATTTGTTGTTTGATTATTATGTGACGAGAGGAATTTCTTTTCTGGTCCAGTCTATTTGGAGTTCCGTAGGCTTCTTGTATGTTCATGGGCATCTCTATTTTTAGGTTAGGGAAGTATTCTTCTATAATTTTGTTGAAGATATTTACTGGCCCATTACCTTGGGAGTCTTCACTCTCTTCTATACCTATTATCCTTAGGAAGTTTGGTCTTCTCATTGCATCCTGGATTTCCTGGATGTTTTGGGTTAGGAGCTTTTTTCTTTGACTGTTGTGTCAATGTTTTCTATGGTGTCTTCTACCCCTGAGATTCTCCTTTCTATCTCTTGTATTCTGTTGGTGATGCTTGCATCTACGACTCCTGGTTTCTTTCCTAGGTTTTGTA
>NW_022196895.1:49100510-49103241 GCF_008632895.1 Mastomys coucha
GGCTGGCAGAGTTCCTGTGTGCCTGGGTCCTGCTGGTCCCAGTTACTCCAGGTGTTGGGACAGATGTTATGTCCTCCCCACCTCTGATCCTGGGCGTGTCAGAGTGGCTGGGAGTGGAGCTTCCTCTGGGTGTTGTAGGACAGGAAGGAACCTGAGCCAGTGGGCTGGCAGAGTTCCTGTGTGCATGGTCCCCCGGTCCCAGTTACTCCCTGCATTGGGACAGATCCAATCTGTGCTTTTTAACACCTTTTCACAGCACAGAAGGGCTGATTTCCCATTACCAGAAATGTGGGCAAGAAGGCCCTTGATTTTAGATGTAGCTTCCATGTGTTGGTGGGCACAGAGCTTGCTCAAGACCTGCTTTGTGCCGGCCTTTCAGAACCCAGCACCAGAGGTTAAAGCTAGGAGAGTCCTTTTGCAGCTGTTGGCAAGCAGCCTTCCCTTCCCAGGATCCAGGAAAGCCAGTAAATTCAGCCCAGAGAGAACACAGGAGAGCTTGGCCCTCACTGCCCAGTCCCCATAAAAAGCGGCTGTGAACCAAACAAGAAATTCTCAGCCATGTAAGCTCATGCTTTCCACAGCTAGAGAGAGAATTATCTATCCACACACATGTGTAAGGTGCATATATGTAGCTTAAGAGAGATTAAAGTTTATGTAAAAATAAACTTTATTGGGCTGGAGAGTTGGCTCAGTGGTTAAGAGCACTGACTGCTCTTCAGGAGGTCCTGAGTTCAAATCCCAGCAACCACATGGTGGCTCACAACCATACATAATAAGATCTGACGTTTTTCAGAAATAGAGTTCAGCTTTATGATATGCAGAGAAATAAAAGCTGTGAGTCACTTTAGACTCCACCTAGATTTTGTATTCCAAAGGATTCTAAAATGAATTGAGAATCAAGCGTGTGCCTGTCTGGGTACCAGTGCTTTATGCATCTTGTCTTACTTGTCTATTCCTCCGCCAGCCCTAAGCCATTAGATGTGTTACTGCGAGGAGACAAGGCAAGCTCAGAGGCACAGAAGGAACGGCAGATGTGAATGCCAGGTGTTCCTGGATCTGGACTGCTCTTCATTTCAACCATCATGTAGCTTTCTTCCAAGTGAGATTAAGGCTGATAGAACAAAAGGCCTTGTTTTAAAGTGCTTTACACAGATTTTAGATTCTTGCTGAATAGTACATATTTCAGATTTATTTTTATCTTATGTATGTGGGTGTTTTGCACACATATGTGCAGTGCACATGAAGTACAGAGAGGGTGTTAGAATTGGAGTTATATCATGTGGGTTTTGAGAACCGGATTTCTGCACCATGTCTCCAGTCCACAGTACACTTTTCACCATCTTTTTACCATCTTACTGTTATACTGGCCTATAGAACATGCTACACTGTGTAACGTAACCTACCTCGGTTTTCTTTCTCGTAGGCGTAACCCATTTTAATCTTGTTACTGTTAATATTACTAGGCTGGAACGAGGTATTTTCTTGTTCTTTCCAATTTGTCTTCCTGTGTTAGCCAGCTTTCTGGTATCGTAACAAGCCCCATGAAATAATCAGTACACGGGGTGTGAGGGCACTTTGGTGTTTAGTTTTGGAGGATCCAGTGCATAGTCACATGGATCTAGTACCTTTGGGCTGTGGGAGGCTGCAAACTGTAGCACAGAGCTAGTAGTGTAGCAAGGATGTTCACCTTCTGATGCCCAGGAGGCAAAGACGGAGGAAGAGAAGGGACTGAGCTTCTGTGTTCCTTTAAAGACACAACTTAGTGACCAGAGGACCTCCCATACGGTCCTCTAACTCTATTCTCTTCCCTCCCCCTCCTCTTCCTCTTCCTCCTCTTCTTCTTTTCTTCTTCTCCCTCTCTCTCTCTCTCTTTCTCTCTCTCCACACAAACACACACACACACACACACACACACACACACACACACACACACACACACCCCACAAGCACCAAGCTATGACTTAAACCTTAACATACAGACTTTTGTAGGACAGGTTAGTTCCAAACTTCATCATCTGCTACCACCTCCTCACTCACCTGATTTTCATATATCACAGACTGAACCTGCCTTGTGACCAGGTACTTCTTAAGGCTTTGATGGCAGCATCACATTTTAACAGGTCATTCCTTGATCTTAGGCCTTTGGGTCACCTATTGAAGATCCAGAGATTTTATTTGACTCCCAGGGCATCATATACCAATAACCTATGGTTATTACAGGTACTAAATCCTAAGCTAAAAACCAAGGATATGACTTGAGTCATTGGAATGGCCAAGCATTTTTGGGTTTGAATAGGCCTTGATAGAGGTGTGTATGCACAGGCACCGGCACGCACGCGCGCGCACACACACACACACACACACACACACATACACACACACTTTGGGGTCAGCTTCTCAGGTGTTAGAGAGAGTGACAAATAGATGTGGTAGCTGAATTGCTGCTACGTGGAGTCACCTTTTTCTCTCTCCAGTAACCTCCCTAAGAGAGAATTTTAACAGCCATTTTATAAGTTAATAACATAAGTAGGCAGCATTATTGAGAAGTCTTACGAAATGCAACACTGTGTGATAAGCAATTTTTTTTTTAAAGTTGTGACAAAATACAGTTTTTTTAATTAGATGTTTTCTTATTTACAATATCTCCTTTCCCAGGTTCTCCTTGAAAAGGAAAAAAAAAGAAAATAAGAAAAAAACCCCAAAAACTAAAATAATCCCCTATTCCCTCCCC
>NW_022196895.1:49103294-49148152 GCF_008632895.1 Mastomys coucha
TGGGGCATAGAACCTTCACAGGGCCAAGGGCCTCTCCTCCCATTGATGACCGGCTTGGCCATCCTCTGGATAAACAATTTCACTGAATCCTCAAACCCAGCCTAGGTGACCAGCGCCATCTAGGTTGTGCATGAGAACCCTGGAGGCTGTGAGGGTTAAAATTGCTTCAAATTATAGTGTATTAGCAGAGACTAGAAGAAAACAGTGAACGACACAGTTGTATCCCAGGCAGGCTGACACAGAGCTACAGCTTAACCACTGTCCTGAACTACAAATCTCAATTGTGGGATAATTTCAGTACTGTCATTTGTGCACACTTGTGGCAAAATGAATTTCCTCTCCGAGGCTGGCACTTTTTACACTGATGCTCTGGGAAGTTTTATGTTGGAGAGTGGATTTGGGGTATGCTATCTATCCATTAATATTATAATGTTTTGAGTCCTAGGATTCGGGTTTTTTTTTTTTGGAAAGAATGTTGATAAAGCATATTTTATCCAGACAATGGTGACTAATGCAAGATCTGAAAAGGAGGTTAGCTGCTCAGGGTGGGTGCTGGGAACTGAGCAATGGTCCTCTGGAAGATGAGCATATACACTTAACCCCTGAGCTATTTCTCCAGACCCTGACTTGGTTTTTACCTGGAGTAAGAGACGTGTATTTAGTTCCAGTCTTCTAGATGTAGATATCCAGTTTCACCAGCACCATTGGTCCAAGTGGCTTCTATCTTTCCCAATATATGTTACTTTGGCATCTTTGATAAATTAGATGCCTGTACTGTGTGAGTCAATATCTAGGGCCTCTATTCTGTTCAGTCAGCCTGCATATCTGTATCTGTGGCAGGACCACACTATTCTTGTCACTATGGCTCTGTGGTATAGTTTGAGATCGGATATTGCTGCTTTGGCTAGTTCGGTCTTATGTGATATCATATAAGTTTTGGATTGTTGAAGTTCTGTAAAGAGTGTTGTGGATTTTGGTGGAGGTTGCATTAAGTCTGTATATTGATTTGGGTAGTAATGTCATTTTCCCAGTGTTAGTCATGCTGATCATTGAGCCTAGGAGGTCTTTTCTTCACATATTTTTATTTCTTTTGTACTTCCTTTCTAGTCTTAGCTTTCATGGTGATAATAGTAGAAATTAAATACTAAATTAGTAACCAAAGCAATTTATTGTGATGTATTAGCTACTGCCTCTGTTGTTATGGTGTAAAGTGTCTGGCCATAGCTCAGTCAATATCTGTGGATATAGCCGGGCATGGTGGTACACGCCTTTAATCCCAGCACTTGGGAGGCAGAGGCAGGCGGATTTCTGAGTTCGAGGTTAGCCTGGTCTACAGAGTGAGTTCCAGGACAGCCAGGGCTACACAGAGAAACCCTGTCTCAAACAAACAAACAAACAAAAAAAATCTGTGGATATGAATATATGAATAAATAATAAATAAAATAAGTAGATAATTAAATTCATGATTTTATTAGAAAGCCATAATTGAAGTCTGGTAGGACGTTATATGCACACCTCAGCATTTGGACGGCTGAAGCAGGAGCATTATGATTTTGAGGACAGCCTTAGTTGCATAGCTAGAACCTGTCTCCAAGGTGTTTCTTTAATGAGTGATTGTCATTTACTACTTTTATGTTATTTTAGAATGAAAAGGCAGGAACTTTATTACCTACTTCCCGATAGTAGGAATAAGATGCGGTCTAGTACAAATCCTCATTTTAGAGAAAATTAAAATCACCAGTAACCCTACCACTCAAAGGCCTATTTTGAGGTTCTCTTTCAATTTATATAATTGTCAACAGGATGACACAGATAAAAAATTTTTTGGACTTTTTCAGTTGGTACCGTATTACAGATGTTTTCTCAAAGCATTGCTATAGGTTCCTCTTGAAAATTTTTCCTGAACAAAAAATTCTGAAACATTCCACTGTCTTTGGCATATGTAGTCTGTTTTATCCATCCGCGAGTGTGTTCTGTATCGCTGATAATTCATTGAGATTGTGATACTCTTGGCATATCGCTGCCGTGAGATGCTCTTCTTTTAGAGAAAGCATGAAGGACAGCGATGCCTGGGCTCCTGCAAGCCCCTCGGGGAAGCTGGAAGGGGACTTGTGTGCTGTCGGGACAGCGGGAGTCAACCAGTCAGTGTGACCTAGGGAGTGAAGGAGCTAGCCTTCCCTGAACAGGCAGTGTCCAGCAGGGTAGGGAGTTGGCTGTGTAAAGGTTCAGGGAGTAAGTAAGCTGCAGGTTCTGGGAGCAACTAAAAAAAAAGTGTCCTTTTTGTTCCCGTCAGAAGCCATGGGTCCATGGTTAGAGGATAACAGTGTATAGCTAAGCAGTCTGTAAGAAGATGAGTTCTTGGTTCTGTGTGTGGCAGGGTGTTTCAGCTACCTACGCAGCAGCTTGAGACAGGCTGTCTTCAGAAGTCCTTAGAAACTGTTTTTGCTTCCTTCTGGGGACTTTGTCTGCCTCTTCATAATTAGCAATAATTTTTCCTTCTCTTGCAAAGCATCTTGCCAATTGTATACAGGCAATTCCACTGACCTCCCCTCAGGGACCCAGCGGCTGCTTATGTCACGACCTACCACCGACAGGTGTGCCAGGAGTGTGTGGCAAATAAAAGGACCTGCCCACCACCCCAGCTCTCTCTCTGTTCCCTATGTTCTTTCTCTTCCTCCTTCTCTGCCCCCTCTCTCCCTCTCCTCCCTTTTCTCTGCCCTCATGACTCTCTCCCATCTGTCTGCCTGTCTACAAGTCCACTTGTCTGTCTCTATTCCCATTCCCAGGTCCTCATTCCTCTCCCCTCCCCCAATAAACCCCTTTACACCACATCTGTTGCATGGCCTAATTTCTTAGGGTTGTACCTTGGCTCTGGGCTGCCACAGGTACCCCCTCGCCACATATTTCATAACACAAAGACCAATGAATGTGTTCTCTAGCATGAGTATTCTCAAGTCATTCTTATTTCATTAGTAAAGATACTGTATCACAACTGTTTGCAGATTTGCGCAAGTTAATAAGTAGTGGAGATAAAATGTATTTATTTTCATTCCTTCAGAGTCGATTGGGAAGGGGAATGGGAAGGCTCATAGAACAACTCTCTTCTGAGTGGCATTGTTTAACAAATGCAGTTTATTAGCACAGCCAAAGCAGCATTCCTATTGAATTGAGCATCTGAGGCAAAGTCATAAGATATTGAAGCTAATGAAAAACTATGTAGACAATAATGTGTACGACCTGATGGCTTTGACTGCGTTTTTCCCCTCACTGAATTGATTGATTGGTTTTGTGTCATACTGATGATGTGGCTGAAAATAAGAAGAAAAACGAAGACTTTCATCATCAAATAATCCGTCAAACAGCAGCCGCTAAAACCACTACTAGGGTGTAAGATTGAAAACCTGAAGTTGTGAACATATCTATAGTCCGCAGTCCTACTATCTATCAGTAAGCTCAAGAACATCTTTCCTTCTGTCTCTGTAGAAACATTTCAGACATTTGACCTAATTGGCATTGTTGTTATGATGTTTGAAAGCAGAATATGTGCAGGGGGGAGATTAGCTATGTCCAGGGACCCAGGGTTCGAGAGTGCAACCCTCACAGCTCTCAGGAACTCATGGCCCCTTCATCTCTTGCTGTCTCAATTTCCAGGTCTCTGCTGACAACCAAGCACTTTGCAAGATGAGCTTAGAGCTTAGCATACTCCACGTTCACCATGAATATGAGTTTAGTTTGATGAAGCATGTTTTAAATTTTAATTTATTGTGTTGTCTGTGTGCACACCTGCACTCGCTTGCGGCCTTGGTCATGCGCATTGCATGGAGAGCTACATTGTGGAGTCAACCCACTCCTTCCACTTCTACAAGGGTGCTGGGAATCAAATACCATACCAAGCTCGTGCAGCAAGCACCTCAATCTGTTGAGCCATCCTGCTCAAAGTTGAAAGCATCGCTTCATAATTGTTGAGTTTGTGCCGCTCAGCGCAAACTATGCCAAGGAAAGATTGCTGCCAAGTCATGTATATTTAGTTTGCTTTCTGTTTGAGCCTGTCCATTGTATATATGTATATATGTATATATGTATATATGTATATATGTATTTTTTTAAAGAGGGTAGGGGATTTTTAAGAGTTTCGCTCTGTAGCCCAGGTTAATTTGAAACTCATAATGTAGCCCAAACCTCCTGTTTGCTTGGACTATAAACATGAGCTATCATACCTCGATTAAATTTGAAGTCCATACTCCTCTTTTCTTGACAGAGAATGGCAAAATCTTTGGTATTGTCACTAGGATCTTACTTTTGAATTAGTATTAATCACCCCCCCCTTGGTTTTTTTGTTTTTGTTTTTGGGGTTTTGTTTTGTTTTGTTTTTGTTTTGGTTAAGGGCTACTTAATGTCTTCTCACTTCTTATTTGAATGTGAATGCTTTGTAAGCTTCAAAATTCTCATTTTAGGATTCTTATCTCATTTTCTTTTAAGGTCAAGCCTTCTAACTTTGTGCCCCCTCCACCTTTTCCTTGGTGTTTTTTAAATTTGTATCTTCAGAAGAATCCTGAAAGTATACATGATAAGCTCGAGTGCCCCTACATGCCTGAAAATTTACCTCACCTCAGATTTGGCTAACAATCACCCACACTATCAACACTGACTCGTAGACGGCATCTTCAACCAACCTTTCTGTAGACTCTGCCACTCGGTGTGGTAGAGAAAATGTTTAGGCATCCTGATCTTTGTTTCTTCTTTTTTTCCCCAAATGTGCCCTGTCCTGGCATGCTTCTCTTTTGCCTCAGTAAACACCACGTCTAAAAGCAGCGTGAGGAGGAAAGGGTTTACGTGACTTCCAGGTTATAGTCTGTCATTGAGGCAAGCCAAGCCAAGAACTCAAGGCCGAGACTGTGGAGAAATGCTACTTACTCATTAGCTTGCTTCCAGATGACCTTAAGCTCCTTTCTTATACATCCCAGGTACCTAGATTTGGCACCCCAACCCAAAGTGGAGTGGTCCCCTTGTATTATTCAGCAATTTAGAAAATGCCTCCATAGTCATGCTCAAAGGCCATCTTCAGGCAGTTCTTCAACTGAGGCAGTTCTTCAACTGAGGGGCCCTCTTCCCAGGTGTGTCAAGCTAATAACACAAGCCATGTATATATTAACAACACTTTGTTGTTTTTGTAATTAAAAGCAAAATTCAGGGGCTGGCAAGATGGCTCAGTGGGTAAGAGCACTGACTGCTCTTCCGAAGGTCCTGAGTTCGGATCCCAGCAACCACACTGTGGCTCATAACCACCCGTAATGAGATCTGACGCCCTCTTCTGGTGGTCTGAAGACAGCTACAGTATATTATACCAGAGCGAGCTTGCTAGAGCGAACGGGCCATCCAGAGTTCAATTACCAGCAACCACATGATGGCTCATGGCCATCTGTACAACTACAGTGTACTCATACACATAAAAATAAACAAATAAATCTTTAAAAACAAAACAAAATAAAAAAAAATTCAGGTGAATAGATGTGGCTGTTCTTGACTGATCTTTCTACCTGGGTCTGGCAAACTGCCTCAGTTTCTTTCTGTTTAGAAAAACAAAAACAGAAACAGAAACAAACAAAAAATCATGACCCAAACAACACAAAAGGCACTGCGTTACTGGGGTTACAGTTTCAGAAGGTTAGAGCCCATGATGGTAGAACAAAGGCATGGCAGCAGGAACAGCTAAGGTCTCACATCTTGATCCATAAGCATGAGACTGAGAGCATACTAAGAATGGCAGGAGTCTTTAGAAACCTCAAAGCCTACCTCCAGTGGCACTCCCCTCCCACCTAGGCCACGCCTCCTAATCCTTCCCAAACACTGCCACCTGGTGACCAAGTAAGTGTTCTAACATATGAGCTTATGGGGGCCATTCTCATTCAAACCACCACAGATTCTTTCAGTGGTCTCAACTCAGGAAACTCAAACTTCCTCCATCTTTGGTTTTCCTCTGGCTTTCAATGTTTTTTGTTTTTTGATTTTAATCAGGAATTTTTCCAATTTTACATTGACTATTTTCTCTTTCCAATCAGTGTTGGCTGTTTTGGTTCTGTTTGCTCTCATGAATTTTCTCCTGGGAGAATTATATCTATATGCCCATTGGCCTCCCATACACATAAATACAACCAAGGACTTGCTATAATACTGTATCTATGACAGATTCTGGAGTTAAATTGTGGTTTGAAAGAACAGCCAAGTTGTGTAATCTCCCTATTTCCTACCTTCTCTAGAAATTGGGAATAATGGTACCTGTCATGTAGGACTGGTAGTAGGAATTAAATGGGTTTTTACTGTGAGTAAAGAATTAGATTAGGTTTGCATGGATGGTCAACTCAAATCTTTTAAAATATAAATTACATATATGTGCATTAAATCTTATTTATTCATAATAATAACATTGCTCTATCTTTCTTCTTTTTCTGGGTGATGTCTTTTCTCTACTGCATTTCAGATTTTCTGTGTCCTAGTGGCTTTGAACAATGATGATGCCTTTGTTGATCTGTCTTTTCCTAAGGGTGTGTGTATATCTCCATTGAGTTGGATTTATCCACTTACATTTTCTATTAAATTGGAGCGGGGAACAGCAGTGATTTCTTTGAATATATTTGCTTTACTTTCTAACCTTCTTTGCCTGAATCTCTCTTCTACTCTAGGGACTAAGGTTTATAGATACATTTTTCTGTTTAGTTATCCTATGGTTCTCTCTCTCTCTCTCTCTCTCTCTCTCTCTCTTTCTTTTTCTTTTTCTTTTCTTTTTTCTTTTTTTTTTTTTTTAGACAGGGTTTCTTTGTGTAACAGAGCCCTGGCCATCCTGGACTCATTTTGTAGACCAGGCTGGCTTTGAAATCACAGAGATCCCCCTGCTTCTGTCTCCCTATGGCTGAGATTAAAGATAGGAGCAACCACACCCAGCTATTTCTTTATTTTTTTAGTTGTTTTCCCTCTTTGTTGCAAGATATTTGATCACACTGTGAATCCCAAGATTGTGTTATTTACTGAAAAAAGTTGTTTCTAATTGTGGCTCAGCCTTAGCACACACATTTAATGCCTTTGGCTGGAATATAGGCTGGAATATAGACATGCCCTTAGTATAGATCTTTAATCCCAAACAGTAAAGGTAAAGTTTGTTTGTTTGTAGAAGGAAGCACCATGTTTGATAGTGATGTCTAATTGAGTAGCAGACAAAGTGACAAATCAGAGAAAGATTGGACAGATAGGATATGCCAAACTCTTATGAGAAGAGAGAGAAAAAAGAGAGTACTTATGAGAAAGCAGTACAGAAGAAGAGAAAAAGGAAGAGAGGCAGTTTTACCAGGAGAGTTTGAAGAGAGAACCAGGAGGTTGAAGAGAGAACATGTTAGACACCAGTAAAGACAGAACAAGCCAGAGAATAAGAAGAAACCAGAAGATTAGAATTTATTGTCAAAGTTAGTATGAGGCCAAGCAGAACAATTCAGTCAGAAGCCAAGAGAAGCCAAATTGAATCAGTCAGCTTGGAGAAGTGTTTTAAGCCAGAACAGCTCAGTTGAATCAGTCAGCCAGAGTTCAGGACGAACTAGGATGGGGTGAACTTATTTAGCAGCAAGTCTCAGAGGCTGAATATTGGGCCTAGATTAGACTGTACAGAGTCTAGAAGCCTCCAGGACTAAACCTAGGTTAGCAGACTGAGACAGTAAGCCTCAGAGACAACAATTACATCAGAGAAATAAAAGATAACTTTTTCGCCCTCTCTCATGTTTGTTTCATGCTGGATAGTTTTTAATTGCTAGAGTCTCAACATTAACCTTTTCTTCCTCCATGACTAGTTTCTTATTCATCATATCCAGTGTAATTTTCATTGAAGATGTTGATGATTTTGTCTACAAGCCCAATTCTCATGGTTTGGATTTTCTTTTATGGCTTCTTCATTTAACCCTTAGCTTTTCATCCCAGGATCTTGATAGTAAGACATTTCCTCATAACAATAGCACCAATGGATGTTTTTGTCCCCTAGTTCTGTGTCTTTTCTGAATCAGTGTCTGTCATTGGCTTTTCTTCTCCTAAGTTGTGTTTCCTGCTGCTTTTCAGTTGGTTATCAAACTGAATTTTATGTGGCTTGCAGGTTGCATATTTTTATATTTCTTAAAAATATTAACTCATGTACAGTTTTCCCTGCCTCTATCCTCAGGGTGCAATCTTCCCTGCACACTGTTTAACATTCTTGTCAAGCTCCATGCCTGACTTGCCTGAGTGTATCTAGCTGGACACCATGTCACTTGTGCACAGATATGTCATCCAGCTCAGTCATTACTCAGGCTCTTGTCTTTTCATTACTGAATCCTAGAGCCTAGGACAAATTCCAGGCATACTGTAAAACCTTTGGGCATATATTAAATTAACAGCTGAATGCCAGGTACACTGGGTGCCTTCCACACACTGTTCTTTGAGTCCTGAGTTGTCATTGCTAGCCTAAAGTAGTTTCTACACTGGAACTTTTCCAGGGCCACAAAATGAGAAAAGGGTTTTCTATGTAGTGGAAATGGTAAAAAAAATGTCCTGAATTGGCTCCATCCTGGCTAACCAACTTCCTTTCCAAAATGTTTGCTCGGAACCCAGAAGGAAAAAAGTCTTAGCAGCCCTGTGTACTTTATGTATTTTCAATGGCAATATAATAGAGTTAACACCAGGTCTACACTTCTCTTGTTCTGGTGTCCCTTCCACCCTTCTGCCTCCATTGTAAACTTAGTATTTGTGAAGAGTTACTGTAGAACTTGAAGACAGAACCATCTGGGGCAGGAGATGGGATAGCATTTCTTGAGTCAACCAGAGCATAATGTGTCTATGATGGTTTGTATATGCTTGGCCCAGGGAGTGGCACTAGGAGGTGTGGCCTAGTTGGAATGTATTGTGTGTCACTGTGGGCATGGGCTTTAAGACTCTCATACTAACTATCTGGAAGCCAGTCTTCTCCTAGCTGCCCATGTCTTATTTTTCTTTAGTGATTTAAGGAAAATGTTTTCTTCTAAAATAAACATATGCTTCAAAGTCTCAGATATACATCTATTACTTATTAGAGTAAGTAATGGCCTTCAGGAGGGTCAGTCTGAGGGTGACCTTGTAGGTTGACCTTACCAAGGCTCTGTCCTATGGATTCTTTAGCAAACTTACCAATTGAAGGGATTGTTGTGAGATAACCCCAGTAACCAGACCTGGAGCAGTTTTATCAGCTCAGCAGATGGAAACTACCTTCATTGTTGTCATACTGTTTTGATCAAATCAGGGACTTGACACTAAGAAGGGACCCAAATTGAAGCTGCCTGACTCTTGCGTCTGTTTCTGGAAAAGTTTTTCTAGTTCTCTTTCTGACAAACTCTTGGAAGAAGGATCACTTTCTTTGGTGAGCTAGGAAACAAAATATTTTTCTAATAAGTAATAGATGTATATCTGAGACTTTGAAGCATATGTATATTTTAGAAGAAAACATTTTCCTTAAATCACTAAAGAAAAGTATTGAGGAAGAACTCTTGAAGAAATGAATTGTTAATATGAAATATTGATTAAATTGGTAAAATTTTTCCTGTAAATTTTTAGAAAGTAGGTTTCTTTAACTGAGTCTTGTAGTATAAGAAGATATGATTCAAAGATGCACAAAAAGTGATTGATAATGTCTGACTTGAAATAGTTAAAGCAGAATATAGCACTATTGGGCTCTATTTTCATAATAAAAGTATAGAAACTTTCATGTCCTATGTTAAACATGAGTACATATATTTTGGATTACAGTATGGTCTTCTTGTTTTTCTTTTTGTTTGTTTTACTCTGGGCTGTCCCTTATCCTTTGTTTTCAAAGGGTTGGCTAAAACTGGAACTTAAGCTTGGCAATGTTCTCTCATCTTGGCATTTCAGACTTTCAGACTCTGGAATAGCACGAGCTCTTTTCCTTTCCTGCCAGGCTCTCCGCACTCCTGGACCTGGGCCTTGTGTTTTCATGAGCAACTCACAATGCTTCTCATCCCCACTCCCAGTCTTGACCCACTGACCCAAGAATCAAGAAAATGTCATGGTAGTGCCTACTAATTAGTGAGCCCAGAGCACCTCTGCGTCCGGCCTTTCAACCTTCTGGAAGTGGGAGCACTAGCTGTCACGCACATCATGCAGGGAAAATGAGCCCTCCCTGCCTTTGCCCTGTTTTGCAAACAGCAAGCTAGGCCCAGCTGAGACTGGAGATGAATATGCAGGTTAGGAAGAAATTAACCTAAAATGTACCGTTGTTTGCATGATTGTCTCAGATGACACAGTGCCTTCCTCAAACTACCCAGACAGGGGGCCGTGTGGTCGAGCCCTCAGATCTGTACCATTATAGTCTTTTGATGTAGTCATTTCATGGGAAAGATATTCTCTGAATTTAAAAAAAAAAACAAAAAAAAAACCGAATTAGCATTTGAGAGCATGGAACTTTTCCTATCTGTAGACACAGTCTTGGGGAATGCCGCAGTTAGTGGGTGAGCATTTGGTTGGAGGGCTCATTAATCAGTGCTGTTGGGTCGGGGTCTCCTGAGCCTTCTGGGTTTGGGGACAATCGGCTTCTGTAATTAAAGGGATGGAATATATCACAGTCGCAAACTTGCCACATCGACAGTTGGAGGGTTTTGAACTAGCAGAATTAATCTCTTTAATTTTTTCCTTAGGTGTTTAAAATAGAAGTGCTAATGAATGGAAGAAAACATTTTGTCGAGAAACGGTACAGCGAATTCCATGCCTTACACAAAAAGGTAACCTTTGGTGTCATCCTTTCTCTGTGTGGCCTGTGCTATACTGTTAAGACTGTTCTGTGACCCTCAGAGCATTACTGTCTACTGTGTATATAGTTTCTTTATGGTGGCATTCACTGTTTTAAAATAGATTGTTCAACCATTGTGTTTGTGTTTTTTTAATAAGTGGATTTCCCGTTACAATTGCATACATATTCAAATCTGAGGCAGTATGCTGTTTGCAGGACACTGCATTAAATATCAAAGGTTTGCAGTGAGTAATCCACCCTCTTCTGTCCAAGAAATGTATTATAATGCTCTTTAGAAAAAGAGAAGAAACGCAAGACATCGTTCTACAGGAAGAGATTTATTAAATTCAATTTAAAATGTTGTGTACCTAGACAAGGTCGTGTATGTATGCATGTGTGCTCATATGGAGCACATGGAAATGGGGATCCCAGCCCACCGCTGTCCTCTGCATGTGAAGAGCGACTGCACCAGAGTGATTGATGCCTTAGCTCTGGGGTGCATTTCAAAGTTGTATATTAAAGAAACAAATGCAGAAGAAGCAACCGACTTTCAGGGAGAAATGGTCACTAATGAATTGAAAACGAATAATTAAAAACAAAACAAAACTCAAGCCCAGCCTTAATTTTTTATGGCTTATAAATTATTTTCATCCTAAAAATTTCATAATAGTATTAAATAGCTATGAGACATCCTGGAAGAAAGTCACAGATGATGAGTTAGTTTATTCAGGCTCATCTTTCTTCTTTCACATATCTGTGTCTAGGAGTGCGTCATATATGTTTATATGCATGTATGTACACATGTATGAAACATGTGTGAAATACATTCATGGATGCTCTAATTAGATAGTTGGGCAAGAAGCTAAAAATGTATTAAGTTAGGAGAGTTTTAATTTTATGTTTTTTAATGCCTACATAAGTTTTCTGGGACATAATCGCTGCATTAAAATATATAATCTGTATTCAAAGGCGTTTTACCATTTTTTTTATAAGTTTTCCCACTTTAGTCAAAGAATAGAGAATTAAGTCTAAACCTTAACAGGATATTACTGAAAGATTAGCAAGCCTGTTTTCCTGTTTTGTTTGTTTAATTTTAGACGGGGTGGAGGGGGGCTCACTCTGTAACCCTGGCTGACTTTGAACTCACAGATACCCCTCTGCCCCTCCTTCAGGGGGCTGGGTACCTTCAGGCCCACTTCCTCCTTTCTTTTTAGAGGTGTTCCAAGCTTTTCTGTTAAGGCAGCAAACAGTTTAATTAAATCAATTTATTTCTCCAGTTAGAATTTCATCAAGTTCAGGTTTCCTCCCAGAGAAACCATGCAAGCGCCTACCGATTTCTATCAGGTGTTGCCGACAGGAGACTGTTTTTAAAAAGCACCTGCTCGGGGGATCTCAAGAAAGAAACACATAAAATGTGGGTCTCTATCTTTCTCCTGGGCTTCTGTCTTTTTTTTTTTTTTTTTTTAAGAGCAAACAAATTCCGTTAGGTGTCTGGCTATGGAAGGAAGGTGGAGACCAGGTTTCTCCCCATCCCTGTGAGGCTTCTCCCAGACAATCAGGCCTGGGCAGCTTGTCAGGTGCAAGAGCCTTCCTAAAGTACTAGGTCAGCATGAGGTACTCTATGACCAACACAGCACAGCTGCGTTTTCCAGAGACCATAGGACCAACTCCGTAAGAGACACAGCAGGGTGCCTGCCAATTAGGCTGGCCCTGTCCATGGGTCAGCCCTGCTTGAGTGCAGGCTGGCTTGCTCACTTACTGCTCTAGGGGAATTCCTTTCCTTTCTCCTCCACAATCAGGCATTGTCAAATAAAATAAAATAAAATATAAAATAAAAAACAACAACAAAAAAATCCTGTACTTTCTAGGACTTATTCTGTCAACTTCTGCAATTCCATTAGTAACTGTATCCAGTTTTTCATAATGAAGCTTGTTAGAGTAAATAGAGGAGTAATTCTCAAATCTCTGTCGTAGGACTTTGGGGACGGGAAGGCTGTTGGAGTGTGCTGTCTGACTTTATGCACTTAGAGAGGGGACAGCCACTGCTGTGCTAGAATTGGTGGGAAGGCAAACATAATAGCAGTGAGATATAAAAGTTCACATCGGTCTGTAATCTTAACCATCACACCGCTCAGAAGCACCTTAGCATAGCAGCGAAGAATCAACAGGGCACCTCGTTCAGGCTTTTCCAACCCGCGCCCCACCGGGCAGCCCGGGCAGCCTTATCCTCCCCGGGATTCCCATATGACCGTTTACTAAAATGCTTCCCTCTAACTGTACTCACACCATCATCTGCCATCACATTTTCTTGAAACATTTGATTATCATCGCAGTTTAATGACACAGCTGGCTCCACACCTGTCTTGGTTTTTCTTGTCTTTTGTATTCTCCTCTCTCGATGGAAGCGTTTGAGCATTGCACGTAAGCTGACTGCAGTGTAGCAAATGGGCTCGTTGCTCTTTTACCGTGATGGATTCGTCGCTCTTTGTCGTGGCCTGCAGACACACGATCGTTCTCAATAATTCTGAGGAAGAAGCTGTTTGAGTTTGTCTAGTTAGTGTTAGGGGTATAGTTTTAAACCTTTCTCAGAATTTCTTTCCCTCTTTGTGCAAATCAGAATTAGTTTTCTCTGCTTTTCTCGTTTTGGTGGTAATGAAGGGGTTGTTGGTACCCGACCTGGACCTTTGTCTGCTGGAAGTACTCTACCACCGAGATCCATTCCTAGTTACATTTTTCCCCCTGTATATTCATTATTTTCTTCTCAAATTTATTATATAGCCCAGGCTAGCTTTGAACTTACTGTGATCCTCCAGCCTCAGCCTACCAAGCACTGGAATCACAGGCATGAGGCACACCTCTCCATTAAGCTAAATCCTCTGGCTAGTTTGAACCAGGCCAAGAGGAAGGGCCCACTGTTGTCTGCTCACCCTGGCTGGGCTAGTGTTCTAACATAATCTCTGTTCTCTTCCTTGGATTTTAAAAAACAAATCCTGCATAGCAAGCTATGTTGCCAAAAGGAACAATTCTCCATCAAAGGATGTGGGTATCTTTTTTTTTTTTTTTAATCTCCTGCCGTATATTACCAAAGCAAGTGGAGCTGTATAAGGCTCACGGCAACTTATCTGCTTTGGACATTATCCCTCTGAACATTGTCTACTTAGGGAGCACACATCTTCCCTTGCACAAAGTAATGATTTTTGAATTTATTTAGGTACCTTTCTTTTCTTCTCTACTTTTCTCTTCTTCTCTTTTCTTTAAATTTTATTTCTGTGCTTTCTCATTTACTAGGACCTCGGGGTTCACTAGTTTGTGTGGCTGTTATTAAATACTGCCCATTTGCTGAAAGTATTTTTCACCAAACCCCTTTGATTTTGGTTATGATAATTACTTATGTGGTTGTACTTATGTACCCGAGTGCATGTCCCATGTGTGGGGGTGCCTGTGGAGGCCACAGTGGGCATCAGATTCCTGGAGCTGGAGTTCTAGGTAGGTATGAGCCACCTGACATGTGTGCTAGGAGAAGCTGGGGCTTCAGGAAAAGCAACACAAACCCTTACTCGCTGAGCCATCTCTCCGGGCCCATGGAGTCTATCTTTGTTTTAGTTTGGGTGTACATGTAATAATAACAATAAATTTTCTGTTCTTACTTTCTTTTAAATATCAATTTTTATCCTTTCAGGTTCTCCCTGTCCCTGTGTTTGTCTTGTGCGGAGGGTAGAGCCCAAGGCTTACTTACGGGCTACCCTAGCATGTAAACACCCTGCCACTGAGCTACATCTCCTGCTCTTAAACATCTCATTTTGAGATGGTCTCACTGTGCAGCTCATTCTGACCTCAGACTCATGATCCTCCTGCCTCATGCTTTCGAGAATGGGATCTAAGCTGGGATCCTAGGCATCCACCATCACTCCTGGCCACCCGTTGAGCTTTGTCATTTCTTCTGGAGCTGCGCTAAAAGTATTTGATTCTGTGTTCTTTTACCTGTAAAGACCAAAGTGAAGATACCTTGCACCACTCACACTGAATCAGGCTGTGTGTGTAATGGAGCCTAGTAATCTGCATCTCAATCGAGTTCCCCGGAAGGATGCTTGATATGGTTTGAAGTTCCTCCTGTGAATTACAGTTTTGAGGACGTCACTCAGATACAGCCCTACACACACACACACACACACACACACACACACACACACATACACACACACACATGCATATGCACACACACAAGTGCACACACACACACACACAGCCACAAGGCTTAGCACTGAGCAGCTCGAGGTTCTGAATTCTGAAAGCCCTTCTGACCTTTCTCTTACCTGAATTTTCCAGAATGCTGCTAAGTGCTGTCAACTCTTTCACGTTCCTGCAATGCATCCCACTTGGCGTTCGCTTGTACGTCCCTGGCCCATGCCAGTCTGGAGAGCTGCTGCTTTACATTGTGTCTCCACTCTTCCATTTTCTTACTTGTCTTCAGTTTGCCTATGCCTGCATTTCAAGGCTTTTCTCTCGTTCTGTCTGATGTGGACTTGAACTGTCTACCATGTCGCAGACTGACTCTCTAGGCCAGTGCTCTCAAACCTTGCTTTAGTTTCCTAATGCTGTTGTAACAAAAAACAAAAATGGCAACTTAAAACACAGCACATTTATAATCTTGTGCTAAGCGGGTGGACAGGGCTGCATTCCTGTAGGAGAGTCCCTTTTCTGCCCTTGGTAGCTCCCAGCAGCTGCCCCGTACATTTCTCATGGCCACCTTCCATCTTCCAAGCTGGAAGTCACCTCCTTTACTGCTTCTGCCTTCCTCATGACATCTATTGTCACATTCCTCTCTCTGATTTTGTCTTAGTTAGGGTTTTTCTGCTGTGAACAGATACCAATGACCAAGGCAGTTCTTATAAGGACAACATTTCATTGGGGTTGGCCTACAGATTCAGAGGTTCAGTCCATTATCATCAAGATGGGAACATGGGAGCATCCAGGCAGGCATGGTGCAGTGGGAGCTGAGAGTTCTAAATCTTCATCTGAAGGCCTCTAGAAGAAGACTGGCTCCCACCTGGTTAGGAGGAAGGTCTTTTTTTTTTTTTAAGATTTATTTATTTATTATATGTAAGTACACACCAGAAGAGGGTGTCAGATCTCATTACAGATGGTTATGAGCCACCATGTGGTTGCTGGGATTTGAACTCAGGACCTTCAGAAGAACAGTCAGTGCTCTTAACTGCTGAGCCATCTCACCAGCCCCAGGAGGAAGGTCTTAAAGCCATGCCCATAGTTATATACTTCCTCCCACAAGGCCACACCTACTCTAACAAGGCCACACCTCCAAACAGTGCCACTCCCTGGGCCAAGCTTGTGCAAACCATCACAGGCCTTAATAATTCTCTCTTCTCTTTAAGGTTAACATTGGGCTCATCCCAATAATAATCCGTGATAGCAACCCCATATCAAGATCCTTAATTAAAACCCTGTCTGTAAAGCCCCTTTCTGTTATATAGGAATACAACTCGCAGGCTCTGGAAATTAGAGATTCTCAGATGTCTTTGAAGGCACCATCATCATGTTCACTTCCAGCCATCTACTGGCCAATCCTTTTTCTCCTAAGGAACGTTCATGTAAGCCACACCCCAGCATGGCCTGTGGTGGTCCGCATTTCCCTGACTTTGCCAGGCTGAATGCTCATCCATTTGCCAGCCGGTGTGGTGTGTTAAAAACAAAGCAGGGCATTCAAGGTCTTCAATGCCAGCTGCCTGTTTTCTATTCTTTCTGGAAACTCCTGTTCTATTTACCATAGACAACTCTACCTGAACAATCAAAATTACATTCTAATGCAAAGCTCCTGCATCTCCAGCTGGCTTTGAGCTTGCTGTGTTGTATATCCCAGGGTGTGGGAAAGCTCATGGTCTCCCACATGCTACAGTTCCTCCCCTACCCCAAGCCCAACACACATACACACACACACACACACACACACACACACACACACACACACACACATGCACACACACCATGTGTTATCCTTTGTATTTTCTGCAAGGTTAATAATCTGATTTATGGGACATTGGAGAACATCATATGTGTTCTGGTGTGGTGGTTTATGTTATTGGAATGTGGCCCCATGCCCCTCTAATCCCAGTTCCTCTTTAGCTTCTACTGCACTAGAATGAGGTAGGGGATGACAAATTCCCCGCACAAACAAAACAAGACTCCATCCTATTGTCTCCTGCAGCTTGGGCACAGGCTCTTGTGATAGGTGAACCTTTAAGCACGTGAAGGGCCCAGCCGTGCTCCAGTCACCCCTACCCTAGCCAAGTACTTCATCTCTTTTCATGGCCATGTCAAGAGCTGTGCTTTTCTAGACCCCAGATCTCATGGCTGACAAGAAACTCTTGCCCTCACTGCAGACTTTGAGTATATTTTATCCTCATGTCTCCCCAGCTGTTTTCTGTCAGTTCCAGCCCACCCTTTTATTCACAACATTTTCAGTGAAATATGGGGCTGGTTCATTTTCAGATTAACTATCTTCATCTTTTGTTATTGCCGCCTTTGGGATTGAGTCAAATATTACATTCTCTTCTATTTAATTTAATGAAGTACACATTTCAGATGAACCAAAAACTGCTATATGGGATCAAACCGAGAGAATAGCACCCATGTTCCACCCCTGGAAGAACCCTGATAAAACCGGGGTGACAGTGTGTATACAAGAAGGGTATCTTTTGCCCTCCCAATGTCCCTATTCCTTTAGATGATTTTATTTCCATTTTTTTCTTTTTTTTTTCTTTTTTTTCTTTTTTTTTTTTTTGTCCTTGCTAAAAGTATTTCTAGTCTTCTCTGTAGAAAATTGTTTTTCTATCCACATCATGTGCTAGTGGGTCTTGTCTGTCTGGAGTAAGTTCTCAGTAAGTTCCAACCATAAAAAAGGGAAAAGGAGTAATCACACACTGAACATGTGTGTGTGTGTGTGTGTGTGTGTGTGTGTGTGTGTGTGTGTGTGTGTGTGTGTGTGTGAGCATGAGCGATTATCTATACACATCAGAAAGGTCCTTTTGCCTGGGTGCTGCGTAGCAGGACAGTTAATCATCAGATGAAGTGGACAAGGAATATTTATCTTGCAAGCAGCTGAGCCCTGATAGAAACATATTGTCTTGGGTTTGTCTCTCATCTAAATTCCTGCTCACCTCCAAATATGTCATGGACACAGTCTCTGCGATGATCAGCTCTCTCAGTGCCCTCATGTAAACAAAAGGGACAATATTTTCAGTGCTGTTTCATCAAGACACAAAGAAAAGAAGAGGAGAGGAGACCGATGGTGGAGCTTTTGTGGGGATCGAAGTTGGGTTGTAAAGCTTCCGTAGCTGTCTTGCCTCCCTTTGTTGCCTTTGGAAACCCTCCTGTGTGGTAGTTTTTTACCTCATCCTCACTTCCTGCTTGCCCTTCAGAGTCGGCCCTCCCAGTTTTCTGTTACAGCATAATAATCATCACAGACACAAACACTTAACTTTCTTTTTTTTAAAAGATTTATTTATTTATTTTATGTATATGAGTGTACACTGTAGCAGTACAGATAGTTGTGAGCCTTCATCTCGTTGTTAGGAATTGACTTTTAGGATCTCAGGTCGCTCCAGTAGACCCCTCCTCACTCAGTCCCTGACTTCTCTGGCCCAAAGATTATTATAAATAAGTACACTGTAGCTGTCTTCAGGCACACCAGAAGAGGGCGACAGATCTCATTATGGGTGGTTGTGAGCCACCATGTTGTTGCTGGGATTTGAACTCAGGACCTTCGGAAGAGCAGTCAGTGGTCTTACCCACTGAACCATCTCACCAGCCCAAATGCTTAACTTTCAAAGAACAGTTGTTACATAGAGTCTCCATGGATCCAGTGTCAGAGCTCTGCTTCATCCCTACAGCTAGGTTTAAACATGCATCTACGCTCACTCAGGCAGACTTCTACCTGCATCAATGGGAGTGATGCCTTGTATCACTGACTGTTAACCAGAGATGGTTCTTAGCTGCTAGAGGTCATTCAAAGTCTTAGCCACTTCTTCAAAGCCAGCAGTGTGCTAAGCCCAAGATGTACAGACAGGTAACCATGGAAATGTGCATCCCACTGCAGTCTCAACTCCTGCCCACTCCCAAGCAGAGGCTAGGTGGGCTGTAAACACCAGGAGGCCAGTTTGTGCCTCTACCCACCACTGCCCCTTTGCTGTGTTGGGACTCGACTCTCAATATGGTTTGACTTAATTCTATGTCTCCAGACACTTTCTACACAGTGTTCAGACTTCTGGGTTTGCAGAATTCTGTATACTTTCTTATACATTGTCTTCCCGTGGACACCTAGAGCCATCTCTAGCCTAAACTCTCCAACCTCAGCAGTTCCTTCCTATTAGGAGTGTCTAAGGAGGTACACATATGACTAGCTTTCTTGAGCAAGTAAGAAATTTAGTGTTGTCCTTAGGAAACCTAAAGGCCACCAGTCCCAGGGATGGAGCAAGCCCCAGCTTCTGTTGTTGGGCAGCTGCGACTTTAGTTTTTCTTGAGCCTCGGTACTTGTCATAAAGCTGTGACTTTAATTTTTCTGATTACAGCTGCTGTCACTCCAGGCATTGCTTCACACTTCTGTCAGAAACAAATCCTACCGTCTTTCCAGGAAAGCAGTTCTACCCAGTAGACTTATACTGTGTTTTAATGAACAACTGTGTCACATGACCACAGTCATGATAAGGGAACTTAGGAACTCAAGAATTGTAGGTTTAATATGTTGAACTCTGCATGGCATTTTCCATTATCCGAGGGGATTAAATTCAGCTAACAGGTATGTGATAAATGCAAGACAGAGGTGACAGTAGCAGATGGGATTCTGTTGTTCTTGCTTGGAGGTGACCAGGCTTCTGTTATTTTACCATCCCCAACACTACCCAGCTGGTGCTTCATGGTCAAAGGTGTTTGCTCTGGCTCCATCCACTGCATTGGTCATGTAAGTAAAAAGAGCAGAAAAATGAAAGGAAGGAGCTGCCCCTCCCTTTCCTGAGCTCCCTTCTCTTCTCACCTACTGACAAGCAGGGTGGAGTCACACATAGCGGGGGGTGGAGGTAGGAAAGTGTGTTCCTCATTCACCCCACACCAGGAGTTGAATCCTGTAGCACTCAGGAATTATAGATTTGGGGAATAACTAAGCAGTTGGGCATTGTGATGTCCGTTCTTGATCATCTTGATCACATCTGGAATTCACTAATACCCAATTGACTGAGCACACCTATGAGGACTTTTTTTTTTTTTTTTTTTTTAAATTAAGTCATTTGAAGGTGGGAAGACCCATCTTTGATCTGGATCTTTTGAGGTAGGAAGATTAGTCTTAAATCTGGGCCACACCTTTTTGATGGCAGCTTATAAAAGGGCATAGAAGAAGGGACAGCTTGCTCTTTGCCTGCTTGCCCTCACTCTCAGTGGCAAGTTTATTCCTTCCCTGACATTAGAACCTACTTCTTTGGGATTCCAGTACATACTGAAGACAGCTGAGACATCCAGCCCCATGTGCTGAACAGCAAACGGATTCTTGGATTTCCATTGGTGGTGAGCTGGACCACAGCCATAGACATCCTGTCAGTTCCGTTCCTCTAGAAAACTCTCTTCTAAAACAGCCGCTGAGCTCAAACCTGACATGATGACACTGCTCACTAAATGACAGGCAGTTAGTTCATCAGAACAGCTGCCAGGGGAGGTCCCAATCTGAGTGTCTGCCTAGAGCCATGATGACCAAATACACTTTGCACACCCACAGTTCCCACAGCTGCCCACATCCACCGCCAGCCCCCACAGTCAAGACCATCCTCTCTCGCCTAGGTTTCGTCAAGCACTTTGAATTGGTCTGTCAGTTCCACCTCTATTTCATTACACCCACCATGTTCCTCCCTCTTTTGTTGAAATCATCAGTATACCTCTCATTTCAAATAATATCTAAATTCCTACTGTGACTCCCCCCCCCCCCAAGGCACTGAAGTATACGGTGCACTAAGAGTCCATCTCTTCTGGCTGGCTTTGATCATCAAAGGCCTGACCCTTCCTTTCTGTTACTGTGTCTGCAGTAATAGTGTCCCTTGGGCTGCCCACCTGGCTTCCTTCAAATAGGATTCAGGCCATCCCTCAGACACTGTCTCCTCATCCAGGCCTTCTTCCTGCCATCCCACCCCACTGCCAATTTCCAGCACTCTGAACATGGCAGAATCTAGGGTCATCTGGGAAGAAGGAATCTTAATTGAGAAAATACCTCCATGGATTGGCCTGTAGTCAAGACTGTAGGGCAATTTTTAGAGTTGATGATTGATATTGGAGGGCCCATCTTACTGTGGGTAGTGACACTCCTGGGCAAGTAGTCCTGGATGATGTAAGAAAGCAGGCTGAGCAATCCATGGGGAACAAACCAGTAAGCAGTATCCTTACATGGTTGCTGCATCAGTTACGGTCTCTCGGTTCCTACCCTTACTTCCCTACCTGCAAGCTGTGAGAAGAAATAAACCCTCCCCTCCCCAGCTGTGAGAAGAAATAAACCCTCCCCTCCCCAGCTGTGAGAAGAAATAAACCCTTCCCTCCCCAAGTGGTTTTTGGTTATGGTGTTTCATCACAGCAAAAGAACCCTAAGACAGTTGGTGTCCAGTTGAGGGCAGGTCTGTTCCTAGTGCCAGGGACCATGGAGGGGGGGGCCTGGTGGCTGTTACATAGGTAACTTCCAGGACCTTTGATGTCTTAGGAACTCCTTTCTTTACATTTGATCTTAGCCAAAAGATTGAGAAATAATGAACTTCTTTTCTCTAACTGGCAAAAGAATAATATACTCGAACAAATCCTAAGATGTATCCAATTTTGCCTGCATGTGTGTCTGTGTATATGTATGTTCCTGGTGATGGAAGAGGTCAGAAAAAGGTGTCCAGAACCCTGGAATTGGTTGTGTGCTACCATGTGGGTGCTATCTTCTCTGTAGAACCTCTGGGGTCTCCAGCGGCTCCAGGCTCCAACCAGGCTTACAATTCTTCAAGCAGCTACATTCAGGAGGCTGTGCCTCCTGCCTAAAATTCTGTTAGTCAGAAAGGGCAGATTGGGGTTTGCAAGTACTTGTGTCTGTATAGAGGGAGGAGGAGGCACATGTGGGCTCAGCCCAATGGCCGGAGCCTGAAGGGCTGCTGTTTGAAATGCTTCTTTATCTTAGTGTCCAGGAGGATTCAACTTAAGAGTGGTCCCTGGTGATTATTTTCTTAAATGTGCAAAGGAATTTTGTTGTGTCTTTGCAGGTTTGATCTGAATTTCCTCATTCTAATGAATTAGAAAATGTTCTTTCCATATGTTTGGTAAAGGGGGCTTCTAAGTATGTCTTCATGATTTAAGTTAGGACATTGGGGTTAATTCCATTCGTAGAGGTTACTTATGAAAAAGTACTATGCATTTAGTAGCTTAAAGCAGCACAGATTTATTCTCTTATCCTGCTTGAGGTCCCAGAGTCCAAAATCAATGTCAGTAGACTAAAATTGAGGTGGTCAGCACAGCTGCAGCCCTTTTAGAGGCCCTGGGCAGCTTCATCGCAGGCTCTAGAAGCCCTGAGCAGATGCATTCAAAGCTCTAGCGGTCACGGGTAGATTTATTTATTTATTTATTTATTTATTTATTTATTTATTTATTGGCTTCTAGCCACCTATTGAGGGTTTTTCTTTTTATGACAAAATTTATTTACTTTTATATTTTTAGGTTCTGGAGATTAAACCTAAGGGACTGTATATACTAAGCCAACTACATGCTGCTGAATTACATTTCTGCCTTGACACGGAGTCTCTTTGTTAGCCCAGAATACCCTCTAAATTGTCATCTTTCTGAGTTAGCCTACTAAGTGCTGAGATTATAGGCATGTGCCACCGTGCCTCATATTTTTAGCCTCTGACCTCTAACCTCTGCCCTCTTATAAGGTCCTCATCATTGCTTTGAACCTACCCAGATAACCTAGAACAATCTCTCTGTTATTAAATCAATAATTTCACCAAACTGTAAAAAAAAAAAAAAAAAAAAACCCTTTTGCTGGATATGGAAACCTTCCTAGGATTTAGGACTTGGTACTTCTTGAAGTCAGATGTCATTTTATATAACAAAGCAGCTCTAACTGTGAATAGCTTTTTGAAAAAATAAGATTTTATTTTATGTGTTTGCGTGTTTTGCCTTCATGTATGTCTGTGTATGTGTGTGTTTCTGATGTTGGAAGAGGTCAGAAGGAGGTATTCAGAACCCTGGAATTGGGGTTCCAGATGGTTGTGTGCTACCATATGGGAGCTGGGAATCAAACCCTGGTCCCCTGGAAGAGCAGCCAGTGCTCTTAATGACTGAGACATTTTTTTTTTTTAATTTTTTTAATGTTGCTCTTAAAAGGACTGGTTAGAAGTCCTAACTCAGAACTGCCCTTCAGTTGCACAAGTAGAGGTTGCTGGTGCTTTTCTAGATTGTTGGAAGGATTAGACTATGTTTTTTTTCTTTCTTTCTTTTTTTTGGTTTTTCGAGACAGGGTTTCTCTGTGTAGCCCTGGCTGTCCTAGAACTCACTCTTTAGACCAGGCTGGGCTTGAACTCAGAAATCTGCTGGCCTCTGCCTCCCAAGTGCTGGAATTAAAGATGTGTGCCACCACTGACCTGCTAGACTGTGTTGTCAAGAACCTCTCCATCTGGTTCTTAATCTAGTTAGAAAACTAAATTAAAAACTTGTGTTAATTTTGCTATGAAATAAATTGATTGTTGAAATTATCTTTCATTACTTTTGTTTCAACTCAAGTTCTCATCTTTTAATTTTTCTGGAAAAAAAAAACATTTAAATCTGAAATGCGTACATCGTAACAACTACCAAACATGAAGCCCATTTGTCTTGAAGCCTGAGAAATCAGGATACCTAGGTAAAAGAAATATTTGAAAAACTTTTTCAACACGTTTTAGCTGTGGTTTACTTTCCTTGTTTTTCTTTCCTCCAAATGATTTCCTTACAATTGACAAATGTGTTTTCCCTTCTTTCTTGGAAGCTTAAGAAGTGTATAAAGACTCCAGAAATCCCTTCTAAACACGTCAGGAACTGGGTCCCCAAAGTCTTGGAACAAAGGCGGCAAGGCCTGGAAACGTATTTACAGGTAAGGGGTGTTTCGATCCTCAGTGTAACAGATCCTTAATCAGTGTGGCTCACTCTGCTAGCTCCATTTGCAAGCGTGTGACGCCAAACGCTGACCAACAGGACATTCTGACACATAGGCCGTTTACTCTTACAAGCATGGCTATCAGTTGGTTCATTTAGCTTCTATTGGATTCTGTTCCTTATGCATTGGGCGAGTGCAAATTTAGTATCATTGGAGGAATGCTGTTGAAGTGGTCTGTCTGTTTTTTTTAAATTCAGCTGTGCAAATTACTTTGTTTTAGATAAGATAATTCTGTTTTCTCAACCCCTGGGTTTTAGATGTTTGGGCGCTAGTTGGAGTCATGGGAGAAAATAGCTTTTCAATGGTGTAGGCTAACACGAGTCTAAAACCCTACCAAAGCTCTGTAGAAGTTGCTCCCGAGAAAGTGCCAAATCCAGACGGAGTGCATCAGGGAGCTCTTTACTGTCACCTCTCAGGATGGGCAGACCTGAGATGAGATGCAAGTCTCCTCTCACAAGTGACACAGAAGACAAAGGAGAGGAGAAGACACTGTCCACTTCTCTGAACATTACAAAACCCTGAAGTCTCAGGGGACCATTCCACGACATCCTCATTAAGTGCATAGAAGGGCAGGGCAGGTGCAGAGACAGACAGACATGCTCTGCATTTAGCCCCACGTGAGAAGTGATCCATGGAGTGAGCACAGCTGGGTGAGGAAAGAAATCCTACCTCAGAAGGAAGGATACAAATACGCTGGGGCATCCCAGTGCTTTGGAGGCTTGGGCAGGAAAATCAGAAATTCAAGGCCAGCCAGGCCTGTACCTGGAGACCCTACCTCAAGAACTAAACCAGGACAAAAGGGCCAAAGTTCATGTGATAGTTCGGAAGACTGGTCCTTCTTATGAGAGAAACTGGCAGCACACCATGTTCTTTCTTCATTGTCCTTGCAACCCCCGTCTTCAAGCATCATTAACCACGGGATGGATCTTGCATGGAAGAGAAGCTAGGTGCTATGAAGCCTCTGATGGATGACTGGGTTGAGTCAGTCTCTGGTGGCTGATGCCCAGTGATAGTGGAAGAGAAGAGTCCAGATATCAGTTCCCACCCTTCTCCTGGGCCCTCCTCTTTACCCTGTTCAAAGAGGACTGGGAAGAAGCCGCAGGAGTTCCGAGGAGGGTGCTGCTAATGGGATTTTGCCCTCGGTCTGTGGGACTTGGTGTAAGGATTCTTCATTATGTCTCTCTGGGAGTGAGAGCCCAAAGGAAACTGGGAATCTCAAATCCCAGGAATGTGTGTGGCCTTCTCTGAGAGTCTGTGCACGGAGCTATCAGGATTGCATAGCTTCAGGGAACACTTCAGAGCACACAGCAAACCAAAGACCCAGAGAAAAAAACCTAAGAAGTTGTATGCAGCGGGGAGAATGCATGTTGCCTGTAATTAGAAGGGATAGGTAAACAGCACGCTTTCATTTGTAGGCCAGATTTTCCACAGATATTGTATATCTCCAGGCTTCGGCTCTGAAGAGGGCTTTATCCCCCATCACCGCCTCCCTCGATTGCATTTGACACATGACTTCCATTACTCCTCAGCGTAAACATTTTAAGTGGTTTGTGCTTCATGTGTAAATAAGTGGATAAAATCATCTAGCACAAGGGGAGCTTACGGCGACGCTCAAATTGAGCTTAGTTTTTTTAGTTTTTTTTTTTTTTTTTTTTTTGGCTTTTCAAGACAGGGTTTCTCTGTGTAGCCCTAGCTGTCCTGGAACTCACTCTGTAGACCAGGCTGGCCTCGAACTCAGAAATCCACCTGCCTCTGCCTCCCAAGTGCTGGGATTAAAGGCGTGCGCCACCAAGAGCTTAGAATTTTCTATTCTCAGAAACAGGGCTTGAAACTGCCGTTGAGGGCCAAGGTTGCTTCCTGCCATGTGTTTCGGATTCATTTTGTTGTCACTCAGTGACCTGAAGGCCCAGAGGACTTCAGTGAGGGCCTTTTCTTCTCCCTTGGCAATGGGAGTTAGGCAGAAAGGGCTGTGGGCAGAAGCCAAGAGCGAAACCTCGGCTGCGCCCAGCTCTTGCTTCTTGGTCTTTTTATGTTTTTTGATGAAGGAGATAGTGTTCCTGTTTCTCCCACTGCCGACCTAACTCCAGAGAGCAGCTACCATCTTAACAGACACCATCCCTGCAGATCCAGCTCAACCTGAGCTTCATAGTTCAGTACTGACCCGGCTCATGGCCTGACCAAGGACTGCTGCCTCTAAGCCATGCTCCCAAGGCCATAGGGCCTAGACTACCTATCTACTCCAGCTCATCTGCTGCCTGTCAGACAAGTTCAAAGTCACCCTGTGGCAATCTGTCTCTTGAAAAAGTCAAGGCAAATACACCCTCTCTTCCTCTGTAGGTCAGCGAGGCGCCGATGATTGCAGCCTCAAACATTACCTGAGTTAGCCCAGGCTGCTGTTTTAGTTAGACATGAGAGGCTGAGTTCTAACGGGCTCTGAAACTGTGTCTCCTTCCCAAGAACATTTGTTAATGGGCTGGACTGGGCCGGGCTGGGATTTTATTTTCCTATTGCCCAATATGGGCTCTTATATACACTGATGATTTTCTAAATTAGGAAAAACTTTCTGCCCTTGATAGTTTTATATAAACATGTAAGCAGGTATGAAACAAGACTTTAGAGTGATCAATATTGCAGTTTGCCAAGTTGCTTCTTCCCTGATGGGTTGGCTGAGTAATTGATTGGTGAGTAAATGGTTTGTTTGCTTGTGTAGTGGCTGGTTTTGTGTGCCAACTTGACACAGGCTGGAGTTATCACAGAGAAGGGAGCTTCAGTTGGGGAAGTGCTTCCATGAGATCCAGCTGTGGGGCATTTTCTCAATTAGTGATCAAGGGTGGAGGACCCCTTGTGGGTGGTGCCATCCCTGGGCTGGAAGTCTTGAGTTCTATAAGAGAGCAGGCTGAGCAAGCCAGGGGAAGCAAGCCAGTAAGTAACATCCCTCCATGGCCTCTGCATCAGCTCCTGTTTCCTGACCTGCTTGAGTTCCAGTCCTGACTTCCTTTGGTGATAAACAGCAGTGTGGAAGTAAGCTGAATAAACCCTTTCCTCCCCAACTTGCTTCTTGGTCATGATGTTTGTGCAGGAATAGAAACCCTGACTAAGACAGCTTGTTTTTTTAGTCTTGTGTGACAGAGATTGGTCATATTTATATGTGCACCACATGTGTACACAAGCCCACAGAGACCAGAAGAGAGCACTGGTCTCCTGGAACTGGAGTTAGAGTTGGTTATGAGCTGTCATGTGGGTATTGGATATCAATCCCAAGTCCTCTGAAAAAAAAACAAGTGCTTTTAACTACTGAGGCATATCTCTGCCACCATGTTCTTGAAAATCCTGGCAAATAATGCTTCCATTTTAAGTCTTCTGGCTGAAAGGGGAGTTGGTTGGTTTTTGTTTGAAACAGCTGTGTTGCTCATGCTAGGGTTGAACTCCTGGATTCAAACCATTCTTCTGCCTCAGCCTGAAAGTGGTTTATGGGGCATTCTGGGAGCTATATTTAAGAGACTAATTTAAAAACAAAAAGATAGTCACCCACTTTCAAACTTAATTTTGTTTATAGATGTTAATCAAAAACCCCAAAGGCTTTCTTAGCATCTGTATTTTTCACACTTTTCCATTCTTTGTCTGGTTTGAAAATGAGAATCAAAGAAGGCCCACGCTTACTAGGTTTTTTTTTTTTTTTTTTTTTTTTTTTTTTTTTTTTTTTTTTTTTTTTTTTTTTTTTTTTTTTTTTTTTTTGGCTGTTTCTTCATTCAGAAACTAACAGCATAGTAATCTCTAAACCATAATTTAGAAACAGTATCAGCATCAGTTTAAATATTGTAGCTTCTCTAAAAATCCTTTGGCGGAGAAGCAGTATAGTTACCTTTCCTCTAGCACGTGTCGTGGTGGGTTTACTTAGGACATTTTACAGTAAAAAGGCCCAGCAGCCTCTCTGAGATCCCACCTGTTCAGGGGGCTGAGACAGGAGCATCCTCCTAGCATCACTTAAACCTAGGAAGGAGTTCACGGCCAGCCTGGGGAACACGGCAATGACCAGGAGAGAGGCAGAGAGGGAAGCAGGGAGAGATGAGAGAGGGAGAGACAGGAAGCAATCAAGCCACTCTGTTTTCAGATAAGAATGTCCCATCTCAGGGGGAACAAAGTGAGCATATCAAATCAAAGTAGCCTCAAAGGCTGGCTTGGTGGCAGCGATCCCGGCACTGGCTAGAGAACGTGGATTTGGGTGGGCTTTTTTATCCTTTTTTATAGTTGTCCTTTCTTCCTTTTCATTTTCTTTCTTCCTTCATTTTATTCCTCTGAATTTCTTGGCTGCCGACTTTTCAGCTTTAAATCTGGGGTCTGTGAGACCATAGGGAACATAGGAAAAAAATCAGACTTACCTTGTGTTATGTATTCCTCAGAGCCTGGTGTTCTAGAAGTCACAACCCCCTCCAGTTCCTGAGCCTTTCCTCTTCTTACACTTGTTTTCTATACATGTCCAGTTTTTTGGTTGAATTAAGTGGGACAAGTAAAGAAAGATATATCTCCATCTTGTTGGAAATGGAAGTGTACTTGTTGATTTTTGTAAAAATTGTTTTCTAATTAATTAACTAACTAATTGATTAATTAATTTTAGTGCATGGGTGCTTTGGCAGCATGTGTGTCTGTGTGCCTGGTGCTTTCAGAGGTCAGAAGAGAGCATTAGGTCCCTTAAGACTAGAGTTACAGATGGTTGTGAGCCACCATGTGGGTACTAAGAATTGAACCAGGGTCCTCTGGAAGAGCAGCCAGTGCTCTTACTACTGAGCCATCTCTCCAGCCCTGTTTATTTTTGCATCTGTGCATGGTTGAGGACACATGCTTGCCACCGTACACATGTGGAAGTAGAAGGACGACCAGATCCTTGCTTCCCGTCCTGTTTGAGGCGGGGTCTCCCTTGACCGTGGCACTGAAGCCTCCAGGCTGGCCACTTGCTAGCACTAACCTGGGATTCTGCTCCTTCTGCCCCCATACCGTAGAAGTTCTGGCGTCGCAGACATGCACCCATATGTCCAGATGTAACCTGAGTTCCGGGATCCAAGTCAGGTGTCAAGCTTGCACGCAACAAGTGCTTTTACTTGAATCATCCCCTCAGGCCTTCTTGGGTTTTATTTGTTTCTTTGGGTTTTTCCCACAAGTTTCAAAATTCTTCAGGAGATATAAAATTTACTATCCTAGACAATTGTATTACTTTTTTAAAATTATTTTTACATTTAAAAAAAATGTGTGTGCATGTGTGCATGTATTCCACCGTCTAACATTACCCCAACATCATCCATTTCATATATTATTCAATCACCCAAACTATCAAAACTAATCAGCTCAATCTCATAATATATTGCAAACAACTCCATTAAAAATCCTACAACCAAAAAACTAAAAATTAATCAATTAGAACCTCCAGTCTCAGGGTACTCCTCAGTAGCTGTCGCAGTTGTATATCCATATACAACTAGTATTCCACCCAAATAAATTAAAAATACTATTAAACCCAAAAATAAGCCTCCAACCCTAAAATTATTAAATAACCCATAAATCCACTAATAATTAACCAAGCCCACCGTAAATAGGCAAAGGCTTTAGTGCCAACCCAAGACAACCAGTTAAAAATAATAAACTTAAAACAAAAATATAATTAGTCATTATTCCTACACAGCATTTAACTGTGACTAATGACATGAAAAATCATCGTCATAATTCAACTACAGAAACATCTAATGACAAACACCTGAAAAACCCACCCCTTATTTAAAATTATTAATCACCCCTTCATTTCATGCATATGTATAGAAGGTTAGAAGACAGTTTATAGGAGTGGCTGACTCTTAGTACACGTGGGTCCTGGGGGTAGGATTATGGTTGTCAGGCTTTTTAGCACCCACCTTTACCTGCTGAGTCATCTTACCTGACTATTACTCACTATCTTTATTATTTTCTCTCTCTATCCCCTTTATTTTTCCTACAGTCTTTATGCTTTCCTTCCTTCTCCTAGCTTTGAGATAGTCAGTTCTCCCTTTTCTGCTTTCTTAAATTGTAGAGTCAAGTTGTTGGTTTGACTTCTTTCTTGATTTTTCAGATAAGTGATTAAAGCTATACTTCATATGGTGCCCCAATTATCATCTTTATTCATGTCTGAGTATTTCCCAAGTTCCCCGTGACTTGTCTCTTCCCTGTTTAATGGGATCAACTGGTTTGTGTGTCTTTACACCATATGGTGCTACGTTTGGAACTCACAGGCAGTACCTGGCAAATGGTGAATTCCTGCTAACTGTGACTTTTTTTTTTTCTCTGAAAATGTGTGAACTTGCTAGTTTTCCTTCTTGATATGATACATATCTTAGTTAGGGATTTTATGGCTATAAAGAGACACCATGACCGTGGCAACTATTATAAACAAAAACATTTAATTGGGGCTAGTTTACAGGTTTTGGAGTTTTTTCCATTATCATCATGGCAGAAAGCATGGCGGCACGCAGGCAGGAGGAGATGAGAGCTCTACATCGTGACCCATAGGCAGTAGGGGACTGTGTTCCACACCTGGAATAGCTTGAGCATATGTGATCTCAAAGCCCACCTCCACAGTGACACACTTCTCCAGCAAGGTCTCACTTCCTAATAGTGCCACTCCCTATGGTCAAACATTCAAACACATGAGTCTATGGGGGGCCATTCCTATTGAAACCACCACAATACTCGATTCCACAACTGTTTGGATTTTTGTTGTTGTTGTTGTTGTTCTTTAAATCTACAGAAACTAGGTTTGTGTCCTGACACATCTTAGGGACATACACTACCAGTGTGGGCAGCTAGAGCGTCCTTTGCTTCTCCGTCTTCTTAGTCATGTGCACTGTTAAAATCTAACAGTTTAAATTTTTGATGGTCAATAATCAGCTGAAGAAATGGAGGCAAACTTGCACATACTTCATGATTGGGTTCGTAGTCCCAAGGAGAACGATGACTCAGCAAATCCTCTCCTCACTCTCCTTCCAGTCCTATTCCTGTGGAAAGCCGGATAAAGTAACAGATTGGTCAAGTAAATGGGTCCACAAATATAAAAAGTGCAGGAGTGCTAGCCTGTGTGTATTCAGCGAAGGGGTATAATGTGTGTTCTTACAAAGTAATGAGATACTGCACACATTGTTAAGTGAACAACTCCAAGGGACACCATGTGGCCTTTCCCCATGAATTCTTTATTCTGAATTCATCTACATAATCATCTGCAGCTCATTTCTATACATTTTGTTAGCTTCTGGTCATATGTAACTGCTGAGTGCTTACATATGGCGAGTCTGGATTGGAGTATTCTATGAATACTTATATAAGTATTTATATTTACACTTCTTCTACAGCCTTAGTATTAATAAGAAAAAGAGTATAAACTACAATTTTAAATCCATAAGATGCTAAATTGATAGTGTGTATATACTGATTTAAACAGTATTTTTTTTTTTTTCTGAGACAGTCTCATTGGACTTGAATGGACTGGAACACACTATGTAAACCAGGATGTTTTCAAATTCACTCTGTATTGCTGAGGTTAAAGGTGTGTGCCACCATGCCCAGCTTAAACAAGATATTTTATCTGAAGTACTTTGCCTATCTACAAACAGAACTGGCTAATTCTATGCCTTTTGAGATTGGCCTATGGTTTTTCTCTGATTCATTTGTTTCTCTGATTCATGTGTTTGGGTTGTTGTGTGATTTGATTTTGTTTGGTTTGGTTTGATTTGATTTTTCAAGACAGATTTTTCTGTGTAGGCCAGTCCTGGAACTCACTCTGCAGATCAGCCTGGCTTTGAAATCACAGATCTGCCTGCCTCTGCCTCCCAAATGCTGGGATTAAAGACATGTGCCACTAAACCCACCTGGATATTGTTTTAATCTTAGTGTTCCTTAGTTTTACTGTGGAATTTGAATCCAGCAACATGGCTGCCCTGGCAAGGGATCATATCCAGAGACCTTCTAGGTCTATCTATGTGATCTGGCCAGAATACAGACACACCCTAAATTACAGTATGATCTGGCTGGATTACAGACACACCCTTAACACACACATTTAATCCTTAACAATGAAGGTAAGGAGGGGCTGGAGAGATGGCTTAGCGGGTAAGAGCACTGACTGCTCTTCCGAAGGTCCTGAGTTCAAATCCCAGCAACCACATGGTGGCTCACAACCATCCATAATGAGATCTGATGCCCTTTTCTGGAGTGTCTGAAGATAACTACAGTGTACTCACATAAAATAAATAAATAAATCTTTAAAAAACCAAAAAACAATGAAGGTAAGGTTAGTTTGTAGAAGGAAGCAGCCATGTTTGAAAGTGGTGTCTAAAAATGATATTTAATTGAAGGGCAAAGTGATAAATTAGAGAATTTGACAGAATGAGTCAGAGATCGTAAGAACAACATTGTCTCTTTGAGGCTACTTAAGTACAGAGGGGTTGGGTGAGTGAGGTGGTGTGGTATGTGTGCATGGCAGTTTTACAGAGACAGATTGCAGAGAGAATAAGCTAGACACAGGTGAAGACAGAACAAGCCAGGAGATTAGAACATACTGCCAAAGTTAGTATGAGGCCAACCAGAGCAATTCTGTCAGAAGCTGAGAGGAACTGGATTGAATCAGTCAGCTTGGAAGATTAGATTGTAGAGGAGAGAAGCTTCCAGGCCTAGGCCTAGGAATAGTTAGAACAGTTAGAAATAGTTAGAAATGCTGTGGGCTCAGCCAGAGCTGTGTATTTGCACAGCTTGGGTACAGCTCTTATCTCATCCCATTGTCTGAGGAAATAACAGTGAAATTGACATGGGACTCTGTTGCTACACTTTCTCCTCTTTTATGTGTTGATGTCTGTAAAATCCACGTACTTTCATATTTGTGTTGGGGATGGAATCTTGCCTTGTGTGCTTGTGTTTTTCCACTGAGCTCTAGCACAGTCCTCACCACCCTAGGAGATGCTGATGTATCATATCTTAAAATGGGTTACCATTTTCTCTCCCGTTTTTCCGTTAAATCATATAGTTTAGAACTGGTGTCTTTCCAAGTTTAAATTGATGATCAGTTTCTGGTAACGATTTTTGTTCCATATCTCCTTGTTGTGTATGTACATGGTTTTTAAATTTGTAATGTTTGACCATTGATCTTTGGATCTCTTTATCTTAAAGAAGCTTGTATGCCAGAGTTGAACTGCATTTACAGACAGAATTTTTATCTGCTTTCACTAATCACCCAAGAACACTGCCTTTTTCGCTTAAGATAAAAAGATCATGTCTCAAATTCATCATCATCATTCTTTTTAACTGAAGGAAACATTTTATTTCATTATTTTACCAACTTTAAGATCTTATTTAACCAAGGTCATAACAACACAGTGTGACATACTCACACCCACAATAAACCAAGCTTCTAACACCGCCCAATCCAGGTCGCCCCACTGCATCATGATCTAAACTTTTAAAATCACAGCTTATCTGTAGCCTTAGTGTTGGGGATTTTACAATTTGCAGTTTCCATGTTGACTTTTACTCATCCCGAGGGTTTGAGAAGGCATGCTCATGTGCTTCCAGAGTAGGCCTGGACCACTGGGTTCATCCTCTGCCTCTCTCTTGCCTAAGTTCTGTCATTATCCTAAGGAAAAGATCCTGTGGCCAGTGAATCTCCTTCCCCACTAGGTAGCAAACACTACCTCTACAATGCTGGGATCAGGGTTTTATGCAGAGATCATTAAGTCAAACACCACTGTGGCTTTTGTCACCTGTTGGTTCATGAAACCACTGAAACAGACCATCCATCTGCTAGAGGCATGTGGCATTCAGCCGGCAGGGTGTTCCCTTCTGCCCTGGCTCTTTCCCTGCCGGGCTCTCTGACTTGCAGACTTGCCAAGCAGTCTCTGCTCTCACAAACACACCCCGAGATGCTTCCTCAACAGCAGACTCTTCCTGTGGGATCCACTTCTCACAAACCTCACACACTTGACATTTGGCTCGTGCGTGAAAGAAAATACCAGTTTTATGACTGAGCCATTTTTAGGTATATATTTTCACCTGTTTTTTCATTGTCTTAAAAGTAGTGCTAGCAGTGACTGCTTTTTTGATTGTCCTTTTCTCTAGGTCTTGTGCAGCACCCGAAGTTTTACTTGTAAGCTTCTAGATAATTGCAGAGAAAGCTCCCAAGTGTTGAGAGTAACAGATTGGGTCTAATGGAATGGTGATTTGGTTCTTTGAGGATGCACTCCCCAGGTGGAGGCTCCCTTCCCCCCATTTTGTCAAAATGTTGCGAACAACTTTAGGATTTAAAGTTGTTGCGAACAACTTTAAACTTCTAGGATCTTAACTATTTAAAGCTTCAAACGTGGAAAAAAGGTTCTAATTTAAGGCTTAGACACATGATTTATTTCGAAGTGAGTTTTACGTCTTCAATTTTTCTCATTATTTATCACCAATCCCCAAACCACAGATATATCTATGGTAGTTAGTAAATTTCTTATATAAAATATTTTTATGTACATTTCTCACTTGATTATCTAACTCCGGCTAAGGATCAGTTGATTTTTTTTTTTTTTAATCCGTGCCTGACAACGTAATGGCATTGATGAAGTCGAGTGACGTCTGCATAGGTTCAGGGGCCCTGAGCTCTCACTGTCACTACCCGAGCCTTCACAGCTCTCCACCTTAGAGTGCTGGGCTTCATTCATAGACCAAGCAGTGATTTGTAATGTCGGATCCTGTTCTCTCCAAGGGTTTTTTTTTTTTTTTAAACCGAAAATGAAGTAGAGAATGAGACCATATCACCAGCAAGAAGGTGGTTGCCATACAAGCCTAAGTCTTGACTCCCAGAACCCACGTAAAAGTAGAAAGAGTAAACTGACTTTTGAGAATGCCCCCTCACCTCCATGTATAGGCTGAGGCAAACATGCCATTCCTTCTCCCCACATCGTACACTCACTACAAAAAATTATTTTAAAACTTCCATATTACAAGAAAAAGGTCTTGTTGGTAGAAGAAGCTATAGCTGAGTGTCATAACCCCCCCGCCCCCCCCCCCAGAAGCCTGGAAAGGAGTAGTACCCACGGAGACCCTGCTTATAACACCAGACAAACTGCTCTTTGTTCTGGTTAACATGGTGAACACTGTGTTAAATAATATTAATGGCTGGGATTGTCAGTACTTAACAGTGCCTTCCTTGTACAAGTGATTTTATTGATCGATACAGACTCAGCGTAACAGGGCAGATTATTTTTACTGATTTTATCGGAACCTTAACCAAGTTTGTTAGGGCACCACGTATCTTTAAATAGATCTAGATGATGATGTAGATTAAGAAAAGTAAACCGCCATCCATCTCTTTTTGATCTGTTAATAACTTAAATCCATCATTGCTAGCTAGTATTTTCAGATCCTGTTGTGTATTCATGCTTCTCTTGTGTTGGGAAGAGTCCGGTAACCTCGTTTCAGTGGTTGGCTTTTCAGACAGCCTTACCCTAGCTGCTTACTGATGTAGAGTTTAGCAGATAAGCAGTTCAGCATAATTGGTGGAATGTTGGGCAGATTAGGAAAAGGAAATGATACTTTAGAATTCTTTGTTTTTTAATTTTCATCGTGGTAGGCGAACTGTAGGAAGACCTGTGGGTTATTGTATTTTATGATAGTTCTGTAGTGTTTTTGTGTTGCGCTAGGCAATTTACAAAGACTAAACCTAATTTCTTCCAAATATACTGGTTCTTCTCGTATTTGAAAGGCTTGCATATGAACCACAGGGAACTTTGGTGCTTAATTTCATACATGGATTTTTTTTTTCAGTGATTTCCTTGGATCTCAAAATGATCTGTGTGCCATTTAAGATTAAAGTTTAGTTTGAAGCAGTGGTTAAACTTTATAAAACCAGCCATAGATATTACTTTTAAAGAGACACAATATAAACCATCTTTCAAGACAGTTAGAGCTTTATTCATGCAAGCATGCCTATGTGAATTGCTAAATATTGAACTCATGTCTTCACACATGCCAGGCGTAGAACTATAACTTCAGCTCTGAGGTAGTATTTATTTAACTGTTAGACAGTGCATTCTTGCCCACATTGGACAGACAAGCCTGGCATAGCCCAGCCTACACAACTGTGGATAGAGAACCTTCAGAGAGAGAGACCAGTGGAAGGGCATTGGTAATGGCAATTTGAAAAGCTTTGGGAATCCCAAAGAATGTTTCAGATCTCTAGGAAGGATTTGTGTGAGCACAGAGGATGCAGAGATGAAGTGCAGTGAGTTGTGTGGTCCCACGTAGTTTGGAGCTCAGCACTTAAAGCTTCAGGGAGTTTTAAGCCTGCGAGTTATCAAACGTTGGCCACCAGCCTGCCAGTGTGCAGTGAGTTTTTAAAAAAAAATTCCTCAGTCATCATGTGTTAAGGTTCCACATTCTATCCAAATATCATAGGATGGATATTTGAGGTTCAGTCCTCTGGACTAGCTGTGCTGGTGAGGACACTGTGGCTGCATGGTGTTTTCTACTGAGAGGCTGGTGGGAGATGTAGTGACAGGCCACAGCCCGTTCTCATTCCTGGAAAGCCCATTCAGAGCCCCTTCTCAACACAGGTGGGTAGTGATGTCACTTTACATACCCAAGCAGAGGGCAGGAGTGTATGTGACCTCTTGCTTGTGTACAGAGGTCTGCTAGGAGGCAGGTGGGTTTTAATAGATGCTCAGTGCCCCATGCAAAGACTGCATTTCTGTGGGTGTTGGATCTTCAGTGTATCATTGAATTGTGATCCCTGTCATTACTTCAGTTTGCTGTTGCGTGAAGCTGGGCACCATCCTTGAGCTTCTTTGGGTTCGTATTTGGTCAGACTGGTGAGATGGAGTTATGTATGTTTTTAAATACTTGTTTTTATTTTTAATTTGTGTGTATGTATCTGTGTATCTGTTTGTAGGTTCGCGCATGTGTGTCTGTGGCCAGAAGAGAGTGTTGAATGCTGCGCTGGCTTCTTTATTTGTTTTAGTGTTTTTCATTGTTGCTGCTGCTGTTATTACTGTTGGTGGTGGTGGTAGTGGTTGGTTGGTTGGCTGGTTGGTTGGTTGGTTTTTGGTGGTGGTGGTAGTGGTTGATTGGTTGGTTGGTTGGTTGGTTGTTGGTGGTGGTGGTGCCCCGTCCTCCAATTTGACACAAGCTAGGAACGTCTGGGAAGAGAGAACCTCAATTGAGAAAATGTTTCCATTAGGTTGGCCTGTGAGCAAGCCTGTGGGCAATTTTCTTGATAGGTGACTGATGTAGAAGGGTCCAGCTCACTATGGGTGGTGGATGGTGCTATTCCTAGGCCCATGGTCCTAGAGGGAACTTAGCAAGCCATGTGAGAGAAAAACCAGTAAGCAACAGCTCTCCGTGGCTTCTGCTTCAGGTGTGGCCTCCAGGTTCCCTCTCCGACTTCCCTTAAGGCTGGATTCCAGCTGTAAGCTGAAATCAGCCTTTTCCTCCCCAAGCGGCTTTAGGTCGTGGTATTTTTCACAGCAGTAGAAACCCTAACCAAGCCAGGAACCGGAGTTACGGGCAGTTGTGAGATGTCCAACGTGGATGCTGTGAATGGAACCTGACTCGTCTGCAAGAACAGCACAGTTTTTACCCCTGAGCCATCTCTTCAGCCCTGGAGCTGTGCGTTCTAAAGAATTAGGTCTCGCGGTGGGATTCCTCTTAGCTTCACAATTCCAGCTCAACCAAAGAGCCCTACTAAATTACTTCCCTCATAGACATAAAGTCCTATACATGAATACATTGTTTTTTTTTTTTTTTTTTTTCCGGTTTTTCGAGACAGGGTTTCTCTGTGTAGCCCTGGCTGTCCTGGAACTCACAGTGTAGACCAGGCTGGCCTCGAACTTAGAAATCTGCCTACCTCTGCCTCCCAAGCACTGGGATTAAAGGCGTGTGCCACCGCCGCCCGGCTACATGAATACATTTTAACAACTTATATTTTGTTATCTTCCTGACCATATGGACATATATGTGTTCATATTTGAAAGCTATCAAAACCTAGAACACACATAACTTCCTGTAGTTACCTTCTTAGTCCGGTGGTTCTGAACCAGGAGAAGCTTTTTGTTTTTTTTGTTTTTTGTTTTTTTGCCATAGGAACCTGTAACAGTGTGGGGTGATGCTTTTGATTTTTACAGCTGGGAATGGAATGGGGTGGTCCCTACATCTAACAGAGAAACAGAGCCCCACCAATAAACAGGTATTTGGTCCAAAATGCCATTAGTGGCAAGGTTAAGAAACCATGCCTTAGAGCTTCCACATTGGGCTATGCTTTCTTGGTCTTGCACGAGCCTGCAGCTTGCTGTGCAGACCCGGCTGGCTTCAGACAGCAATGGTCTTCCTGACCCACACCACCAAGTTCCGAGATTATACAAATGTATTACTGTATCTGGTGGTACTCATATTTTCAAATATTTATTTTATCTGTAGTGATATATAAACTCCTTTATCAACTAAAAATGCCATAAACATCTTTTCTGTGCCAAGTTTCTCTTTTAAAGTCTTTAACTTTTTATTATGAAAATTTTAATATAAAAAAGCATAAAATAATATAAATGTCCAAATTACCATCATCCAGCTTCAGCAACTTTCAGCTCAGAAGAGATAATATCTTTTCTCACACTTTTCTCTCCATAATATTTTGAAGAAACTCTCTGATAAATTTTCAGCCGTACATACTTCAGTATGGACCCATAACAGGCAAAGATTCTTTGCAAAACAATTTTAATAACCGCTGCATAATATTCTGTCCTATAGATGGATTAGAATTTAGGAGCCTGATGTTTGGGGCTGCTTCTAGTTTGCCCTTGCAATTTTTTGTTTTGTTTGACTCTTCCTTCCTTTGTGTATTTGTCTGTTTTCCTGGACTCTTCCTGAGGCACACAGCCCTTGTTCTACAGGTACAATAGACTGTGTGCACACTAAGCCAGCAGGAATGAACACAGGACCCTTAATTTCATTAAACGTTGGGTAACTGGTAAAGATTAATGTACATATCTCTTGCTAATTCTTTCCAATTACTTAGTTCATATGAATTCCCAAGCTTGGTTAATTATGCTGAAGCCAGGTCGTAATTCTGAACTGTGTTCTGACAACAGGGAATTTTCCTGGTGTAACCTTGCCCTCCCTTGCAGTCTCTCGGTAGATTAGGCCCTTGGCCCTGAGTCCATTCATTTTCTGCTCAGCCCTAATTGCTGCCGACTGGCTGCCACAGGTATCCGGATAGCCTGCGTTCAAAGAGGCAGGGACTTCTGAGAACAAATAAGGAAAGATTAATTGTTTGTTTTGTTCCCTCCCAAGAGAAATGTGGGTGCTTAATCAAGAAAAATAATTTCTCCTGTTGATTTGGCTTATTTGGAGAAAAGATAATTGTGTAAAGGTGGGTGCCGAACAATTCCTGGCATGAGAGGTATTACCATTCACATACACAAGAGACAAGGATGGGGAAATGAATGTGGAATCCTGACGCAATGGATGGGGATGGCTCGCATTCCTCATGGTAAGTAATCTGGCTGTTGGGCTCTTATTTGTACCAATAGTCCTCACTACGATTGCCATTTGTTTTGTCTGGATCTTCGGAAATCTAATCAAGGAGACAATGGTGTAAAAAAAAAAAATCAACAACACTTTTCCAAATTGTTCTTAATTGCTAGAGTACAAAGTGAGCTAAATGCTGAGACGTTTCCAATTAAAGAAGCTGTTCCTACCAAGTGCTCTTAAATCCATCTTTCCCAATCTGATAAATAAGCTATCAAAGAGCAGAGCGGATTAATTGAGAGCAGTTAGTTCTGGATTTCTTATAACAGGGTACGTGAGCCTGCATTATTAATGAATCTGGCACATTTGGGCATGGTGACTTGTCATTTGTCCCTCTGGCAACTAGAGAAAGAAAACTCGTTAAACCATGCCCTGACGCTTATGATTTTTAGTGTCGAGACCATTTTCTTTCCACAACTTTATTTCTTTGAGAAGGATGTCTGATAACGTTCTGAATTAAAGTTGCAATCTGAGTTTAGATAGGAGAAAAATGACTGAATTAAAAGTGATACGTCTTGTCACTGACTGGAAGGCATGGGCAGGTAAACACAGGAATGTGCAGGGTGGGCAGGCATTCAAAACCTGTGAAAGGTCAGTAGGAAGTGTCAGCGTGCGAGCCACTCAGCTCAGGTTGTAACCACTCAACTACCTCTGCAGCGGGAAACTTGCCACAGGTGTTAGCAAACAAAGCAGAGGCTCCATGTTGCAATAAAACTGTTTTTATAAAGGCAGCAGCACGCCAGATTGGCCCTGAGTTATAGTCAGCTCTTGGATTGGAGTAGAAAGTATAGCTGTTCCACTACAGATGGAAAGTCAGAGCTCCAGGCCGCCACCCTCTGTGTAAGCTGTGTCGTTACGGAACCCCTCTGGCCGCTGGTCACCATGGCAGAGTTCTCAGTGATGACTCGGCGTGCCAGCATACGCGCACCTGGCAGCTCCTAAGACATCTTTACTGCACACTTACTCTCTTCCTCAGATCTGGGTGGTGTTTGCTATGCATGTCTTAACCATGTTCTCTCCAAGTCTCTGCATATCCCTGTGACTCCAGGAAGTCATGGGGATTAATGCCCAATCTTAATTATTTAGCCATGAAAATTAAATTAGAAAATGTTCTTTCAGGAACCGTCTGAACAATTCAATTAAAACCACGATTCACTTAAAACACTGTTTGGACTCAAAGATTTAAGACGAGAGAACGTTGTGACTAGAAAGTCTCCTATGCACTCATTTACTCATTCATTAATTCACAAATCAACATCTCCTAACGATGACTCTAGGCCTGGCCCTGCCATGGACTTCACCTTCACTCTGTCTTCCTGGCCACCAGGCTGGCTGCATAGTGTCACCAGTTGGCCATTTTGCTTAAAATATATTTTTATATGCTTTATTTTTATTTCTTATGTGTATGGCTGTGTTTGTCTCTGTGTGCGTGTGTGCGTGCATGCATGCATGCCAGGTGTCCAGAGAGGCCAGAAGACGTCATCAGACCCTAGAGCTGGAGTTAGAGACGGTCACAAAGCACAAGGAGCCTCTGCAAGCTAGTGCTCTTCCGCGCTGAGCTAGCTCCTCAGATCCCATTTTGTTTAACACATGTGCTAAGGTAATGTGAGGCTCTGGGTTTTCTTCAAAAGACAACAGGATAGGGACCAACCTCAGCTCTTTCTGAACATGCAGACGTGGCAGGAGGAAGAGCTGCTGCAGAGAATCTCCTAGGGAGGAGCAGTGCCTGTGGCCCAGCCTGTAGGTGTCCTAGGCAGAGAGCCCTGCAGCCGAGCCTGTAAAGTACAGCTTAATGATACTAGTCTTCACACTGACATCAAGTGGCCATTCCCATTATCCTTGTCTGTGATATCCCAACAGCCTTGTCAGGGAAAATTGGGTTGGATAAAAAGCCTACACTGTTAGGTCTTAGGGAGATCCGAAGCTCTCCTTCACCTGACCCAGCACAGAAGGGTGAGAGGCCAGCCTGTGACTTCTGAAGTGTTATAAGCCTATGTACATCTTGAACATGATTTTTTTTTCTTTTTAAAGATTTATTTATTTATTATATGTAAGTACACTGTAGCAGTCTTCAGACACACCAGAAGAGGGCATCGGATCTTATTATGGATGGTTGTGAGCCACCATGTGGTTGCTGGGATTTGAACTTAGGACCTTCAGAAGAGTCAGTGCTTTTAACCTCTGAGCCATCTTGCCAGCCCGAACATGATGTTTTAGATACTTGCTTTGTTGTGGAGTCCTGTTGCCATAGCAACATGTGTAACCATCTGTCTCCCTGAAACCTAGAAGCAGGAGGTTAGGCCTGCTCTGAAATCTTTCATAAGAAGAGGCTCAGTTGGTCTTTTACCAAAAATTTATTAAAAGCAGCATTCTCCAGTTGTTCTATAATTGTGTGACATCAAGAAAAAAGAGAGTTTCCTGGCCAGGTCTCGACAGAAGATCTTTGTGTTGTTGGTGAATGGAACTGGAAAAAACAAAATACAAAAGAAAGCATGACAATTTAGTAAGAGAGACTGTGGTACCTACTCGTTACAGTAAATGCTGTTACGATGGAAGTTGTGAAAAGCAAGTCATACTTGAATGCAATCCACAGTCACTCTGTTCCAACATAATAGAGCTGGCCGGGGCTGGGCACAGTACTCAGAGCTAGAACATCAAGACTTTCTCATTTTAAAACAAGAATGGAAGAGACCTTTAGATTACTAATAAATGTCATAAATGTAATTGCATCTGTATTGAACTGCATCTTTATGTTAGAAAGCTTTTGATTTTCAGATATGGTGTTACTGTGTAGCCAGGGGTTTATAAAACTTCTTCCTCACCTCCAGAGAACCAGGATCATAGTCGAGTGCCACCATGCCTAGCTAGAAATGCTTTATATATGGACTTTACATGATATATAATTGACGCAGCCATACCTTTATGTCAGGTCTATGTAAATAAATATGTGTCTACTGGCTTTTATATTTATATTTAGGAAGCACTGCTCTAGGGTGCCTAGTCCTGAATGAAGTGGCCCATTTCGACCATCCCAAAAGATCTCAAGTGAGTAAAATAGTGTAGAGATGGTGTCAGGGTTGGAGTGATGGCTCAGTGCTTAACATCCACATCAGCAGTGCTGCAGCAGAGGACCCAGGTTCGATTCCCAACACCTAAATGGCAGCTTACAGTTGTTTGTGAGTTTTTCTCCAAGGTATCCTATACTTTCTTCTGGCCTCCTCAGGTACTGCAAGCACATGGAGCCCCAGTATATACACGCAGACAAAACACATTCACATAAAATAAATACAACCTTCAAAAAAATAAAATAAAATAAAATAATAGCTGTCTTCTTTATCACTTGTGGTTTATTAAAGTGCCCTATCACTATTATTTTAGACCACTATTTTACCATGTAGCCTTGCCTGGCTTGAAGCTTGCTATCTTGACTAGTTAGGCTGCCCTTGAACCCACAGAGATCCTCCTGCCTCTGCCTCCTAAGTAATGGAATTAAAAGCATGTGATACCGTATCCGACTTATATTTTGGTTTTGGTTTTGTATCCAACATATATTTTGGTTTTAGTTTTTGGTTTCTCAAGACAAGTGTTTGTGTAGCCTAGGCTGTCCTGGAACTTACTCTGTAGACCAGGCTGGCCTTGAGAGCCATCTGCCTCCGAGTGTTGGGATTAAAGACTACCACCGCATGATTCCTTTTTTTTTTTTTAATCTTTTGTTTCCCTTAAATTAAACTTATATCCCAGATCTTAATTTTACAAGTGCCCTTGCAGGCTAAGCATGTAGGTGCATATCTATAGTTCCAGTATTCTGAAGGCAGAGGCAGGAGAATTTAGAATTCAGAACTACATGGAGAGAACCCATGTCAAAAAATAAATCCAGAACCTGACAGACCCCTTTCTGTGGTAAGAGTAGTGGATGTTTATCAGCTGAGTAGAGGGCTTCACTTTCACACCCTGGACCCACCCACTCACCTGCTGCAGTAGAGTTAGGGTTGTCAGAGGGGCTGCTACTCTAAAGCTCTCCTTGGCTTTGCCCTCTCTGCCTTTTCCTGTCCCCATTACAGACTTGCGTATTAGTTTGTGTGCTTGCTTCCTGTGACCCTGTGGCAAAGGGTTCTTCTGTCCCCTGCCCTTGCAGTGACTGTGGGGGATTACGGTTGTCCCTGTGTCCTTTCTGAAAAGGACACAGATAACCCAGCTATCTTGCTTTAGTCCTCCTCGCCCTGGCAGGAAGGTGGATCGTTGTAGCAGAGCAGTGTGAGTTGGTGTTAGAGCACTGGTCAGCTTTCTCTGGGGTTATTAGAACCACTCATTAGAAACTAACTCCAGATACTTGAGGCCACGTTGAAGTGTTCTCTATACTCTAGACTCAGCTTCTCCTGCTCAGGCTGCTACTCCTTGGAAAAACTAACTTATTCAAAAGATAATTACCCATGGAGCCGGTGAAATGACAGTTGCTCCAACCCTGAAATCTGAGTGTGATCCCCAGAACCCATGTAAAGATGGAAGGAGAGAACTGACTCCACAAAACTATCTTCTGACCTCCATGCACATATTGGGCTACATGTGCCACACACACACACACACACACACAATCTGCATATACATACAATAAGAATTTTTTTATTTTTTAAAATTACAAATGTTCAATAAATCAGAAAAAAGAAAATTTTGTTATTACTCAAAATGTGGCCAGTTAAGACAATACATTTATATCGATGAAGATTGAAAGAAAACATGCCTGCCCATTATTAGTAAGGCAATGAAGAAATGAGCATTCCCATAGCCTTCAAGGATGATGCAAATTGCAAGAATCTTTTGGAAAAGCAATTTGACAATTCTCTCCATGAATCTATCATACAATTATTCTTATATTATTTGGTTTCATGGTAGGTAAGGCATTTTCATTAGAGTATATTGTAAAAATTATCTAATGAGAAGGGGATTGGTTAAAAATCTCTACCCTGTGAAAACATTACTAAAAATACTCCATAACAGTGCACAAGATACTGTAAATGTATGTGTCTGAGAGAAAAGCTGACCAGCCCCTATGGACTGATTCAGAAAGAAATGTGGAAAGTTCTCCAGAGACCAGCTTCTCGCAGTCATGCTTTGTCCATGATTGGTAGCATTCACAGTTCACAGTTCCGTGAAGGGCAAAATTCAGGAAGATTATGAAGTCAATCATAGTCATAGAAAATAGACTTTTAAAAACCATTTCATAGATTTTTTTAAAGTGTAAATTCCATATTACCTGTTTTCAAAACCACAGCTTCTTAGTGTTGTTGTTGTTTTTTTTTTTTTTTT
>NW_022196895.1:49148162-49215749 GCF_008632895.1 Mastomys coucha
TTTCTTACGGGTTGGTAATGAAGTTAGAAATCCTCCCATATAATCATGCCCACGTGAGAAGATTCACTGTCAAGTTCAGGGATGGGAGTCACTCCTGTAGATTGATGTTATTTGTTTTTCTTTGGTACATGAGGTTACTGAGCATCCCCTGGTCAGGTCCTGATGGCCCTTTACAGCAGTAATTGCATCGTTCCATGCCTTTATTGAGGACTCCTTTGCCAATAAGTTTGGGGAGGGACAAGTGTCAGGGAAGAGACACCACGGTGAAGTCCCTGTGATTGAGCAGAGTCCACACTGTTCAGGTTGCCCCACAAAAACTTGTCAGTTTGCCAACCAGATAAATGCCCAGGGTGCACAAGACACAGAGCCCAGCGACCTCAGGAAGAAAAATCAATTGCAATTCATATTTCTTATGTCTGTAGCTGCTCGGGAAAGCACGGCTGCACTTCATTTGCAGGCCTCTTGCCTCACTGTCATCCCTCTCTTCCTTGCCTTCTAATGGAAAGGTTCTGCATTCCAATGAGGCAGATTTGGGGCTTTCACCCCCTTGTTCACATCACCATTCGTATTCCTGGTGCCCAGCACTATGTCTGATCAGTGTGCTGAACTACAGACAGGCACAGACCGCAGTCATTTTGCTTTGAGATCCCTGAAGGTTTGGGACCTGTGTTCTTGTGTTTCGCAACAAGTGAGGTGGGGGTGTGCAGGATCCGTCTTTCACTGGGACTCTTATTCAATAGTGTTTTCAACATCCAATGTAGCTTTTTATCCACAGCTGTGATTTTAAAAGCGTTTCATCGGAACAAGGGACCTTTAATCCTGCTGATCTTGAGAACCACCCAGTCTGCCTCTCTCCTGTAGACTTCCTTGCCGCAGCCCCCCACCCCCCCGCCCCCACGGACACACGCTCAAGTGAAGCCGCTCTTGAGTTCGTAGCCCTGCTGTGGACTGAGATGTCATAGGGATAGAGAAAATGCTGCCTGCTTTATGGATTACTGTTAGGCCAACAAAACTTTGGCAGCATTGATTAACTTGACAGTGAGTACAGCAGTACATTTATCACTTATGGCTGGGCTGTAGAAAATCTAATAAGAGGCAAACAATTCCCTTTAGAGCTGTAACAGGTTCACTGTGGCCAACAGTGCATGCACTGGAAATCCCTGCCTTTAAATTACACCCTGGCTGCTGGTTGGGTCATTGACTCGAAGCTATGGCCCTCCTGCAGTCATCCCCCCTTGTTAATTTCATCTCGAGTGTTTGATCTAAGTAAATGTTTAAGTCTATATTTCCATGTGCAGTTTTTAGGACTTCGAGGAGGTGAATTAGACACAGCTCTTGAGTGACGATTTTAAAATAATCTCCGGGCAGAAGGGCCTATTGTTAGGGGTGTTGCGGAGCTGGGAATACTCCAAGGAAGGTGCTCTCAGCACTCGGGGCTCTGCAGGGCAAGCAGGCAGCTTGATTCCTCATGGAGAACACTGAGGAAGTTCTTATCTCAGTCAAATATGTTGTAAGAAAAAGGATTTGTGCACTGTATTTGTATTGCTAGGAATCTGGTGGGTCCTTTATGGATTTTTCTTTCTTGTAAGAGCATCCGGTTACGAGGTTTCATATTTTTGTCCTGTGCGCTAAGCAGCGTTACTCAATTCCTCATTAACCACATAGATCTTCAGTCGTGGTCTTTGGTATGCACGTGGGAAACATAGGGCCACATGTGTCTACTGAATAACAGATTGCAAGTTTAGAAGAATGTGGACTCAGAAGATTAGAGTCAAGTCTAGACGGCCAAGTTCTTAGGGTAGATTGAAATTGTTATCTGGAAAATCAAAGAGTTTTCTTAGCAGGAAACAGCATGAGCCAGCTTCTTCTTACTCCACGTGGCAAGGGCTCTGCCTGTCAGACTTCTTTCAAGGAAGATACCTAATTTATTTTCTTTAATTTCTTTTATTCTCGCGCTGTGTTAAAACTCACAGTTCAGCACGAGAGCTCAAGTGTAGATGGGAAGGCTTCCCAGCTTAGGTGCTTTGCTCACAAACACTCTTGCAGTGGGGGCTTTTACACAGTAGCATCTCAGAGATGCTGCTCTCTGTGGGGAGTAAGGTATTCTGCCAGAATCAATTGTTAAGAGGCTTAATATAATAAGGCAGCTTGTTGTGTGACTAACAGAAATGGCGTGAGCAAGAAATCCCCATGGCAGCTTGTGTTTTGGAAGAAAATCTGAGTTTACCTGAAACATGAATGTATTGAAAACCAAGACTTAATAAGACAGCGTTTACAGCCAGGATAGCCATTCTGAGGACCAAGGCAGTGAGTGGTCCCATCCAGTATTTGTCTCTGAGATTCTAAACAACATGTGAACCAAAGTTGCTTTTTCTTGAGATTGGGAACTTGCCTGAGTTAGTAACATTCAAGCCTGACGTTAGTGTTTTGATTTAATTCAGTGCAAATGCGTTCTGTTTAATGTGCAGGATAAATTCAGTTGCTTTCCTTACTGAACCAGGCTTTTCTGAAAGAGCTCCATCTACCTCGCTGGGTTTTGCAGGTTACAATGGGAGTGCCCCCACCACTTGCCCCAGCGAGCAGAGGCTGGGTATTGATTAACTATCACGCTGGCATCAGAACTACTCTTAGGATTCAATTTTTTTGTTGTTTTGCATATTTTATTGATCAAAGTGGTAAATGAGCATCAAGCGTGCAAGAAGACGATGAATTGTTTACTTGCATAAAATAACCTTTCAATAAGGGAAGATGCATGGCTCACACTTCGGTTCTGTTCTGCGGCCCGAAGCAGATGGCATTCAGCTGCTATTGATTTACTTCCATAGTTAAGGAGCAGCCTGCAGCCCAGCAATGCCCACTGCATTGTTAAAAGAGGTGTAGACTTGGGGACCAGGACGGAAGCCAAGAAGGGCTGACTCGTCTGTCCCTAAATACTAAGGGGAAAAAAATTCTTATTTGGGAACCATGCATGGCTACTTAACTGAAAATGTGAATTAGCGTAGTCACGTGTTATGGGCCACTTCACACACCAGTGCTTGGAAGGGCAGAACGAACGTTCGTGGTCGTCACATATGCAGATGTACCAAGTCAATAACAAATGACTAATAATCATCGCAGAATAGTCATACCTGAAGGGAGGGAAATGAAACCTTTCCTCCTGTGTTCAGGGCAAAAGTAGGTCACCCTAAACCATACCCTACAATGCCCTCGTTGAGTCTTCTGGCCTTAAACCAAAGCGGGCACACTGCCCGGACGGCTCCCCTCTTTGCAGTGCCGCCCTCCACCCATCCCCTTTGTCCGCCACCACACTTGGTTTTCAAATGTCTTTCCAGAATTGGCAGTCGCAGATGGTGAGTTTGTAAACATTTTCCTTTAAGCTGCATCCAGCGCTGACTTTATATGTTATCTAAGCGTAAGCTAGCCTACTGGCTATAGATTTCTTTCCCTCACTCTTTCCAGACTCACTAAATACTGAAAACCTCTCATGAAAAACAACAGGAACAAGTTGGAAATAGACGTCACGGTAACGTGTATTTGTCTTTCGTTCATGTACCCGCTGTCATGCTTATCTGACATAGACTACTTTGCACTTTGTAATTTTAAGTGGGAATAGAATGCTCAAACAAGAAGGTTAGACAGTGAAGTTATTTGCCCATCACTGTGGGTTTCCGAAGGGCTTCACTGGGCTCTTATAAATTCCCAAGAAATAACTGCCCTACTAGTGTTTTTATAGTAGCTGTTTCTTATAGTAGTTGTAGTAGAAACATCTTTTTTTTTTTTTGAGACAGGGTTTCTCGGTGTAGCCCTGGCTGTCTTGGAACTCACTCTGTAGACCAGGCTGGCCTCGAACTCAGAAATCCACCTGCCTCTGCCTCCTAAGTGCTGGGATTAAAGGCGTGCGCCACCACCACCCCCCGGCAAGTAGAAACATCTTGTTATGTCATTTTCCTTCTTTGTGGGGTAGAGTGGAGTCTCTGCCTGGTTCCAGGAGAATGTAAACTCTGTCTGATGTTCTGTTCAGTTTCCAGACCTTTCGCACGAGAGCCGGGCTAAGGAGCTGGGAAGGCTGGCAGGGAAGGGAGGTGTATTTGAAATGCCGGTGTATTGACTTGGGGTTGGGGGGGATGTCTGTCTGTGACCAGCTGCTGAGATGTCTTCTGTGTACCTTGTGGCATCTAGTGTGACTCCGACTTTGCATGGAAGACGAGCTCCCATTTCCAAGCAAGGAAGGCGAGAGCTGTTAGTATCTGCTTTGCCAGACAGAAATGAAGTTGAAAAGAGAGAAGTCCTTCACCCCAGCACTGGCTTCGTGTGGGGGAGATAAGGCCTCTGATGTGGCAATACACATGCCTTGTCTCCAGCACACAAGCTGTGTCCATGAGGTCAGAGGGCACAGGTGACACCGTAGGGCAGACAGTGTGCTGACTGTGAAAACAGAAAGTAGAGTAATGAGGTTAGGATTGGCAACCAGAAGCTGACTCACTGAAATTCACCATGGCGTCCTCATTTTGGACCTGTGGTGTGTCCCACGGTGTACCTTTTTGCCCCAGTAAGTTTCCTTGTAAATGCTCATTGCAGTAAATCATTGGCCTGGTTTGAAGCCTCTGGCTTCTGCCTCACTTTCAGTACTGAGTCCCCCTGGATACCCTGTTTTAGCCGTGTGTAAAGCTTGGGTTCTGAGGACTAGCCCCTCTACAAAGTCCAGCAGTCCTTAGATGGGGTAGATGTTGGAGTGGGCCACCTCAAAGCCCTGGGTTGTCTCTGCTAGTTTAGTATGTTTTAACAAAAAAGATTTTTGGGTTACAGTTGAGTAACTTACACAGGCGTGTTGTGCCTAATTTGTCTTACCTCAGTGGAAGAAATGTCCCTCTCCATTCTGTTGGCCATGCCCAGCACTGAACGTCGGTCTCCTTGTTGGTCCAAAAAATACTTGGTCAGAGTCTTTTAGTATTTTTGCCTAATATCCGGCAGGCCTTTGAATGTTAGTTACAAGAGACCAGAAAAGTGAAAAGGAGATTTATTTACCTCCTTAAAAAACAAAAACTATAAGCTTGATTTAGGTCACATACCATAAAGTATACACATGATGTACAATTCAAACACTTTAAAAATAAATGCATATTTGTGTGCATACGTGCACACCAGTTGAAGAAGTTGCTGTTGTGTGTGTACTTAGCAATTGTACAGCTACTAGCAGTTGGCTATGCCAAAGCCTTTCCCGTGTTGCTTTCACCCCTAGCTTCCAGTGGCAAGAGGGACTGGGCGAAAGAGTCTTTGTTAGCAGTTGTCGCAGAGACTTACCAGAGCGCTTGCTTCAGGGGGCTTAAACTGAAGCACGCTGTGCCAGCCACCTTGGTGTTGAACAGTTCATCTGACAGGCACGTAATCGGATTTCCCTTAGCATGTGAGTTGTAGGATCTCGTGACAAATTAAATTACTTGATGCATTACAAAAAGTTTCAATTATATGTAACTTAATTATTATTTAGTATGTGTGTATGCACACGTGTGCCAAACAGAGACAGCTTACAGGAATCAGTTCTCTCCACCATTCTAGCAATTGAACCCAGGTGGTCAGTGTTGGCAGCAAGTGCCTTTAACCGCTGAGCCACCCTGCCACCCCTCAAGTCAGTTCTTTAAAGTTACTTCATTTGTGGTTGCAATAATGGTAACACAAGGTTACCAGCAGTCATTGATGTCCTTCTCCAAATAAAATTTCAAGTTTGTCCTTTCAAAATGCAACTTCAGTACAAGCTGAAGACATCAAGTGAAGTGATCTGTTTTCAACAAGTGGCACGTTCCTCTTGGTATTTAAACTAGTAATTATGAAGTTAGTCCTGAACACAGAGGCGACCTTAATAGCCATTCACAATGATATTTTCTGATGTTACTTATACACATATCTGTTTGCTTATATTTTGATTATTCTTTGGCTCTATTCCTCTATCTCTATCTCCACATATTTATTTATTTGTTTATTTTTAGTATAATGTATATTTATATTTAAGCGAATTTATTAGTGTGGCTTACAAACTGTGGTCCAAGTAATCCAATAGTGGCTGTTTCCCTGAAGTGGCAAGGATGCGGTAGTTGTTCAGTTCATGAGACAGAATGTTTTGGCAGTCTCAGTCTGGTCCTAGAGTCCCAGGGAAGTCAGTCCTACGGAGCTGCTGGTCTTCAGTCTGCATTGGAATCCCAAAGGACAAGGTTCTAATACCAGGGAAGGAACAGCTCAGCAACAAGCTGATGAACAAAACGAGGGTGAGCAGGTGAAGGCAAAAGCTGACATCTTCCAGGCCCTTCCGCTTCGTTTTAGTTATTTTATTCTACTTTATATTGATTCTTTGTGAATTTCACATCATGCACCTCAAACCCACTCATCTCCATGCCCCTCCATATCTACCCTTTGCCCTTATAACCTCCCCTCAAAAAGAAAACAAAAAATAAAATAAAATTAATTAACTAAAAAAAAAAAAATCTCAATATGGAATCTGTGGTGTGTCCCACGGTGTACCTTCTTGCCCTAGTAAGTTTACTTGTAAATGTTCATTGCAGTAAATCATTGGCCTGGTTTGAAGCCTCTGGCTTCTGCCTCACTTTAGTACTGAATCCCCCTGGATACCCTGTTTTAGCCATGTGTAAAGCTTGGGTTCTGTAGGACTAGCCCCTCCACAAAGTCCAGCAGTCCTTAGATGGGGTAGATGTTGGAGTGGGCGACCTCAAAGCCCTGGGTCTTGGCCTGGTGATAACTGGTCAAGCCCAGCTGGTCAGCCCACTGAAATATTACTTGTTTTGTCTCCTCACATTGACTTTTGCATCACTTTGAGGCATGTTTCTCTTCTTGGTTCTTTGACTTAAGGCAATTAAAACTCGTACTTTTATTTGGCATTTAAAGCTATTTAGCCATACTGTGTGCCATCTATGTAGAATGAAAACTATCTGCCTTGGGCTCTGTGCACTCCAGAATCAAACCTGTTAGAGTCAGGGCGGGGACAGACTGCCAGGCAAGAAAGACGAGTCATTGGCTTCTAGTGTTAGAATGACTTGTGACTCAGCTTCCCAAATCCTTAAAGTGCTACCTCAGACTGATCAGCACCTAGTTTTTAATCTGTAACTGAATGGCTTCTATTCACAGTTTAAGTGAATTTGGTATATTTGAAAAGGTATACTTTGGAGTCAACTAACTGTTGATAAAAATTGTGGTAGTCACTCATCACATTAACAAGAACACTGGAAAATCATGGCCACCTGCTGGTTTACCCTCAGCATCAATATTCTTTCCAGAGCATCCTCTAATTGTAATAATAATCAGTACTATTATTATACTACTATACAGTAGGTATACAGAAGGAATACCTATTGTGGTGGTTTGAATACGCTTGGCCCAGGGAATAGCACTATTAGGAGGTGCGGCCTTGTTGGAGCCTTGTTGAAGGAAGTGTGTCATTGTGGCAGGAGGTCTTCAACCTGCATTTTTCTTCATGGGCATTCAACAATATGTTGGACAAAGCTACTTCCAGGTCCCTTTTGGTCCTGAAAGTCATAGCAGTGAGCTGGAATAAAAGGCCAGAGGGGACTTGATTGGCAGGAGGGTAGGGCTGACACGAGGGGCATCACTATTCCATTCTATTTAATTTCCCCACAGTTCATTTGGTCAGCAACTTGTTAGCTTCTACCTTTGGGAGTCATGCCCCTCCTTATTGATTTTTCCTCTGCGTTCGTCTTGGTTGAGTCTTTCTTCTCTAGTCAAACTGAAGTGGCTTGTGTTCCAAAGACTCATAGGAGGAGCTGTGGATGAGGCAGTGTGATGGAGCCGCTTACTCTTGCAGGACCAGCAGGTATGAGACCTTACAGGCACTCCAGGGAAACAGTCCAAGGCTTGGCCCTTCAATCCTACCCTAAAGGATGAGCTGGCAGGACAGGAGTGGGACTTTAATGAATACCATCTTTTCAGTCTAGTAAGTACACTTAAGTTGATTTACCTCAAAAGTACAAGTGATGCTTAAGTGACCCAGTACCTATGAGGCCAGTAATGGAGACACAGAACATCCCAAAGATGCTAGCTGCTATTGTTTCTTTCTTAGCAAATCCCTTGCTTGATTTCTTACCTGTCTAAATCCTTGTTCCAGCAGTCCTATAAACTGAGCTTCCAGCAAGTTTTGGTCAGACCCTGGCTATGTGATATTGGTTATTTTCTCAAACAGAACATTCCTCCTTCGGTTTTTAGTTATAGTATTTCTCTATGTAAGTTCAGCCTGGCCTCCTCTTCTCAGTATTTACCTCTGTCACCTCTAGTTCTGCCTGTGGAGTAGCCCCTGCATTCAAAGCTCTTGATTGCTTTGTTTGAGAGAGGTGCTAGCTTTGTAATCCAGACAGACTTGAAATTGGCTCCTCTCCTGTGCCCACCTCCTGGGTCTATGTGTGTAGCACTCTCTGTAGCCAAAATCCTGTCTTAGATTCTGAGGGGTGCTAGGGAAGTGTTTCACTTGCTCAGTCCTGCTCCCATGAAGCTAGAGTTGAGTGGAGGACAACTAAGTCAATGTAAAAGGAAATAAAGGAAGCAAAAAAGGAGTGAGAGAATGTTACCACAGACTAGGAGTTTGGGAACTATGGGTCAGGGCAGGCATTTAGACTGAGCAACATTGTCCATGTAAAGTGTTAGGGATTATACATGTGAAGTGTAAGAGATCAAACATGTAAAGGGGAGGGGCTATGCATGTGAAGTATGAGGGATCACACATGTAAAAGGGGAGAGATTATACATGTGACATGTGAAGGATCACACATGTAAAGGGTGAGGAGTTAATGCATGTGAAGTGTGAGGAGCCATACATGTGAAGCGTGAGGTGAGAGGTTATGCATGTAAAGTGTAAGGGACCATATACATAAAGAGTGAGGGGTTATGCATATGAGGTGTGAAGGGTTATGCATGTGAAGTGTAAGGATCATACATGTAAAAGGTGAGGGGTTATGCATGTGAAGTGTGAGGGATCATACATGTAAAGAGTGAGGAGCTATGCATGTAAAGTGTTAGGGATCATACATGTGAAGTGTGAGAGGTTATGCAGGTGAAGTGTGAGGGGTCATACGTGTGAAGTGTGAGGACTCAAATATGTGGACTGTGAGGGATCATACATGTAAAGGGTGAGGGTTTGTGCATGTGGCATGTGTAGGCTCCCTGTGGGCAGGAAGACTACTGAAGCTGCATCAGATGAGAGAGTAGGATGCCAGCGTACTGATGCTGAAGGAAAGAGACAACAAGGCCCAGACTTTGGCAATTGGGAGAATAGATGGAGGTAAGGAAGACAGTGGAGGGATGGGGTGGCAGATTTGTTATTATTGTTGTTTCAGGATGTACCAAGTTCTGCTTTAGTCTTTATGAAGTGAAGATGTCTATAATACATTCAGGTAGGAAAGAAAAAGTAAAGGGAAGAAATGCAAATGTGCATGTGAGTTTATTTCTGTGAGACTGAAGCCTGGGTGAAAAGCCCCGCCTGTAGCTTGGAATTTGCATCTCATCTGCATTAAGGTTTTTAAAGCCAGGGTAGAAAGTATGGTGAGAAAGAAAGTACCATAAACAAAAAAGCAACGCCTTAAACAGCCTCTGCATCCTGAAGGCGGGTAGAAGCAGCAGCAGCAGCAGCAGCAGCAGCCTCTGCATTCTGAAGGCGGGTAGAAGCAGCAGCAGCAGCAGCAGCAGCAGCAGCAGCAGCAGCAGCAGCAGCAGCAGCAGCAGCAGCGAATAACAGTAAACTAGAATGTGAGAAGACAAAACCCAGGAGGGCGTGAGGAAGGGTAAATGGTGCATTTTAGGAAATCAGAAGTGGTCATGCATGGCAACTCTAAAGATAGGTGTGTAAAGACAGAACTGATCAACGTAACCACACAGAGGTCCAGAGGTCTGAGACCACCAAGCATAGAACAGCAAATGACGCGGTCAGTTTGTGAGAATGGAGAACTAACAAGGGAGCTGAAGGTGAGACAGGGGACTACAGCTGAGAACTTTGCCAGAAAGAACCGAAAAGTGGATTAGGGTCTCTGACTATGGGGGCTTGGTTTGTCTGTTCTGTTTCACAGTGAGATATTAGAGCACACATACGTGTGGACGTGGCGCACGCCTTTAATCCCAGCACTTGGGAGGCAGAGGCAGGTGGATTTCTGAGTTCAAGACCAGCCTGGTCTACAGAGTGAGTTCCAGGACAACTAGGAGCACACAGAGAAACCCTGTCTCAAAAAACCAAAAAAAAAAACAAAAAACAACAACAAAAAGAACGATGGACGGGCAGCACCGCCAGCATGCACGCCTAGGTCCCTGGCGGCCTGGAGCGCTTCTAGGGCGGGGGGGGGGGGGGGGGGGGGGCTCCACGCACTGCGGCCCTTCCAAGTAGGTGACCTCATCTTCTCCTGCCCATCCTACGTCTGTATGCTTACTGTGGGCGAGCGGGGCCACCACTGCGAGTGCTGCTTCGCCAGGAAAGAAGGATGGTCAAAATGTGGACGGTGCAAGCAGGCATTCTACTGCGACCTGGAATGTCAGAAAGAAGACTGGCCTCTGCACAAGTTGGAATGCTTGTCCATGGTTGTTTTTGGAGAGAACTGGAGTCCTTCAGAGACTGTGCCACTCACAGCAAGGATTCTGGCCAAACAGAAAATCCACCCAGAGAGGACACCTTCAGAGAAACTGTTGGCTGTGAGGGAGTTTGAGTCACATCTGGACAAGCTAGATAATGAGAAGAAGGATCTCATCCAGAGTGACATCGAGGCTCTCCGTCAGTTCTACTCCAAGCACCTGGAATTCCCTGACCACAGCAGTCTTGTGGTGCTCTTCGCCCAGGTGAACTGTAATGGCTTCACTATTGAAGATGAAGCGCTCACTCATTTGGGATCAGCGATATTTCCTGATGTTGCATTGATGCATTACAACTGCTGCCCGAATGTCATTGTGACCTACAAAGGGACCCTGGCAGAAGTCAGAGCTGTACAGGAAGGAGATCCACCCGGGAGACAAGGTGTTCACCAGCTATATCGATCTGCTGTATCCAACAGAAGACAGAAACGACTGGCTAAGAGACTTGTATTTCTTTACCTGTGAGTGCCAGGAGTGTACAACCAAGGACAAGGACAAAGCCAAGGTGGAAATCCGAAAGCTCAGCCGCCCACCACAGGCAGAAGCCGTCAGAGACATGGTCAGATATGCTCGCAGTGTCATCAAGGAGTTCCGAAGGGCCAAGCACTACAAATCCCTGAGTAAACTGCTGCAGATCTGTGAGCTCAGCCAGGAGAAGGTGAGCTCTGTGTTCGAGGACAGCAATGTGTACATGCTGCACATGGTGTACCAGGCCATGGGTGTCTGCCTGTACACACAGGACTGGGAAGGAGACCTGAGATACGGGCAGAAGATCATCAAGCCGTACAGTAAGCACTATCCTGTGTACTCCCTCAATGTGGCCTCCCTGTGGCTGAAACTGGGAAGACTGTACATGGGTCTGAAGAACAGGGCTCGGGAGAGAAAGCCTTCAAGACGGCCATTGGCATCATGGAAGTAGCTCACGGCAAGGACCATCCGTACATCTCTACGATCAAGCAGGAAATTGAGAGCCACTGACTGTGCATCCCAGCTCTCCATCAGAAACCTCACAGGACTTGAATATTTCCAACCTCACGGGTCACCCCAGCCTTCTGCAAAGCCTTGCCGAGCTGTGTTTCAGGTCCACACTCAGTTCTGACCTTAAGTTCATTTCCAGTGCTTGTCTTTTCTCTAAGGGCCATGGCATGATTTCACATAATATATATTTTGGGCAGATTGAGCTTTGAAAAAAATGCAACGATTTTCCCTCTGTGCCTGTTGGAACGCTCTGCAGAGCTGACCAAGGAGAGAATAAAAACACCAGTCCTTGAAAAAAAAAAGTGATGAACAGACAGATGGACAATGGATAGATAGATGGACAGTGGATGGGTGGATGGATGGAAACATTGATAGGTGTATAGACTAATTATAGACTGATTGAGTTGATAAGAATAAGAAGGAGAACAGTAACTAAAGAAATAGCTGTGAAAACCAAGGGATGTGCCAAGAACCAGAGGGTGTCACATGCGCTGGCTCAGAATAGAAGCAGCAGCACTCTCCCATGAAGCTAGACAGTAGAGGGCTGAGGGAAGCGAGGTGCAGTGGGAAGGTCAGGCCCACCTTTTTATTCTTCCCAAGATACGAAGGACAGCTGTCAACCAAGGGGGAAGCTAGATGAAGGTATACAGAGAAAATAAAAGAAGGCATAAGCAATGCATGGAGGCTGGGTTTTCTCTTGTGGTGGTAAATCATGACTGCATCTTCTGGAAGTTTGGCAGATTCTTCAAAACACAAATTGTTAGGCTCCGCCAGAGGCTGTCTAGGTTAGAGACTGTTGGTGGGCTCGAGCAGCCAGCCTTAATGAACCTTCTGTGTGAGTCTAGCCAAAGCTTTAGAGCCACTGTTCGAGAGAAGGGATGAGGCTGTTGGGTCATATTCTGAGAGTAAGAACTTGACTTTTAAGTCAACATGATGACCGAGACCTAGTTTCCCATTTGGAGTTGGAGTTGAGTAGACAACAATAACAAAAACAAAACAAAACAAAAAAAAACCCACCAACAACAAAATAATAATAATAATAATAATAATAATAATAATAATAATAACAATAATAATAGTAGTAGTAGTAGTAGTAGTAGTAGTAGTAATGAACAAAAGAGCCAAGTGAGTATATAATGGAAATAATTGAACATGTGTTTAGTGTGTGATTTTTCTCACCATGTTTAACAGCTTGGGTCAGAGCATGGGTAAGAGAATGTAGGGAGTCAACCTGAGCAGAGACGTCCCGAGGAGAAGGCGGCATCGGGCTGGCTCTAGTTGAGTGTTTGCGGGGGATGACTTTGGGGTGGATTCTGGAACTGTAAGCTGCACAAGAACAAAAAAGCTAGAAGGTACCTGGGAGGGAAGAAAGCATCTGGTGGGTAGGTGGAGGGCTCACTAGAGCTAAAGTCTCAGTATCAGTACACAGAAGAGCCCTGGGTAGTAGAGTGAGGTTAGGGATGATCCCCCTGCCCAGCAGAGATCATCTTTGGAAGGGCAGGCTTATTCGAGCTATGCGTAAAACTGTCTACCGAGCAAGCACATTCTTTGCCTGTACACTATAGTTGGATTCCATACAAAACACAAGCTTTTTAAATTTAATGATATAATTAAAAACAGAAGAGGATCCCTTTCCTTTTTTCCAGTTTCTGTAATAGATTATTTTGTTTATATAATAATAATATTTAATTGGATGTGTCAGACTTTTATTTATTCCTAAATTAATTTAACAAATCCCATATTCACTAGATTATTACTATGCACCATGCACTGTAAGTTTATGGGCTTGAGCTGAACTTTACCATGAGTCTGTCCTCTGTAGTAGATGCTGCTGTTGAGCCTGCTTTTTAGCAAGAAAACTGAAGCACCCAGGGCCCAACAACTGATATGTCCTACTTCGCTTTCTATTCCTATGATAAAGATCATCAACAAAAGAGTGTTTGGCTTGTACTTGCTGGTCACAGCCCATCATTGAGGGGATCCAAGGCAAGAACTCAAGCAAGGTAGGGATCTAGAGTAGTAACTGAGTCAGAGACCATGGAGGAAGGCTACTGACTGGCTTGCTCAGTTTTCATTCTTACATACCCCATGACTACCTTTACAGGAGTGGCACCACCCACATTGGGGTAGGCCCTTCCACATCAATCATTAATCAAGACAATGCCACATAAACTTGCTTACAGGCAATCTGATGACATTCTCTCCATTGGTGTTCTCTCTTCCTAGATGACCCTAGCTTGTGTCAAGTTGACAAAAAAAAAAAAAAAAAAAAAAAAAAAAAAAAAAAAACAACAACAACAACAACAACAACAAAAAAAAAAACCAGGATATAGCCTACAGTTAACTTCTGAAGATTTAAGTAAATAAATGTCCAAAAGGGCACACATCTCACAGAGCTCTTGTAAACCAAACTGTCCCTCTTCTCCATCACTTCTCAGTAACTGTAAAATGATCAATGTCATTGATCGCTGGTGGCCCAGGGCTCAGCAGCCACTGAGGCCTGAGGAGACACCTGTAGAGAGCTGTACGTGCAAGCGTAGGAAGATGTCTGGGCTCCCAGGCACCCCCCTGCCCACTTCTGTCTCAAGGCGAAGGTGGCTTCTTACACAGCCTAAGGTGGTTTGTGTGGATAGGGAGGCAATCGGCGATCGTGACAGGCTGTCTGGGTTCCTATGGTTACCTGTGGTGCATCTCCTGAATCTCACCCTGGACACCAGTGATGTCTGCCCAGAATGTTACCTCAAAGACAGCAGATGCTTGGCTTGAAGCTACTTCTCTATCTATTTTTTTTCCTCTGTATTTAGTAAGTTATTTCTCTCCCAAACTTACCATTAGTCTTTACGATATATGTAGTCTACTAGAATATTAATGTAAGTCCTTTTATCACTTTTAATAGAAAGCTGTTAGGTCATAAATGTTGTGGTCAGAAAGACCTGTAATCTCTTCACTCAGACAGCAAGGGCGGTCATTCCCCGTGGTCATTCTGCAATGTTTGGACAAGTCCTTGGGGAGAAGTTTAAAGAAGCTCTGCATTCCCTAGGGGCCCCGCCCACCCTGTTTTAAGGCCCTTCTGGGAGGATTGCTTCCAACTTCCTTTGCTCAGCTCCATGTCTGTAACCAGGAGCTGACTTCTTTCTATCCTGCAGTCTGTGGTTTTGTTTTTTAATGAAATAACTTTTTAAAAAATATTTATTTATTATATGTAAGTATACTGTAGCTGTCTTCAGACACACCAGAAGAGGGCATCAGATCTCATTAAAGATGGTTGTGAGCCCAGCACTTGGGAGGCAGAGGCTGGTGGATCCTTGAGTTCAAAGGCAGCCTGGCCTACAGAAAACCCTGTCTCAAAAAAAAAAAAAAAAAAAAAAAAAAAAAGAGGGAAAAGAAGAAGAGGAGGAGGAGGAGATCATTCACTCCATGTTCCAGCAAGAGGTGGACGGGAAGGGGGTGGGGAGATGAACAAGACGTGGGTACTGGAGCCTGGCTGTTCATTTTGGCAGAGCCTGTTGATCTTTCCCACTTTGTGGCCATTTGCATCCCTCTACGGAGAGGGCCACACTGCAGCTTGCTTGCTCTTGTGTTCGCTGCCCCTTGGTGTCTGTTTAGATTACTGCTAACCTATCCGTATTTGATGTGAACAGCTCACTGACTGCATTCTTCACTGTAGCAAAGAGACAGGTGCCTCCTCACACCTTTTTTTATGGCCTCCTTTACAGATGACCTTTGACTTTAGACCTACGACCCACTTCCACCCAGCCTACTTTTCCTTCCTCCGATTGTTGCTCTGGGGACTTGCTCTGGGTCTTGAATTCTGTGGCATATTCCGCTCTCCAGCCACTTTCCATTGTGTTCCCACTAATGAACTTTGCTCATCAAGGGTTCTTAAATCCATGTAAAACTAATTACACGTCTAGACACGGCATTGTTTAACCAAGTGACATACAGCTGCGTTTGTCATTGCGAGGATAGGCATCCTCAGTGCAGTAGGGATGTGTGTCCCCGGGCGGGCCCAGTCCTTCTGAACCATACCTCCCTAGCTCTGCTGGAGCTGGGTCAAGTTGCAAAAGAAGAGAATGGCTAAGTAAACCAGACGCGTAAGCATTGGAGGAATGTGAGAGACGTAAGAGCAAATTGTTTTCAGGCACTTTAAAAAAAAAACATCAATTCATCACCACCCAGGGGCTGTGCTAATTAAAAATCTTTCATTAAAATCTAGTGTACTCAGGCCTCCCTCAGGCGACATCTTGCAAGTCCAGTTGTGATTACTATTTCTTTCTTAAAAGAATAGGACATCGCTTCCATAAACATGATGTATAAATTTGTATTTAATTAATTTCTAGCTAAATCACTTGAGTTACTTAAGTCAGCTTTGGCTTGCTTTATAACATGCTGTTTTACTCCAATGCATTAGTCCCCAGACCTTGGTTTTGACTGACAGGTCAGTAACTGGCTTATAATTGTGTTAGAGTTTGTTTGCTTGTTTGTTTTTCTTGCATCGTCAAGAAAATGGCAAATAAAGTGTTTTCTATAGTGTATAGTCAAAGCATATTTTTCTTCAACATGTTTAGTAATTTAAATTGATTATAAATTTTTTCTCTTCTCATGGAGCCTCATGAATACACTGGGAAAATGCTCTCCCACTGAGCTACATCCCATACTTTAACAGAATCAGGCGGGCCAGAAGTGCTTTTATGATTTTAAATGCCAAAGTTTTGTTTCCTTTGCTTTGTTTTCAGAGTTTTTAATAGAAAAAGTTATGAAATTCCTTGCTTTTCTGCTTCTGGGATTATATTTATTTTTATTATTTTGAATTATGTATAGATGTATATCTGCATATAGATATGTGACCAGAAGTACAGATCTTTTAAGAAGCCAGAGGCCTCTGGTCCTCTGGAACTGGAGTTGCAGACAGCTGTGAGCCATCTGACATGGTGCTGGGAACCAAACTCTGATCACCTGTAGAACAGCAAATGCTCTTAACCATGGATCCTCTGCCTCTGCCTCTGCCTCCAGCCTCTGCCTCTGGAATTCTTTACATACTAATACAAATTAGTTGAGATATTAAGATAAAATTTAAATCCGAAGAAAGGAATGTATTTTTAAATTCCAGAGGCTGTTTTTAATTTACCCGTGGTTTGAATAGAATTGGGAAAAGCAAAACACTTCAAGAAAATTCAGTTACAACCACTGCCCACTGCAGAAAAGTTTTTTTTAAATTGTGTATTTGTTTTATGTATATGTGTGTTTTGCACACCAGAAGGCGGCATCTGATCCTGTGAGACTCCAGTTATAGACAGTTACAAGCCACCATGTGGGTGCTGGCAATTAACTCAGGACCTCCGGAAGAGCACCAGTGCTCTATAACAGCTGAGCCATCTCTCCAGCCCCAGAAAACTGCTGCTTAGGAGCAGGGGAAAACCAAAAAGGGAAGGAAGACTTATGTTGAACTTGACCTACAGCAAATTCCCACAGATAAAGTCCTGTTAAAGCTGAGTTCATGAACCCCCAACTATAAAACACAGAAGAGAATCAACAGCCATGATGAAGGTGAGTGAGTGAGTGCACATGTATGCATACACATACACACACATGCATACACACATGCATACAAATACACATACATACACACATGCATACAAACACACGCATACACACAAGCATACAAACACACACATAGATGGACACACACACACACACACACACACACACACACGGACACACACGGACACACACGGACACACACGGACACACATGGACACACACAAGGACACTAGATCAGTTAAGAAACATTTTAGGGGTAGCCAAAGAAAAAATTGAGTCCATGGCCCTTGGAATCTGAAGAATGCTACCATGCCCCAGTTGTAGTTAAAACATAAGTCATATCCTATCACACGTATCTAGGTATCATACCCACCATACATGGAAGATTACTCACAGGCCCCGAAGTCCCCTAGGAAGTCCTTCACATAACTGAGAAACCCTGCCAGCCCCTCTAACTACTGCCCTCCAGTTTCATTGTTCAGTGTTACTGTTTTTTCCTGGCCACTTTTCAGGCTTCTCTCTGTTCTTACCTTCCACGGATGGTTGACAAAGCTATGCTTTGTGTTTAGAATAACTCATTCTCTTTACCCTTATTAGCTCTCGGCTCCAGAGTCGCTTCCCCAGGGAAGCTGTCCTTCTCCCTACGGGTTAATAAGGGCAATTTGCTACTAACGATCAAGGAGAATAGCTACTTCCTTTCAAGGTACTGACCCTGTTTGCAGTTTCCTACTATAATTATCGGTACACCATCCACTTCTGCTCCAAAGAGTAAACCCCAGGAAGCAGCGCATTGTCTTTGTGGTTAAACACCCTGTCTCTAGCTCTATGCTTATGTAAGGTAGACAGATGTGTATGTAAGTAGATAATACAGAAACTGTACATAAGATCTGATATTAAAGTAGCCCAGAGAGTAGTTGATTTCCTAGTTTCTACAGTTTGGTAGTCATCCATCCATCCATCCATCCATCCACCCACCCACCCATCCATATTTATAGACAGATCTGTAGATTGCCCTGACTGGCCTGGGTCTCTCTATGTTGACCAGCCTGGCCTTGAACTCATAGAGATAAATCTGTCTCTAGTTCATAGGGTACTGGGATTAAAGCTTTTACTACCACACCTGGTCAAAAATGATATGTTGTTCTAGGCAGAGTGGCATTCTCCTGTTCTCCTGTACTCAGGAGGTAAAAGCAGAAGAGTCAAGAATTCAAAGCAAGATTAAGTTACATAGTAAGTTTCAGACTAGTCTAGGGTACAGAAATGAGACCTTGTTTTTAAAGAAATTTGGGCCAGAAAGATGGCTCAGTGGGTACAGGCACCCACCACCAATACTGTCATGAGTTTGATCTCAGTGACTCACAGGATGGAAGGAGACAGCTGACTCCTGTCCATTGCCTCTGCCCTCCATTTTCTCTCTCTCTCTCTCTCTCTCTCTCTCTCTCTCTCTCTCTCTCTCTCTCTTTCTCTCCCTCTTTCCCCCTCTCTCCCCCCTCTCTCTAACACATACACACAAAATAAAATAATTTTTAAATGAAAATTTTAAAAGAATTTCTTTCAAAATTTCTTAGCCTGAATCACATTATTTCTTTACAAATTCTTCATCCCTTAAGTAGGCCTTTCTTGGCCTTCAACTTTCCGTGTAGGTCCTTGGATTTTTCTTTTTTTATGAGGCAGTCTGCACAGCTCTGGGAAGCCTTAGCAGCCGGCTGTTTGAGTTCTGTAAGTAGCACAAGTACTGCCAAGGCCCAGGCTAGACATGCCTTGGGGAAGGGGTCACATCAAAACAAAGACTGTCCGGGGCAGCGGGCTCGTCAGCTGCACACCTGCTTCTTATTTTTTAAGAGGGTTGCAATCTTCCTGAGATCTATGTAATGCATGGCTTTTAAAAATCACTTCACTAGTTGGACTGTGGCTCTTTGTGTGAGTTGTGACTGAGTACCAGGAGGTGGCTAAGTGGGGGACAGAGGACCACAGAGCCTCCACGAGCTTGTAGGCTTGGGTCCCAGTGGATGGTGACACTGAGGCCCACTTACTGCTGTGAGGAGATATTGATTCCCCCCTCCCTGTTCTCAGTGACTCCTCTGAAGTAGGTATGGTGCAAAGCATCTTTCATAGACAAGAGAAGAAAAACTGTCATGGTGAACTTTGTCACTCCCCAAATCAGACATTTCAGACCAAACTAGATGGAATGGAACCATTTAGAGGACTCCCTAAAACCTCCTGACTTCTGAGACAAAGAGGTCCCCCTGCATCCGTAAAGCAGATGAGGCAGAAAGAGCATGCATGCAGTCCATAGCAACCTTATAGAGGAAAATATGTGTGCTATGGATGTATGCATGTGCACGTATGTTTAATGTTTTGAGAAGATAATAAAAAGATCAAGCAACAGAGCTCTGTGCCGTGATCACAGAAGGTTAGCAGAGTGGGCTCATCCGAGCTTTCAAGATGTTCCCTTCCCGTTATAATTGGCTGCTGGGTAGGCTTGGCCCTAACTAGAATGCCAGCGTTCGATTTCACCGTGTCCTCAAGGAGACGTGTCACCATTTATGCTGGCTTCAGTGACAATTTTCTAAAATGGAAACTCGTGGGAAATCATTACAGTGTTTATCCAGACCCCCTGTCGGACGGTGTTATCCTGTGATATTTTACCAGTGTTTTCCACCGCATGATGGCATCTCGCAGAGGTTAAGGCAGAACAGGTCCCTCTGTAATTTTGTGGCCACATTTTACTTGCTGCAGAAGAAAGGATAACTGACAATTAAGTATTTGGGATGCCACGGAAGAACATGTGCAACTAATCAATGCCACCCTTTGGGACTGTGATTTTATAAAGCTGATAAGGTGGAAAAATGGGGGTTTTGTGATTTGTGTTACATGATGATAATTGCACCTTTTCAATAAAAACGACATTTCTGGAGTAAACACTGAGCTGGTGAGGCTGCTGTATCAATGCCACTGTTTTTCTGCTTCATTCAGACAAGGGTTTGTAAATAGCTTTATAGAGTAGGACACACACAAACACACACACACACACACACACACACACACACCATGTAGAGAAAAATAATAAAGTTTGGCCTTTACAAAGCATACTTAGTTGCCCAGTTCTAATACTTTTTGGAGTTTTAATATTTATTAGATACTGTGTTATCCAAGTGTGTCACATTACATTACATGTTCAGCACGGTCCTGTGATTTAACCCTGTTTCCAGTGTGTGTATTTGACACACGTATCCGAAATGATAAACTGGAGGAGTGAAGATTCATAGCCATGCTTTCGGGTCATCTGTGGGGTCTCCCATCGTTTGTGTTAAAGGGCTCTAATCTGGAAGTTCTTTGGTTTTTCTATTCCCACACAGGCCATTCTCTTAGTTTCACTGAACAGGCTTTAGGGGGAGGTAGACTTCCTGCTTTGAACATGCTTTGAACATGCTTTGAACATGCTTTGAACATGCTTTGAGATTACCAGTGGATTGCCACTTGTTACCAGCTACCCTTTGTACTGGAAGAGCCACCCCTTCCCCGGCCCACCGCTGTCTCTTTGTTTGAGCAGCCTACCACTTTGGAAACTACAATCTCGTAGTTACTGTCATCGCTGCCTCTGGCCCTTCCTCTGTGTATAGGTCTATCAAGCTCTTTCTCTCTTGGATTGCAGAGGGAGGGGCACATGCACTGAGTGAGGTGGGGGCATTCAGCTCTCTTGACAGCTCGTAGAAGAATCCCTTCATGCAGATCCCCCACTGGAGACCCACAGCATCCAAGTGGAGGCGGCTACTCTCTGTCTTGGGTCTGTGATTAATCGTGCCTCTTCCAGTGTTTTACTCAGTGCTTAGACCTGAACAATTCAGTGAGATTTATTTCTGGACTTTTCTCTAATTTGTCCAGTTCATTTTGAATTACACTCTCTTACTTCATAAATTATTTGCCAGGCCTCCCATGCCAGCTTTGCAGGAATGGGCGAGCAGCGTGGAAACCCTGCTACCAGGGACTTAGAGTATCAACTCACCAGCACTGACCCCAGGACCTGACAGTGTCCCACCTCCAAAATGCTTCTCACCTGACCGGTGGACAGAGTTCTAGGCTTCACCAGCCATAGTTGGAGAGTGTCAAATATTTTCCCTAACGTTTCCTCAGGTTTAGGAACCCTATGTACTATTGTTTTTTGTTGTTGTTGTTGTTGTTGTTATTTGTTTTGTTTTTTTGGTTTTTTGTTTTGTTTTGGTTTGGTTTGGTTTTTCAAGACAGGGTTTCTCTGTATAGCCCTGGCTGTCCTGGAACTCACTCTGTAGACCAAGCTGGCCTCGAACTCAGAAATCCGCCTGCCTCTGCCTCCCAAGTGCTGGGATTAAAGGCGTACGCCACCACTGCCCGGCACCTATGCATTATTGTTACACTTGGAATTGTATATAGAAAGCACAGAGCACAGAAGCAGCAAACGTGGAGTGCTGCTTAGAACCAGTGAAGTGATAGATTTTGGTCTGTCGGGAAGAATCCTTTATCATAGTGACTTCGATGTTTAGGCAAATATTTTTAACCACAGTCCAGAGCTACAGTGATGTGGATGGAGCACACAGTCCAGCGAGGTCCTGTTTGACAGAAGGGAAGACCCCAAACAGGAAGCCAGTATATCTTTTGGGAAGCTTGTGAATAGCACTGGTCTGTGTGTCAGGTCCCAGGCCAAGTGGGAGTGCTCAGCAATTTGACTATGCAGCCTAGCTAAAAGCAGGGATCCTCTGCTAGGCTGTCAGGGGTTTGCATCTCCTCCAAGGGAGGGAGAGAGGGAGGGAGGGAGAGAGGGAGGACAGGAAGTAAAGGAGGGAGGGAGAGAGGGAGGGAGGGAGAGAGGGAAAGAAGGAGGGAGGGGAGGGAGGAGAGGAAGTGAAGGAGGGAGGGAATGAATGAGGAGGAGAGAGGAGGAAGTGAAGGTGTGAGACAGACAGACAGACTACAACTTAGTTTTATCCATTTTTTAAAAAAAGGATCTACAAATCACATATGACTAAGATCTGTTCACTATATAGATCATTATCCAAAATTTCCAAGTGGGTAAAATGAGTTCAGAATCAAGACAACAAAACACACAAAGGAAAGAGAGTGAAATCTCTCACATGCTAATTGTATGCCAGAGACTCCCGGAGATGTCTCCTTGAATCCTCACAAGAACCCTCTAAGTCCAAGGAGGAAGGATGCAGACCAAGTCTGTCTATGAAATCCACGCACCCTGTGCACCACACTGCCTGGAGAGTAAAAATGAATTCCATCAAAGATTAACAAAGACCAGCAATCAAAACCAATGGGGACATGATTTCATATTTAAAAATGTGATTTTCTTTTTCAATGCAGTTGGGAGCTTATCTGGGGAATAAAGTTGGGGGATTTAAAGCAGATGGGTTCTGGTGATGTGGGATGAGTCAGGACATGGCTTTGAAAAGCAATGGTTGCTCCTGAGGATGAGCATTTCAAGAATGGGGGATAGAAATGGAACAGCTGGGAGGCCCCACTGCTGCTCCGTCTCCTGCATGAGATCATGTGTTTATGGCCCGAAAGGCTGAGTTGAACTAATTTAATTCCTTTTTGGCATCTCTGTACTAATTAATGACAGTTGTTTCATTTGTACATATTATATTAAATTAGGTGAATTTTTCATCTTTGGACTAATTCTCTTTTTTTGTGCAAGGTTTCCTAACAGAGCTGAGCTGAGGGATCCTTCATAACAGAAAGCCTGACCCACAGCCCAGCACACGCAGGTGTCACTTCCTTTATGACACTAAATGCCAGAGAGAAGCTTGACGGTTGTTCTCTGGAAAATATGAATTGAGAATGTCCAGGGAACAAAAATAGGTGCTCGTAAGTTTCTAGAGTTTTCTGTATTTCTTTCTGCCAGGATGTCTTACCTAAAACAATGTGGTCATCTGTTTGGAGAACCCCAGGGAGAGTGAGCAGGATTAATTCCTGTCCTGTGTGCAGTGTAAACAGCTTTTGGCCTGTCTTTTGTCATTAATGATCATGCTGTGGATGTAGCCAGTGCATTGTAAGCCAATCTGTCAAGGCAAATAAACAATTCACCTTGTTAAAATTCCCTAAATCTTGCATTAATAAAACCAAAGTAACCCCCTGAACACTCAAGAGATGTCTCCCTCCATACAGCCGTGATGGATGATATGTCCAAAGAGCCTGGAAATTAAGTAGTTCGGGTCATTAAAAGTGTCCCACACTTCTTATTGATTTAATTTATTTTAAAAAGGTAAGGGTGGAGATAAGGATTTTGCATCTTCCTTCAATTTTTTTTTTTTTATTTTTTTAAAATCTGAAGGCTACCACCTCTACAAGTAGTTATAACTATTCCTGGAGCAAATTTGTCCCATATTTATCACAACATTGAGTCTTATTATTCAGATGGTTGTTATGTCATCCTGTTAGGCAGACATCTAGGAATATCTTGGTAGTTCCTTGCAGCTTGTTTCACAGCAAAAATGTCCAGAACTTCTAGAACTACTGAAGCAAGCATCTCTGGGCATTCAGAAATCCCCTTGGGTAGGTGGGATTTGAGATTAATCTCAAACAATTTGAAAGAAATGAACTGAAATGCAGGGAGTCACTCTGTGGGCAGAGAGTGCCTTCTCTCCTTTGTCTTCCCAAGGTTTTGTTTTCCTCGTGCAAAAATTGGAAAAGAACATTACATCTGAGATGAGGGGGTGGGTGCATGGATGAGTCAGTGGGAGGGAAAGCATTCAGAGTGATGCAGTATTTTACCATCACTGTGCTCTAAGTTGTTTGAGCTATGTGTGTCCTTCCCTCTTTACCCTGCACTTCACTGAACGCACCAGCCTGTCCATTGCCGTTTCCCAGCACCTCATACAACAAGTATCGATCATTTATTTAACTAGTTTAATTAATTTATTTAGTGAGTAGAGTAGAGTTCCACACCACTTTCTTCTCTTCTCTCTTTCTTTATTCCTTCAGATCTTTCTGGTACAGTGGGGTGTGTGAGGGAAGGTTATAACCCAGGTACCCTAATGTTCCAGATGAGCCATCTCTGGGACCTGAATAGCAGAGAACTGGCTACTTCAAGGAATAGGCAGGCCTGGCAGCCTGTGTGGCTCTGATCCACGTATGTGGTCTGAAATGAGTGGTAAGATTCCAGACTTGTGAGAAATGGGGCTACCCGACCTGGAAATGATAGTATGTCCGAGATGAACAGAAGTACTTACAACTCGACCTGATTTTGTTGTTGTTGTTTATTCTGTATGTAGCAGTTACAGCCCTTCCTAAGATGACATCAGGTAACATTTCATGAGTTCTCATCATCCTCTAGATAACATGCAACATGGTCGCTTCTAACTGCAAACCAAACGCTGAGGGGGTCAAGGCAAGAGGATTGATCGCTTTGAATTCAGGGCCAGCCTGGGCTAGATAGTAGACCCTTCTCTCAAAAGACAAGCCAAAGAGGACTTGTTGGAGGAGAGGAGCAAGCATCAAATGTGTAGTCTTTAAAGATGCATAAATATGAAAGTGCACTCTGTACCCTCCACCACGTTTCTCCTCCACATTGCATAATTTGGTCCTAGTGTGCTGACACGTTTATGCCATTATGCCAGCTCTTTAGCAAAGCTATTTAAGTGGAAGAACTTGATAGATTTTTTTTCAATAGATACCCTGATTTACACTTAGTGGTAAAGTTGTCACTGACCCTTTAAGTGGAGCTGTCCAGATGGCAATAAATGTCAACTGTTCCTAGTTCAGAAGCAGGTGATAACTAAGGGCTCAGACTAAATCTTCCAGATGGGAGAACTGCAGGACTTCCTAAGAGTGGCGGTGTGCTCTGGAAATGTAAATACTTTATCACTCAATAGCAAAAAAAAATTGATTTGTGGATTTTAGCAGTATTGCTGATAGGCCTGGGGTTGGACTGTGCAGGCTGGAACAGAGTCTCTGTGAAGGCAGAGGCCATGTCCAGTGCTCCCTCAGTGAGTTGTCAGTGAGCATCTGAGGGTAAGAGGCACTTCTGTAAATCTGCCCTGAAGCAGTAGATAAAGTGCAGGGTATGTCTTGCTATATAGATAGATACGCGTCAGCCTGAACCTGTAATGAGTGGCATGGAGACCACTTCTCCTATCAATTGTGAGGAAAGTTACCGGGAGGACTTTGATGGACAGGACTTAGGACTTTTTGATAGCCTTCCTATGATTGATGGCCTAACAGACTTCCCTCCCACTTCTAATTCTTTTTTTCTGCTCCCACAGGCCGTCATTTTGGAAAATGAAGAGCTTCCGAAACTCTTCCTTGACTTCCTCAATGTAAGACACTTGCCCTCTCTACCAAAAGCAGAAAGCTGTGGGTAAGAACTGCCGTTTACATGTGGGTGTGTTTTTTAAGTTACTCATCAATAAACTGGTTGTTTTAGCAGATACCACACATAGGTGTTCTGGCCACACCTAAGCTCTTGGTTGAGGTCTCACTCTCTCATCCCTGTGCTCATAGTGAGAAGCATCCCTCCTGAGTCTTCATCTGCATCTTATAGCAGACAGTCCAGGAAAAGCCATGCTGAGGCATGAGGAATTCACCTGTCGAATAATGGTGTCACGTAGTGTCGCAGATGGTAATTATGAGTCCAGACAGTGCAATTGAGAACAGTCCTTTGACTTGTGTCAAGTCTACATATCTGCATAGCTCTTTAATGATACGCTTTTATTGTTTAAGTGTGTGTATGTGTCTGTGTGTGCCATCTTTGAGGAGGGATGCCTATGGAAGCCAGAGAAGGGCACAGATCCACTAGAGATAAGAGTTGCAGGGGATTGTGAGCTGCCCAACATGGGTGCTGAGATCCAAACCCAGGTCCTCTGGAAGAGCAGAAAGTGCTCTTAACCACCAGGCCTAGCCATGTCTCCAGTCCCCATCTAAAGTCAGCTATAGATGACTTCAGAGATCATTGATCCAACACCCCTCATCTGGTTGTTGGTCAGAGGCACAGTATTTAAGTGTCTTTCCCAAGCCTTGCAAGTAGCAGAGTCCTGGCCTTCCACATGGGGCCTGCTTTCTTCTCTGACTGCTGCTTCTCCCTCAGGAACTCACAAGTGATGGGTTGTAGTCCCCAGTCCCTATTAACTATAGAACTAGAGGCGCAACATCACCCGCAACCAGAGAAAGTTCGTCTTCTTTTTTTTTTAATTGGATATTTTCTTTATTTGCATTTCAAATGTTATCCCCTTTCCTGGGTTCCCCCACTCCCAGAATCCCCCATCCCACCCCCTTCCCCCTGCTTCTATGACGGTGTTCCTCCACCCATCCACCCACTCCCACCTTCCTGCCCTCAATTCCCCTATACTGGGGCATCTATTGAGCCTTCATAGGACCAAAGACCTTTTCTCCCATTGATACCTGACTAGGCCATCCTTTGCAACATATGCAACTGGAGCCATGTTTACTCCTTGGTTGGTGGCTTAGTCCTTGGGAGATATGGAGGGTCTGGTTGGTTGATATAGTTGTTCTTCCTATGGGGTTGCAAACCCCTTCAGCTCCTTCAGTTCTTTCTCTAACTCCTCCCTTGGGGACCACACACTCAGTCCAATGGTTGGCTTCAAGCATCCACCTCTGTATTTGTAAGGCTCTTGCATGCCTCTCAGGAGACAGCTATATCAGGTTCCTTTCAGCAAGCTCTTATTGGCATCCACAATAGTATCAGGTTTTGGTGACTGTATATGGGATGAATCTCCAGGTAGGACAGTCTCTGGGTGGCCTTTCCTTCAGTCTGTGCTCTACACTTTGTCTCCATATTTGCTCCCAGGAGTATTTTGTTCCCCTCTCTAAGAAGGACCGAAGCACTCCCACTTTGGTCTTTCTTCCTCTTGAGCTTCATGTGATCCGAAATCTGCGACAAGCTGGGCTGAGCTAGCCTCTGAAATCAGTCAGTGGCACTGCGGCCGGGTCAGCCAGTCCACAGAGAAATAAGGCAAATCCAGCAGTGGAAAGGGCTTTTTCCATCTCCCTCTTCTGTCTCCAGTCCTTACTGAGATCAGACTAAACCTGAGCTGTCTGCTGAACGCAGGGCTGTAGACACCTGTCAGCACTCATCAGAACTGCTGACTCAAGGCACTTGCTGCTCACCCCAGAGCCTGAATCATACTCCACACACACCAACTAATCTCTGTAACCAGTGTACTCTGTCCCAGCCCTGCCTTCCTGGGAGGGCAGGGTCATAGATACACAGAGACATTAACAGTAACAGTGAAAATTAGGTCCTTTTACTTCTGTTTCAACCCCAAAATAGTAAAAGGCCATATGATTTTTAAGTGATCTTCAAGAAAATTGAAATCAACAGAATCTTCCAGGCTAAAATTAGTTAGAGTGAGTCCAGTTTTCTGTTTCCCACTTTGGTACTAAGGATAAAATCTTTTGCTTGATTAGCATAAATATTTGCCCAACTTATGTGGCCTTTTTCTTTTCTTTTCTAAACATTTCAGATCTTTTGATGAGACAGAATCTGAGGAGTCAAGGTAAGAACTTAGTCAACCAAGAGTTACAGAGATCAATAATAAAACTGCAGTTTGTTCAGTGTGTAACTACCCATGGAAGGTGTGTTTAAATTCATAGTTCTCTTGAAAACCTTTGTTGGATATTGGTTTTTAAGGTGGTAAATATTCGATAGGGATTTGCATGGCTAATTGCTTATAATTAAGAATAAAAAGAATTAAGAGCCCCACATAGTTTCCCACAAACGATAAGAATACTGTTTTACTTCTGGTCAAATCACTGATTCGTAGGCAAGTACTTTCCAGCATGGGTACTTATGCCAAAGATGAGTGCCCATCTCATACTTCAGGGAGGAAAATCTGGAAGGCAACTGCAGCGCCCATCATCTCCCTCTGAGTATTTACTGTGATTCACCCACACTGCTAGATGCAGAGACCTGAAGACGTCCCACCCAGCAGTTTGATCCCCTCAAAGCTAGTTTGTAGTGTTTTCTGTTTACCATCGTCCCCTGATGCTGACATGCCTGTTTTTGACCTTTCCAGCAAGCTGTCCCACCAGCCGGTGCTGCTGTTCCTTGGGGATCCATACGTCTTGCCTGCAGCCAGCGGTAATGAAACCTGTCATCTGCTACAGCTCTTTACTGATCTGCCCCTGCACCACATAAACCACGTTTGTAATACGGGTCTAACAGAGTGACATCGGTCCAGGGCTTAATCATCTGCCAATAAACCAGGGCTCTTGGTGTAAGAGACATTTAGAATTTTAATTGGGGCCGGCCTTTTCAGGAGGAAATGTAATTTTTCTTTCTCGCTTCCTGGCCTATTTTGAATTAGAGAAAGAAGGGATAAAGGTATTCATTTTTATTTTTCTTCCTCTTCTTTTTTTCGTGAGTTATTTAGACTGCTGCTTGTTTTTAATCTAGATGTCAAGAGTTCAGGCTCTAGGTTCTAGTCCTTCTAAAAAAAACGCTTCTTTCCAAAAGCCTTGTGCATTTATTGCAGGTGTATACCTGTGTTCTTATTTAGATTTCAGTGTCTTTGACGGTAAACTATACATTTTTAAGTTGTATATTTTAAATGCAACTAATTGATTTAAGTGTAACCGTAATTGATATTTTAGCATGCATCCTTTTTCAGTTCCAATTCCCAAGAGTGCTTCTCCGAGTGTTCTCCTATGTACCATTCCCGGAGGATGTTCTCAGGCATCATCTCATTTAATTTGCAAGCAGCCTTATAAAATAGGCTCAGCAGGTAATATCATTGGCTAAAGGGAAAAAATCCAGCCGCAAGGCTGCAGTGACTGGCCAGGCTCAGGTGGACCATTTGAGGCCTCAGCTTTCCTTTTCTTTAAGCATCTCAGGTCTCCGGCCTCTGAGAATCACAAAAATCACAGCCACGCGAGAGCATGAAGGAGCCGTTGCTTCTGTTAACAAGACCTTCCCCCGAGCTGGAGAGAGGGGACTTGTTTCAGTCGCATGGAGCTTGTATTAAGATCACCCAGTTAGCTACCAGTAATGGAGAGGTGGCCAGGACACAGACATAGTTCACAAACAGACCCCTCTGAGTGATCAGAGAGCTGCCTCAGCTGTGTAGAATGATTTCATGGTGGCTTTTTGTGCACGCCTTCTCGGCGAGGAACAGTTGCTGCTCTTAAGAAATGCTTCCTATGTTTAACATATTTATATATTAGTTGGTGACATACTAACGTATTATGTTTAACAACAATAGGACAACCTAGTCTAGGTTAAATAGCCATGTTATTTTTTTTTAAATAGTTGCATATGTAATTTTTCTGGGAATTGTCTCTATTCAGATATTTCATGCACCTGTCCAAAGTGACTGCAGCAATGGAGAGGGCCTCATGGTGACTGAACAGGAATAGCCAGGAGCTCAGTGGGTTGTCGACAGACATAGGATTTGCGATCCTTATATCTGGTTTTTTAAATTTATTAAGCAACGCCTGCCACATAGCATACACTTTTACAGTGCTGACCAGACAAGCCTCTAGGAAGCAACGTGAGGGGCAAAGGTGGAAAGCGGGGAGATTGAGGTGTGTGTGTGTCATCGGTCACTTGATAGTGTGGACCAAAATAAGGGAAATCCTATTGAGAATAGCTGTAGTTAATGGGTTTGGTAGACAGGAAGAAATGGGTGCAAGGGCCAGCCTTCATGCTGTTCTCTTAGAATTTTGGCACACTCAGTTTTAGAAATCCGACTCCTCAGGCCTTAGTGAAACTTGACCTGCATCACCCTGTGTTGTTAAGCTGCTTTTCAGCAAGTGGAAATCATTATTCCTGAAAATACTGAATGTGGACGTAATGTGGAGGTCTGCGGACACTCTTTATATTTCAGGCGTCTGTCTGAACATTCTTTTAGAAAGTGCTAATACTCAGGGCTGGGTAGGTGACTTTATTGGTAAAGAGATTGCCACCCAAGCATAAAAATCTGAGTTCCATCCACAGAACCTACATTAAAAAAACAAAGCCAGGCATGGTGGTGCAAGCTTTGTAAGCCAGCACTTTAGAGGCAGGTAGGAGGATCCCAGGAACTCACTGACCAGCATGGCTAAATCACTGTGCTGTCAGTCACGGAGGCCCTGTCTGCAAAACCAAGGTGGACATCTTCTGAAAGTGACCCAGGGGGTTGACCTCCACCTTCCATATGCATACACACACACGCACACACACACACACACACACACACACACACACGTTGATAGCTGATCATTACTTTCTTAGCTTTTAATAAAAGTCAAGAGAATACCCTCGGTTTTAAAGATCTGTTTATTTCTATCTTATGTGTATAAATGTCTTGCCTGCATATATGTATATCATCTGTGTGTCTGCAGAGATCCCTGAAACAGGAATTATAAATGGTGTGAGTCCCCTTGTGGGTGCTAGGGACCAAACCCAGGACTTCTGCAAGAGCACCAAGTATTCTTAACCAGTGAGCCAGTTCTACCCCCAGAGAGAACTCTCTTAACATCTTAACAGCTTCAAAGACATATGCTTTCTTGCCTGTCTTAACTTTTCTGGAAAATACAAAACAATTCTTTCCAAGGACCAGGTGTCCTCAAAGTGGCTGGACATTCTAGACAGTTCTCTTCTTTGTCTTACTAGCCCTTCCATCAGCTTTAGATGTATCAGCCACATCCTCTCCCTTCCAACACTCCTCACCCCTGGCTTTCCCATCAAAGACTGGATGCCGCTGGCTGAGCTTTTCCTTAAATAATCTTCTGCTTGTGGCCTTGAACTGCTGTACAACTGAGAGGCAACGTTGTATTTTCAACATCGACCCTTGTTCTGCTTTGCAAGAACTCTGGTCTGCTCCAGACCATCTCTCCTCACATGTTCCTTGGCTCCAGCTACTCTGCAATCCAGTCTGGACCTCAAGTGCACCAACCCTGCAAACCCTACCCCCTGGGCACGTGCGTGCCCTGCCCATCCTGCTGCCCCTGCTAGCCCTGCTGCCCCTTGCTAGCTCTGCTGCCCCTGCTAGCCCTGCTGACTGCACCCCTGGGCATTTGCCTTGCTGACCTTACTCCCATGACACCTTTTTCCTCCTTGAATCTTCTGGTCTGCATCTTGGTGGGTCTGTCATCTTCCAGGCCTCATGTTGACTATCACAGCTTTGAAGCTTCTACTGCGTCTCTCTTTAAAGCAACCCTCATACAGCTTTGTTCTGGTGTTGCTCGCCACGGATGTCCATTAGATAAACGAATGCCAGTAAAAATAACAAGAAATATATCCCAGGTCATGTTCCTTCCCCTCACCTTCCAATGAGGTGAAGGTTTTTCTGAAGGAAAGAATGGTTTTCTGAGTAAATCAAGCAGTAGAGGACATTGTATTGAATCATACCCATGATGCAGCCTGACTCTAAACTCTAAGGTACCGTGAAACAAACGAGTGGGGGGCGGACACAAAGCTCAGCCACCTCACCACTAACCATTAGGTTGACAGACCCTCCAGTCTCCTCACTTCTTCTCAGAGAACCTTATTGGCTCTCTTCAGGAGAAATGGCTACAGACCATCCTGGAAGACATCTACACTGGCTTCTCCCTGTGAGGGAACATATTCTCCTGGATACCTTCTTGCTGGTTCCTACCTCACCTCCTTCAAATCTGCTCGAGGATCCCCTTCACTGTGGCCTTTCTTTCCTTTTCCCATGTCCTATAACCTATACGCTGTCTTTTGTCCGTGTGTCAAAGCCACTGTCCTGATGTAGAGTTATTCATCAGACATAATGGAGCTTTCATTGTTGTTTTGTGGGACATTGTTGATTCCATTTAAGTAAATATGTTCATGATATAAATTAACTGTATTTAAGTAGACTTTTATATTTCAGATGGCAAAGGATGACAATTTAGTACTCGTATGAAATATGATTTGTTTGGATATTTTACTGAAAATTAACCAGTGGTTTGATTTATTAATATCTATATGATAAATTAATTTAAAATCAGAATTAGCCAGACCATTGCTTCAAATACACAAATGTAAAGTGTATTGCAGGCTTTTCAAGATCTGACCTGTGAAAAAAGTGTGTGTGTGTGTGTGTGTGTGTGTGTGTGTGTGTGTGTAAAGCAGAAAAGCACATACTAAGAAAGCTGGTGTCATCAGCCAGAGACAACTCACTACTCATGTAGTGGAGCGATTTGTTGAAATATTTTACTTGTATCATTTACTTGCTAGCACCTGTCCAATGGCCTGGACAGAGACCATATCTTACTTGTATTTCCAGTAACCACATGGGTACACAGCCTGTGGTAAAGGCCAAGTATTCACTGTGTGTCAGGCCCAGTTTGTGAACTCAGTCACTCAACAACTCTAACCTGTAAGGAAGGTGTGAGATCGTCTTCACTCTTCACACAGCTCAGCTGTAGTCATAGAACTGGGGTGTGACTACCCAGGATTCAGAACCATTTCAGGAGATGTCTGCCAAGGTAAACTTGGCAGTTCTCCAGCTACTTACTTGCCCTTGCCCTTGACTAGACTCAGAAGTACCTCCAACTCAGAAGGTCCCAAACTGAACTGACTGGCTTCTAGTTCACCCTCATTCCTCAGCTTCCCCCACAACTCTCTGGCTGAGATGACTTCAGCCATTCCTAATTTCTTCTCCTCCTAACTCCCCCCTTCTTCCCTCTCCATCCTTCCAGCCCGTCTTGTGAGACAAAAATCTCACTATAGACTATATAATTTACAGTCACTATATGATCTAGGTTGGCCTTTATCCTGTGGGTCCTGCCTCAGCCTTCAGTTCCTGCGATCACAAACACTAACCACCCCATCAAGCTTAATCCTTGACTTCTTTCTCCCTCATATCTATAGTCACTTGTGTGTGTCATCAGGCCACACCCTTCATTCCTCAATCCATCCACTTCTCTGTGTCCTGCATCGGGATTTCCCTCTCTACTGGGGCAGTGACCATGTAGATCTATGTCCACCTCATACTTGCTCCAGTCCGTTCTCTGAGTGGCAGTCAGTCGTCTCTTCAAAATTTCATCTTGTCTCCCTTCTCTTAGAATCCTCTCAGCACCCTCAGTATATTTCTAATAGACCGTGGACTCCCAGGAGACCTTCTCAGGGCTGAGCTGGCACCTTCCTCCCTCACTTCCACTGAGGACTCTCAACTCTTGAGCACCCCGTGCTGTCATCTTATATTGCCCTGGAGCATTCCCTGCTTCTCCCAACGAAGTTCAGTCCCCTTGGGCATGATTTTACCTGGAGATAGCCACTCTATAGGGAATGGATGTATGAATAAAAGTATTAAGGTATTGGGCCATTTGCATAATAACTCTAATGTATTTGGGCCTTTTGCATACTAACTCCATTCAGGGTGCTCAGCTCTCAACTAACTCCCGATGTAATTGGATGCAGATCGATACTTAGACGTAATAGCTGAGCCATGGGCAGATTGAGCCCCCTGCAACAGTCCTCAATACTCTACCTGCTCTGACGCTAGAAACTGGCTCAACATACTGTGAATAGCACTGCATCTCTTCTATGCCTTCTACAGAAAGGAGGCTGGTTTTTCAAGCTTGACAGAATGACTTTTGTTAGAACTTTGCCCCTTCAAGTTAAAAAGACAGGCCCTGTCTTTCTGTTCTTGAGAAGCATGCCCACAAGTGCACACACAACTTGGACTAAGTGCCTCTCCCTAGGCCTCAGTGGAAAAACCGCAGCCAAGTATTCCCAGTAGAAATCTTGGAATTCCTTCAAGTGTATTGAGATTTTGTTAGAAATTGAATTGCCAGCGTAATCCATCTTCCTTGTGAGGAAACATTCAGATAAAGAGCCTGGGCCTAGCAGCATTAACCATTAGAAGAGAAGCCCCTGAGTCAATACGCTACAAATCTGCAGTCCTGCTGTGCCTGGTGGTAGCCAAAGTGGCCTCTGGCTGACAAGCACAAATGGTAGCATCCCTTGCCCAGGGGTGAATATGCCCAGGTAGTAAGCCCTGACCTTTGGCACTGTGGCCCTGATCTCTGACCTTCCTTCCTGACCAAGGGCAAAGGGCTCACCCATGTGGACTCCAGAGAGATGTGGTGGCTCTGACCCTTTGTCCATAAAACACGATTATGTGTCGTTGATGCGCATAAAGAAAAGCACCTTTCCTCTTGTTTTTCAGATTTTCCAAATGTGGTCATCGAAGGAGTTCTTCATGGGATATTTTTCTCTCACCTGCAGCCCAGGTAGAAACCCTACCCGGCTGGAAGAAGCTGAAGCCAGTGTCAATGCGAATGGCAAGAAAATCGATATCTCTACCAGGTTAACCGAAACTACGAGACACAATAGCTCTAGCTAGTGGGAAAATTCACAGTCCTAGCTTCCTTTGGAACAGGGACATTTCTATTAGAATGGTGCTTTTAAAATTAGAAACTGAACCAGGGCGGGGTCAGTTTAAGACCAATTATTTGAGAAGTGAAAGGGAGATTACAAGGGAAGTCAGGAAAAGGAGGCCACAGTGGATTGCTGGGGGCGCTGAGTGTCACAAAAACCAGAGCCAGCCTCTGCTTCATTCTCACTCTCTGCTAATTGGAAATCATATCCTGAGTCATGCTGACACCAAGCAACTTCCCTGGTGGCCTTTTGTTCAGACCTGGACACGCTCATCTTTGGGCTTTGAGAGTTCTCTCAGCGGGGGATAATGTATTCTGGAGTGCGGGCACCTGAAGAGTCCTGGAACCCACTGTGACCCACTGAAGATTCAGTTATACTGACAGTAGAACGCATCTTCCTTTCCATTACGGTGGGAATGCCTCCCACCGACAGATTGGCTGCCAGCATCAGCGTTTGAGATGAAATGGGTGTTGGGACCACCCGTGAAAGCATCTAGAAAGGCACTGTACCAGAAGTCTGTCCACCCTCATTTTCTCCCTCTACTATTGGAAAGTATGAGTGCTCCTCGGAAGACCAGCTAACACCCCTGGCAAAGTTCCAGGGGCCGTTCCATATAGAAAAGTACATACGCTAAACACTAAAATCAGACTGCAAAATTCTTGTCCCACAGGATTGGGATGTGGGATGACCTTGGCCACAATAGGAGCAGACAGACGTTTGTGCAGGGTTTCCTCAATGGTGAATACCCAGGCCCCTGTCACAGGTTCTGGTTGCTTGTTCAGATTCCTCTCCACTGACATCATGTATGGATTAAAGAGAGTTAGATGCTCGCTCGATGCTATCTCTTCACTGGATGTCGCACAGACGGTCATCTTTCACTCAGTGATGGAGCAGAGCGCGTATGTCCTACCTGTGTGATATGCTGATGAACAGCCTACTTGCAGTTATGAATTTTCATAAATTTAAATGTGGGAGAAAATATTTACAATTAAAATACCATGTCATGAATTTTTATTAGAGCCTAAACCTACAGATTGAAAGCCTGCTGCAAACTTTTTTTTAAAAGAAAAATAACATTTTTATGATGGATTGTGTAATCACATGTTGGAAATACAGTAACCAAGTGTTATCAAAAAACAACCAACCAACCAAACAAACAAAAAAACAAAAAAACCAACCTAAATAGTGAAGTACTAGAGATACTTTTTAAAATGTTTTTATGTTACTAGCTATTTTGAGTTAAATAAAAACAAGCAAAAGTAAGTATTTGAGTTTTTCTTTTCCCAGAGTCGTACTGGAAGCACAGATTATTATGTCTCTTTCCACAGATGCACAGAACACAAGTACAAGCGCTGCCACATTTCACATGTACGAGGATTTCTGATCTGGTGGGCGGTAAATTACCTCATCCATTATTACGCTAATGGATCCTCCTTAAATACCTCGTGATTTACCAAATTAAAAATGTAAAAATAAATAAAGACCAAACATATAGTGGTATGCTACTCGAAACATCTTTTAGCTGATAATGGCGGTTCGTGCCCGTGATCCCAACACTTGTAATGCAGAGGCAGGAGGATTGCTATGTTTGAAGCCATCCTGGTTTAGATAACTAGTTGCAGGTCAGCCAGGGCGACATAAAAGAGCTGTCTCAAACCCAAGACAAAGGTAAATCACTCTTTTTTGGAAATTAAATGACATATTAGCAATGACCTTTTTTAAAAAAAAAATACTCATTTTAAAATGTAGTATATTGGCTGGAGAGATGGCTCAGAGGTTTAAAAGCAGCTTAAGAGCATTAGCTGCTCTAACAGAGATCCTGAGTTCAATTTCCAGCACCCACATTGTGGCTCACAACCACCTGAACCATCAATTCTGTAGTCCCATAAGATCCGATGCCCTCTTCTGGTATGTATACACGAAGACAAAACACTCATATACATAAAACATATAAATCTTTAATAAAGTGAAATAATTTTGGAATATAACCTCAATCACTTTGCAGGAACTTTAAACCACTACAGGTCTTTTTTTTTTTCTTTTTTTCTTTTTTCTTTTTCAAGACAAGGCTTCTCTGTGTAGCTCTGGCTGTCCTGGAACTCACTCTGTAGACCAGGCTGGGCTCGAGCTCGAACTCAGAAATCCGCCTGCCTCTGCCTCCCAAGTGCTGGGATTAAAGGCGTGCACCACCACTGCCCGGCCACTGAAGGCCTTTTAAACAAAGAAAATTGTATTCCTAAAGCTGAGAAGACCTAAGTCACTTCCCCAGCACCCACCTCCAAGGCCTGACAACATGTTCCTGTAATGCAGACACTGGAAAGGTGGAGCCAGGAGGATCCATGGGGTTCTCTGGCCAATAAACCTAACTAAATCAGCAACTTCCACCATCATTGAAAGACCCTGGTTCAAAAAATAAATTGAGAGCCATTGAGTAAGACATCTAGACTCAACATCTGGCCTCCACATACATACCAAAATTCAAAACAAAAAGACAACAGTTTACCCAGCCCAGAGCAATAGGAAGTTGGCCTTCATCTCATAGCCTCCCATGTTTTCCACTCCATTGCCCACTAACATAGCCAACGTAGAGTACTATAATGCCATCCCCCACTGCAGTGGATTCTAGGAAGAAGCTGGTAGCCTCTGGTCAACACAGATCAGGACACGCTGGGTAGATGGTAACATATATTTCTATGGTTAGAAATATAAAAAGATATTGTCTTAGTCAGGGTTTCTATTCCTGCACAAACATCATGACCAAGAAGCAAGTTGGGGAGGAAAGGGTTTATTCAGCTTACACTTCCACATTGTTCTTGATCACCAGAGGAAGTCAGAACTGGAACTCAAGCAGGTCAGGAAGCAGGAGCTGACGCAGAGGCCATAGAAGGATGTTCCTTACTGGCTTGCTTCTCCTGGCTTGCTCAGCCTGCTCTCTTACAGAACCCAAGACTTCCAGCCCAGGGATGGCACCACCCACAAGGGGCCCTACCCCTCTTGATCACTAATTGAGAAAATGCCCCTCAGCTGGATCTCATGGAGGCACTTCCCCAACTGAAGCTCCCTTCTCTGTGATAACTCCAGCCTGTGTCACATACAAAACCAGCCAGTACAGATATATAAAGAAACCATCCTCCCTAGGCTGGAGAGATGGCTCAGTGGTTAAGAGCACTGACTATTCTTCCAGAAGTCCTGAGTTCAAGTCCCAGCAACCACATGGAGGCTCACAGCCATCTGTCATGGGATCCGAAGCCGCCTTCTGATGTGTCTGAAGACAGCTACAGTGTACCCATATACATAAAATAAATGAATGAATCTTTAAAAAAAAAAAAGAAAGAAAGAAAGAAATTCTCCTCCCAAACCGACTCTTGAGTATTCTCACTCCCTCCTATGAGCAACCATGGCACTTAGTTTTTCTATGCAATGCTTTGAGAGTTAACTCCTCTGTAAGCAAGAATATATTATTGCCCATCTAATGTTTTGTATTTTTAGATTCTTTTTCTATGTTGTATGAACATTTTGCATATATGTATGTGTGTGAAACACACACAGACTTTCTAGGTATCCTCAGAACAGTGTCAGATTCCCTGGAAGTGGAGTTTCAGGAGGTTGTGAGCCACAGTGTGTGTGCCAGGGACAGAACCCGGATCCTCTGGAAGAGCAACAGTGCTTTTAGTTCCTAAGCTATCTCTCAGCCCCAGCATCTAATGTTGAGACATCTTGTTCCCCCATTTTGCACACTCATCTTGCACACTTGCAATACTCATCTTTTATACATATCTTCATTTAATGACACATCTTGACAGTCTGTTAGTATTTCTCTTTATAGTTTTAAACCTCTGCTGTGACCTGCACAACCAGTACTATATTTGTAAGTATGTTAGCATTTTCTACTATAAAAATACCATAGACTTTGTATACATGTTCTACACACATGAATTTCAGTAATAATTTTCAAAAACTTACAATCACAACAAAACTTTCTCATAAAAACCCATGTGTAGATGCACACTTACAGTATTTCACTATTGGATTCTGTTGGTCATGTGTAAATACAATATATTACTTTTGGGTTCCATCGCGCATGGCTGTGTCACTGCGCAGGTTGTGTGCACTGTACAAGACCACAGCATGCCATACGCAAGCTGCCCAATGTGAGTAGCACACTGAGCCATACCTGAAGGTCTGCAGGTGGGGAAGTAATAAAAAAACTGATCCATTCAAGGCACAACAATAGATTCCTGAGCAATAGAGAAGGAAAGGGCAGAGGACAGAAGGGGAAGAAAAATCCCATTGCCACAGGAGCCAGGATGTAGGGCAGCCCCTCCTGCTTCCCCCACATGGCTGCTGACTGATGTTCTGCCTACCTGTCCCCTGGTGCTTGCTCTATGCAGAGCTGCACCTCATGGTTGTTCTGCTCATTTGCATACAGACTGTCCTGGCCCTGGTGTCCATCCTTCTGGTATTCCTCCCCACTGCCCTTCAGAGGCCATCCACTCATGATCACTGCTGCCTGGCAAACCCTGCATTTGTAAGCTCTCTTTGGAACGTGTGGGAATCCCACAATTAGAGTTTGGAGAAATAATCATGCTTCAGAAATGACAAAGGGCTTTCGTCTCTCTCCGTAAGTGGCTGCTTCAGTACTTTGTTGGTACTGGCATACTCCGGAGGATGGCTACTGTGAAGGGGTTCACAAAGGATGCAGAGAAGCTGCTATGACTGGGCATTGCATCTCTAAAGGAAATAGGATAACGACTCTCTAAAATTTATATAGAATTTCCATCTGGGCCGGTGACTCTGGAAATGAGGGCAGTAGCGCCTGAAGATGGCATTTGTGTGTCTGTGTTCAGAGAATTGTGTACAGTAGCCCAAAGGAGAGATGACCTAAGTACCCATCAGTAGAGGAATGGGAGAAAAACAAATGAGTCCTTATGTGTGCTGCATGGATGAAGCTTGAAGACATAAGCTGAATGAGCTAGTCACGAAAGGACAAATACAGGATGATTCCATTTACACCCAGCATTAAGAACAGTCAGATTCCCACTGGCAAAATCTATTGGTGGGTGTGCCCAGGGCAGGAGGAAGAGGGCATGGGGAATTAGTGTAGCATGGGTTCCTTTGGAGAAGATGACAGTTCTGGAGATGGATGGCTGTACAACATAGATGTGCTCAACACACAGTACTGACAGTGATTAGAATGATTGATTTCATTGTGTGTCCTTTGCCTCCATGGGGAACAATATGAGAGAGGTCTGGGGCAAGTGGCACTCTGCGAGTATGGACAGAGTAGCCATTGGTGCTCTCTGCCGTGAGTGCAGGAGTGCTGACACATCCCTGCTGCCCCCTCAGTCCTGGAAACCTCTAAAATTCAAACTAGGTCCAAAATTCTAAGATTGTCTGCTAGAGCCATGTATCAGAACCATTTAGGATTCTGAGTCAGCCCGGGGCCATCCCACCTGAGGGGTTAGAGCCACATGACTGACACACTCTGGTTGGAGGCACTCTTAGAGACTGAATTGCCTTTACCCTCTCTTTAAAATACTTCTGACCATTCCATTCACGTATGCAGTGTATCATTAGTGTATAAAACCCAATCCCTCTTCCTACTCCTCAGACCTCAGTGCCTACATTTGTGCTCTCTTCATTAACCCACTGATTCTAACCGACGCTGCCTGCGCGAACCTGTGTGTCAAGATCTGCTCGTTGGTGTCTGCCCACTTGACAAAATTAGAGTCTCTTGGGAAGAGGGAGCTCCGGTTGAGGAATCGCCTCCATCAGATTATACTGTGGACATGACTGTGAGGTTTGCTCTTGATTCATGGTTGCTATGAGAGAGTCTAACCCACTCTGGGCAGTGCCACCCCTGGGCATGTGGTCCTGGGTTGAGTAGGAAAGCCACTTGAGTCAGCCATGATGAACAACCCAGAAAGCACTGCTCCATGGTCTCTGCTTCACCTTCTGCTCTGCTTGAGTCTCTGCTCCTGCCTTGACATCTCTCAATGATAGATTGGGATGTGTAACCTACATAAACCCTCTCCTCCCCAAGTTGCTCTGGGTCATGGACTTTTTCACAACAATAGAAAGAAAAACCGGACATGGGCCATCCTCTGTATCATCAGCAGCCACACACCCAAAGAAAAATTGACTCCTCCCCTTTCAGCTGCTGTAACAGCCACGTCATGTCCAGAACTCAGAGAGTCTTACATTCCTTCTGCCCTCTCTTTTATGATACTTTCTGAGATTTGGGGGAGAATAAGTTGATATGTCACATTTATAGCTGAGCACTTGATAGTCATTTATTCGGAGCACTTTGGCCAGTTGTGAGTCTGCTAACCACTGTCAGCTGCAAGCTGAAACTTCTCTCACAAAGGTTGGGAGCAGCATTAGTCTATGGATATAACTGTAAATATTTAGAAGGCACGTTGACAATGTGTCCATTTAGAAAGATGATAAGTTCTCCCCATGGGCCTGGCTTCAAATCCAATTCCAAAATGATCAGTCACCCCTCCCCCCCATTATAGCCATGGCACCATGGAACGAGTGGGTACTGCTTGTATAGCAGGTCAGCATTGTAACATACTGGACCATTGATTACTGCTTACCCAGAAGGCTACCTACATAGTACCTCGGGTATTATAAAAAGCACACCAGCAGAGAGGAAGTTTCCAGATCAGTTTCAGCTTGATATCTCAGTGTCCCGTAATCAGTGTGTGTTGTGTCGTCAATAATAGAGCCATTCCATCTAGCTATACTGGTCAACCTAGAGCAACAGCATCAATCTGTGTTGTTTGAGTGCACTCTGAGACCTCTGACCTGTAAGTTTAGCATCTTAAGGAATTCCTCTCCTCATTTCTCTTCTCTTGTCTCTTCTGTTCTCTCCCCCTGACGCTTCAGACTCCTCCTCCACCCTCTTTGTGAGTCTTTGCAATAATCTGCTGTGTTGTCTCTGCTGGCCTTGAATTCTGGGGCCCAGATGCTCCTCCTCCCGCCTCAGCCTTTTGATTAGCTAAAACTGCAGGCACCTGCCATTGCACCTGGCTGAGCAATATGTTAAATTTACTTTCACAACCACATTAGAATCCATTATCAAAAAACACCTCTTCAAGTCAGGATGTTGTATGTGGTCATGGGAAGAGACTCTGAAAGAAATCTCAAGGGCGATTGACAGGTTTGAGGAATGTTCTCACTCAATGTGGTTATACACTCTGGGGGAAGTCCTGGGTTTACTTTGTTATCCGTTCGTGCAGTGAAGTACACTTGAGTTCCTCCAGTACATTAAGACACTGTAATAGTCCTCTAAAGAATGAAGATATAATTCCTGCTTCATGAGTTGTCAACCATTTACTAAAGAGTGTCTTCCACTGTGTTGCGTTGGGGAACAAAGTTCAGTCTCTGCGAGTCAACCTCATCTTTGCTAATAATTGTCGATTCTGAGTGAATCAGGGAAACTCGGGAAAGTAGCAGCCACGAATTCCAACCTGAGGTGTCCACAACATTTATTTTCTGTCTATGCTGATACATCATGACAGCCAGCATTTTGACAGTAAAAAGCAAAATGTATTTTTGTGGGAAACGGAGGAGAATACGGCAACTCTAAAGCTATTGGGATAGACTTAACTTACTAAGAAGAATGTGAAAGCGTGCTTGTAAATCTGACCTGCCAATGGGAACCACTGTTGCTTTTGTGTCTGCCAGCAGCCTGGCTTGTTCCTAGCTAAGATGTCCATTTCACTTGTACACTCCAGAGCTTCTCCCAGGCCCGTTGTATACTTACTCCATTGCGTTCTGTGTTAGATGGTGGCGTCTTGCTACACATAGCTATAGTTGAAAATCAGAGTCTCAAAGAAGTAACAAGCAAGCATGTGTTTTGGACTGGTAGCCTCTGAGTAAGTCCTGGTTAAAGATGGTGCCTTTGAAGCCTTACCACATCTCTGCCCAGTCATGTGTTACTGTCCCATGCAACCCTGATGAAGGTCAAGCTAGAGGAAGAAACAGGGTGACTCGGGCTAAAAGTTTATAGAGGGAGCCAGGATCTGAAGTCTTATTCTGCAGGGCTCAGGCTAGTCCACTTTCCAATCAGCCTTGTGTTTGCAGTGTTAGAACTCTGGACTGTGTGTGTCTTCTGTACACAGTAGACTGGCTCTTGCAGTTAAATCCAGTCTGGCCTTGAAACTGTGGCCCTCCCACCTCTGCCTCTGGAGGGCTACAATGACTATCTCCAGAATGTGCTACCACATCTCACTGGAGATGCATAGCCCTCCTCCATCCAACTCTTTTTTTTTTTCACACATTTTGTGCTGATACCTGCTTCTGGGAGCCATGGCCTTCCCATTCCCTGCATGTGCCAACCCTACTCTTTCTGGGGTTTCTTTTGGACATGGGGAAGACTAAGCTACGTCAGCAAATCCCCGCCCCTGATCGCAGAGCCCACTGTGGTGCCTCCACACCACATCATGGTGCTCTCAGTGCCTTCTGAAGTGCAGTTTTTACAAGCAGCACCCACTTACGTTTTAGGAAACCCAGAACCCCGACTCACATGGACATTCCTGTGGAACTCACCCTCCGGAAACCAGCTCAGACCTGACAAGACCCGAAGTGACCCTGAATCCTGATACACTGTGAAGCTGAGGAAGCCCAGTTCTGGCATTTCTAACTATTTCTATTTAAAATGAAATGATATCTAGTAGGTTTTAAATTTAAATTCATTTTAACTTGAGAGTGAGAAATATTCACACTTGTAGGGAACATGAATGGACATAGAATCGAGTACTGGGATGGCTAAAGGCCTCCAGCAGAAGGCCCAACCCCTAAGAACATCACTGGGATTGGACCAAACTGTTAAAATACTTGATTTATTGAAATGTTTGTGTAGTGAGTTTTGTTTGCTTTTGAGACAGGCTCATTGTGTTGTCCTGCTGGCCTGGAACTTGATATGTCAACCGGGCTGGCCTCAAATTCACAAAGATTTGTATCCTCTGCCTCCTAAGTGCTGGGACGAAAAGCATTTGCCACCAGAGTCAGCTGAGGCGTTTCTGAGACAGGGTCCTTCTAGCTCTCTTTATCTAGCTTAGACTCACCATGTAGCCCAGGCGGGCCTTAAACTTCCCATCCTCCTGAACACCTTCCTCAGAGCTATGGTTTTGACTGGGCACCACCACACCCAGAAGATGAGTACTTTAAGTACGATAGAAGATGGGAGAGCATCTGCTTATCGATGATTACCTTTTGCATGAACTTGTGTTCCTGCTTATCACAGCCATTTCGCCTCACCCTCCAAAGAGGACAAGATGTCTTTCTGAATGCTTGCTATTCTTCCGAATGTGGATTTGAACAAAGTAGAATCTTTGCCCCGTGGGCCTTACAGAATAGTGTGATTTTTGTCTGGTGAAAAACCACTCTGTAGTGGCAAAGTAGTGCCCAGAGAAATTGATGTGAACACAATCCAGACTTGGGCAATCAGAAATCTCCTGTCAGGTACAGACAGGAAAAGATACCCACTCATTCTTGTTGAACCTGGCCCAGCACAGCATGGGAAGGGAACAGATGCTGCAGAGAGCCGAGCCCAGTTAGGAGAGCGCTTCATGGCTTCTCTGGGAGTCAGCTGGTTAGTGTGGAGGCCGGTGAGGACAAGGATCAACCCCCACAGACTAAGCCATCAGGACGTGCGGTTAGGAATCTGGCTATAACTTTATACCCGAAAGCCAACAATGGGCTCTTCACAGGAGGTATGACCAAGTTTCTAAGAACATGTGTTTGTTAGATATGAAAGTTTTTTAAAACATGAAGTATGTGTGTGTGTGTGTATGCACTCATGAGTGTGAAATGTCTGCATATGTGTGCATGAATATGTACATTCATGCATGCATGAGGAGAACAGGAGAAGGTGTTTAGATACCCTGTTCTTTTTCCACCTAATCCACGTCAGACAGGATCACTTACTTGTTGCTAGATTTTTCAATCCTAATAAACCCGTATAAAAGGCACGCAATCCAGATATTTTAATTGTAAATCATATACCTAGATTGGACATATCTAGGGCTATACTAACTTAGGCTCCAGCTCGAAGGCCCCTTGTTACTTGCTGTTTCTCCTGGCCACATGGTTCTGGTCCATGGTGGCTTCCTCTTCCTCCATCTTCCTCCTCCTCCCCCACCCCCTCTCAAGCCTGCAGTCCCACCTTTCCCTTCCATCATCCAATCACAGGATCTAGCCTTTTGTTGACCAGTTAGATTGGGGAGAAGGTTCACATGACATCCCTTGAGTATGCTTGTCAGAGGCAACCAGCTCTTGAGGGCTCAGTAGTAGCACTAACATACAAGCAGCATCAGAACAATCCACTACACTCACAAAACCTACAGCTTGCCACTTTTCAGCTAAGCTGACCAGCAATCTTCCTGTCTCACCCCAGCTCCGGGCTAAGGTCTAGGTCCATGCAGTCATCCCCATCTTGATCACAGGTGCTGGGGAATCTAAACTAAATGCCTCATGCTCACATAGCAAAGTGTCTTACACACTGAGTCATCTCTTCAGCCCCCAAAAATCTGAATTTAAAATAAAATTGTGATACTTCCCTGGCAGGGAGATAGCATGATCACAGAGGTTTTCCCAGGGCGAGGCTTATCCATTGCACTCCGGATGTGCTGACCCCTGCTATTTCCCCAAATGCAGGAAATTTGACTGCATAATTTGTGGTAGTGGGGGACGGCGTTCGCGCTCTCCCCTGAAAAAATAAAAATAAAAATAAAAAAATAAAAAAAAATTGTGAACAATTCACAAGCATGAGCAAGCAATTCACGATTCAGAATGACATCCATAATCTTTATCTGAAAATATTCTCTCTTTTTTTTTTTTTTTTGGCTCTTTTTGTTTTGTCTTGTTTTGTTTTGTTTTTGTTTTTGTTTGTTTGTTTTTTCGAGACAGGGTTTCTCTGTATAGCCCTGGCTGTCCTGGAACTCAACTTTGTAGACCAGGCTGGCCTCGAACTCAGAAATCTGCCTGCCTCTGCCTCCCAAGTGCTGGGATTAAAGGCGTGCACCACCACCACCCGGCTGAAAATATTCTTAAAATATTGCTTTGGCTGCTTTTTAATAAGAGAGACTGCTGTGGGCTATGATGTTGAGAGGTTGTGAAGGATGCCACCCTGCTGTTGGCTGGAAACAACATGCCACATAATGGGCCGCTTGCTACAGACACTTACAGCCCCACCACCAAGGTGTCCCTGTCCCCATTGACCATTCGCTTAACGCTTGCCAAGCTACATTTCTTATTTTAACTAACAGTTAAAAGCTGATGGTTGATGCGTGGCAAGTCTTACACCCCGTGGTAAACATTCAGGCATATTCTTTGGTTCATGGTTTTACTATATCTATTGAGTAGAAGATAGGTATAAAACACTCCCTGGGACCACAGATTGGAATGAGATCTGCTTGCCCTAGAGAAGCTTCCAGTCCAGGGAAGGGATAGGCACCTCCGAAAAAGTGAGTGGTTAAGCAAAGCTTCCATGGAAGCCACAGTGTGTCCTGAGGGAGGTCAGGAGTGGTGGAGGAGTTAAGGGTTAAATCAAGCCTTGGGTTTCCCTGATGTGGCTGACCAAGCTTCATTTCTCTTCTCAAGGGTGTTGGTCACAGTGCAGTTCCTGACGTCATAAGAAACAGATCCATGCTTCGAGACCAGGTGGAAGAAAAGAGCTTGAGATTTCAAATGACAAAGGCTGCCTAAAGAATGGGGCATAGGAGAAGTTACTTAGGAGACAGTAATTTTAAAGGTCCAAGGTACACCAAGAACAGAGTCCCTCCTTCCCGAGAAGCTAGTGAATGTGGACACTTAATGATTCCTCAGAATCTGCAGGAATAAGTGCTAGACAATCTCTTGTGCTCTTCCTTTCTAACTCGGGCTGGCCAGAATGACTCCCCTTAAAAACAGGGTGGTGTAAACAGGAAGGGTCATTTTCCTATCAAGGAAGTAACCCATTAGCATTCACAAGTACATCCCAGGAGTGGGCTTCAAGAAGCATGCCTTCTGACTCTCAGAGCAGGCATTTGGCAGGAAGGAGCAGCCGACTGCAAATGTACTCACTGGGACCAGCCTCAGCAAAGCCTTCTGCACCAAGCAAACAAAGAATGCCCATCTCTAGCCACGTGCTTGTCTAGAAACCATGAGGATAGAGCTGCAGACAATAAGCTCTGAGCGTTGATAACTTGTGTCCCTGTCGCCACAGTCAAAATCTACACACTGTGAGATGAGAACTAGCTACCAGAGTGTCAAACAAAATTCTCCCCCTCCCCCAAGTAGGTGCTAAAAGGGATGTTTGAATGTTGGACGAATTGGGTCCTTCATGTCTCCCAAGCATCCTGATTGAAACAGTGCCAGAAGAAAGCTGCTGCTGGTTTTTTTTTGGGGGAGGGGGATGGGGGGAAAGGGAGTAGGTTTCGAGACAGGGTTTCTCTGTATAGCCTTGGCTGTCCTGAAACTCACTCTGTAGACCAGGCTGGCCTCTAACTCAGAAATCTGCCTGCCTCTGCCTCCCAAGTGCTGGGATTAAAAATGCTGATGGGTTTTGAGATGCATTTTGCTTTGTCTTCTAATATTTGTCACATAGACGTTTTCCTGCCGCTACTCCTCCGCCTAGCCACCCGATTCCAGATTAGTCACAGCTGTTTTTCCGCCACGCTGGCTGGCGTATCACTAGCAAGTTTGGGGCTATGTTGTATCACAGCTAAAGCTTGCTCTTAGCCAAAATCTCCATGAACTGAACTACAGAATTAAGTAAAAGCTGTTCTGTACTTAGTGGCACCAAACTTTTCCATTACAAAATACTGTTTTCACTCTTCCTTAAGTTGAAAAGCACAAAAAATGCCTTGAGGGGTATTTGAATTTCTAAACCTCCTAGATCAAAGATTGCTTTGCCTGTCTGAATTATATGAATGTTGAAAAACAAAGCCAAGCCCCTTAAAAAAGCCCTGCCATGTTCTTGCCTTTGGGTAATTCAAAACGGCTGAACTGAGAAATAAGGCTGATTGACTTTTATTTAAAAATCTAAAAATTCACTAAAAATGAAGTAATTGATAATCCCCAAAACTGTCATTCCAACTAATGTGACCCAAGACTAAATTTGACCAAGCACTCAGCTGATGATCCAGAAAATTACTAACTAGCACTGGTCGAGAGTAAAGCAGAGTGTGGATAGGATGCCAAAACGTTTTAAATTGTTAAAGTGATTCTAGACAAAATTGTAATAACTTGGGCTTGGTGATGGTGTCCAGTGTAATTTCCCTCTGAGTCTATCCCCCTGTAGCTAATGAGGTATTTACTTCAAATAATAATAATAATAATAATAATAATAATAATAATGAACTTTTGCAGAACATGCCAGACTATAAAAAGCAAGAGATGGGGTCAGTGAGGTGGCTTGGCCAATAGTGTGCCTGATGACCTGAGTTCTGTGCACAGAACACACTAGTGGAAAGAGAAAACTGACTCCCAAGGTCTGTACACACACACACACACACACACACACACACACACACACACACACACTCGCACACGCACATGTACACGCACATGTATGCATGCACGCACGCATACACACAAGTGCAATTTGTTAAGAAGCCGGTTCCTATTTTCATATTGATCCGCCTGCTGGTGTTTCAGGATGGATCCTGGCCCTCCACACATAAGAAATAAGCTCCTTCGGGTAGGGCTGGGTGACATTAGCTCATTGGTCATCTGGTACAAAGATGTAGTGATTTACTGCCAGGGCTCTCATAATTCATTACTTCTAAAATGAACTACTTTCCTCTTTGTCACTGAAGAGGTGTGGCTTCCATTCATACTGATTAAAACCCAGATGGCAGATGCAGTCCAAGGTGTACATCCTTATGCATAGGATCACCTTATGTGCTTTCTGATCCTAGAGGCTGCAGGCACATTTGCCTCCATAAGGGCATTTGTTTCCAATTTCCTCTTGTTGCCTTTATTTAAAATATAGGAGTTTTGTTATTACTAACATTAATTATACCCTAGGGAATAATTGAAAACATGAACAAAGTAGAAAGTATACAAGAAATGAGAGTGGAAACCCTCCCGCTGGTCACACCCTCTGTGTAAAGCGACATCTTGTTCTGTTTGCTTTAAGCAGTTGTCTTTACATAATTGGGGGTCATACTACATACAGAAGTTTTCCTTCTCATTGCATTTATGTATAGTGTTGGGGGCAGAGCAGAGGCACATGCTGTAGCGTATGTTCGGAGGTCAGAGGGATATATCGATAACTTGCGAAGGTCAGTTTTCTTCTTCTACTGTGTGGATCCAAGCAGACCGAACTCAGGTCTCCAGGATTGGCAGCAGATGGCCTTACCCACAGAGTCGTCCTTGATAATCAAGATTTCTGCTCTTAAAAACCACCAATAAGGGGCTGGCCGTGTAGCTTAGTTAGTAGATTGCTTGACTAACATTCACTGAGCCTGGGGTTTGATCCCTAGCAATAGGTAAACCCAATGTAGATGTATGATCTCAGCATTTGGGAGGTGGAGGTTTGAGGATCAGAAGTTCAAGGTCATCTTCAGCTGTATAGCTAGTTCAAGACTAGCCTTAGATGCATGATGCCCCATCTCAATAGTAAAAACAATAAGCTCACCACCAATACCAGTCTTAATGAATGATGCTATTTTGCTATGTGATATGTACTTTATGAACATTTGGGGAATTAAAGTTACTTTCCAGTATTTTCTTTTAGTTATTCCTAGGCCTTTGTGCACAAAAATGTTTTCAATATTGCTCTGTTAGACAAAGAGTTCAGGTTGTATGTCAAAGGAAATCAATTTGTCCTGGCTTGAGCAAAATAGTGATGTATTGGCTTGGTGGTGAGAAGGGGGGATGAACTGAAGAAGACAACTGGACACAGAAGCTACAGGAGAGCTTCAGGAGCACATGTCTTCTTCATTAACCTTTGAAGATTAGCATACAAAGCAATGGGTTTCATTGTATAAAACTTGCATATGCTATATATATGTGTGTGTGTAATATATTGTAACACATATAATATAGTGATATATACTTATATATTATACATAATATTATACATATATATTTACACTGTTTTTTTTAAGATTTATTATTATAATTAAATACACTGTAGTTGACTTCTGACACACCAGAAGAGGGTATCAGATCTCATTACAGGTGGTTGTGAGCCACCATGTAGTTGCTGGGATTTGAACTCGGAAGCTTCAGAAGAGCAGTCAGTGCTCTTACCCGCTCAGCCATTTCACCAGCACTCCCCTTTTTTTTTTTTTTTTAAGATTTATTTTATTTATGGTTGTACAGATGGCCATGAGCTATCATGTATGTGGCTGTTGGGAATTGAACTCAGGACCTCAGCTGACCCCGCTTACTCCGGCTGGCCATGCTTGCTCTGGCATACTTCACTGTAGCTGTCTTCAGACACACCAGAAGAGGGCATCAGATCTCATCACCAGTGGTTATGGGCCACCATGTGGTTGCTGGGATCTGAACTCAGGACCTTTGGAAGAGCAGTCAGTGCTCTTACCCGCTGAGCCATTGTTGGGCTCTATTTGGCCCTGGTTTGGGCCTTGAGGACAAACCTGAGCCTGGCTCGAGTTTTGTAAACTGTCTCAGTCATTTCTGTACTGGAGTGACTCAACACAACCTGCTTAAGCCTGCCTTTGCCTAGCTCCTGCTGACATAGAGTAACTTTGTTGGCTCCAGTCAGTCACCCCATACTCCTCCTCAACTTTCCCCTCCCCCTAGGTCATCTCACCTCAGCAGAAAACTCCGCCTCCTCTCTCAGCCCTTTATAAAGAAAGGATTGATACATAAAAATGAGCTCCTGCTTTGACAGACTCTCACCATCCCGCTCAGCTCTGAGAGGCTCGGCTGGACCGGGTTCTCTCCCTCTCGCCTGGTTCTGTCAGCAGAGAGCCAGCCCCCTATTTACGCTGTTCTTATTTCCTCCTTTATTGACTTTCTTCATCCCTTCTCTTCCTCCTCACCCCTAGCAATTCCTCCTTTTTGCATTGATATTGCATGTAGGAATTCCTCTTTTCTCCTTCTTGGGCTGCCTCTTTCCCTGATAATTTCATCTCAGTCTTACTACGTTGCATCCATTATACAGAGGCAGAGGCAGCTGCTCTTTTCCTAGTCTCCAGCTGATGCCTGGTGGCTGAGACTGTTTAATGTAACTGAGGTCCAACTCCCAGACCTGCACCATCCATCCATTGAGCCAGGTCTTAGTTAGGGTTTCTATTGCTTCGATGAAACACTACAACTGAAAAGCGAGGTGGGGAGGGGCAAGTTAGTTGACTTACACTACCGCATTGCTGTTCACCATCAAAGGAAGTCAGGACAGGAACTCAAACAAGGCAGGAACCTGGAGGCAGGAGCTGATGCAGAGGCTATGGAGGAGTGCTGCCTAACTGGCTCGCTCCTCATGGCTTACTCAGCCTGCTTTCCAATAGAACCCAAGACCCCCCACCCCCAGTGCAGACCACAATGGACTGGGCCCTCCCCCATCAATCACTAATTAAGAAAATGTCTCAGGGGTCTGCCTATAGCCCAGTCTTAGGGGGCATTTTCTGAATTGAGGCTTCCCTCTTCTCTGGTGACTCTAACTTTCATCAACTTGACATTAACCTATCCAGGACAAGCACTGAGCCACCGGGCATTGCATTGCAGCCTCTGGTGTTTATTGGACCCACCTTTACTGGGAGGGTGTGGTTCTCGGCCCCTCTGCCCTTACTCTTCTCCAGGTATCCCCCATCACTGCAGCCTCCACTCATGCTCATCCCAACCACCCTGCGTTCTCTGGCTCTGCATTGTTTTCTTCTGCCTAGGAGGTCTGTGTTGGTTTGTTTGACAGTACCCCCGTAGGCTCAGAGACTTGAACACTTGGTCCCCAGATGACAGCACTTTTGGAGTGTGGCCTTGCTGGAGGACTGGGGTTAGGCTTTGAGGTTTGAAAGCTAGGTGACAGCCCCAGCTCACGTTCTCAGCTTTCTGCTTGTTATTTAATATGTGAGCTCTCAGCTTGTTGCTCCAGTTGCCTGTCTGCCTGCTGCCCCACATCCCTGATGTGATGCTGATGGATTCATCTCTCTGCAAACAGAAGCCCAAACACACTTGTCCTTCTATAAGTCACCTTGGTTGTGTTGTTTTCTCACAGCAATAGAAAAGTAACCTAATGCAGGGTCCATCTGCCTTGGTTGCCTCCCACTTTCTTGACATCTTTGTGTAAACTTGATCCCTCTAGAGATTCATAGCAAGCTGCTCTAAGGGGGTTCCCCACTCATCCCGAGCAACATTCATGTCATCCTCATCTCCCCGATCTCGCTTTAGGCTTGTTGACCTTCCCTTTTCTCCACTAGAATGCCAACTGCACGAGACCCATTTCTTTGTCTGTTGTCATATCCCAAAAGTCAAACTAAGATCTGACACAGCCTGCCATAGCAAAGCTCCACAATAAAATATTGGTTGTTTAAAAAGAAAAAGCAAATCACTCCCCAAGCACATCATAGTCTTCAATATCACCACCAGAAGCGAGGATGCCTGTGATGGTCTGTATATGCTCCACCCAGGAAGCGGTACAATTAGAAGATGTGGCCCTGTTGGAGGAAGTATGTCACTGTGGGTGTGTGTGGGCTTTAATACCCACATCCTAACTGTCTGGAAGCTAGTATTCTGCTGACAGCCTTCAGATGAAGATGTAGAACTCTCAGCTCCTCCTGTACTACGCCTGCCTGGATGCTGCCATGCTCCCACCTTGATGATAATGGACTGAACCTCTGAACCTGTAAGCCAGCCCCAATTAAACGCTGTCCTTATAAGAGTTGCCTTGGTCAAGGTGTCTGTTCACAGCAGTAAAACCCTAAGATGGTACCTACTTATTCTTCAAACCTTTTTTAATCCCCCCCTTTTTTCTCTTTTAGATTTATTTATGTGTGTGTTACCTGCACGTATGTATGTGCATCATATGCATACCAGGAGCCTATAGAGACTAGAGGTGGATGTTGGAGTCTCTGGAACTGGAGATATAGACAGTTGTAAATGTGAATACTGGGAGTCAGCCTGGGTTCTCTGTAAGAACAAGTGTTTTCAACTGCAGAGACATCTCTCTTCCCATGTTTTGCTGAGGTAGTTTTCTTGATGAAATAATGAAAGAGAGACTTCTTTTGACTCTTCACTGCCTGGCATGAATCTCTCCCTATCTAACCAGAGCTTAGCCTCTGCTGTATAACCAAAGATATCACATAGCCTCAAGAAGACTGTACTGTCCCCATTTCATTTAAATATAGCCTAAATCTTGACTCACACTACCAACTAAGATCCCAACTGGACTCAAGATGACAGTCTAAATCAGTAGTCCTCAGTCTGTGGGTCACAACCCCTTGGCACGGGAGGGGGGTAGTCATCTCATATCAGATATCCTGGCTATCAGATATGTATATTATGATTCATAAGAGTAGCAAAATTATAGTTATGATGTATCAATGAAAATAATTTTATGGCTGGGGAACTGTATTAAAGGGTCACAGCATTAGGAAGCTTGAGAACTGGTCTACATGTTGAGTGAAATTTGGTGAATGATCGGCTTATATGTTTGGTTGTAGATTCTGTGCCTCCCCATCTCTGTTGCTCTTCTAAAGGACCCAGGTTCAATTTCTAGCTCACAACTGTCTGTAAATCCAGTACCAGGTGGGATGGGGGTAGGGTATCTGGTGACTCTTGAGGACTTCATTGGCACTGCACACACATGATGCACAGATGTACATGCACAGAAAACATCCATCACATAAAAATTAAAAAAAAAAGTCCTGCAAAAAAAGTCAATCCATTTAAAAAGTATTTATTAATATAAAGAACATCAAAGCCCCAAACACTAATGCTATGTACAGCATATGATACTGCTTAAATTTCCCTTCACCTGAACAAGAATTATTTGAACAGAAAATGCTAACCCTCATGACAGTCACCTTCTTCAAACAAACCCTCAGGTCACCCAAATGGAGATCACAAGGAACAGTGTGAAACTAAACCGTGTTTGTAAAAATAAATAGCCAATGCAAATGTTTTCTGATTTGAAAATAGCACCACTAGAAAAGGAGGACATGTGCAATTTAAAGTACCTGAGCAGGACTTCGATTAATTTTTATTGTTGTTGGTATGGTTTTTTTTTTTTTTTTTTTTTGAACACAGACAAAGCTAGAGCTAGCCTCAAACACACTTATGTAGCCAAGGCTGGCCTTGAACCCCTGATCCTCCTGCCTGCACCTCCCAAATACCGGGATGACAGGTGTTTGTAGAGACATCTGGCTGTGTGGTTGATTTGTAAATCTTCATGGCAATCTAGACTGGAAAATTAAAAGAGAGAAATTTTTAACGACAACTTTAAGTAACTAAAAGACAGCTGGTGGATCACAGATGCGCACATGGACCAGCCAGTATGTTCCCTGTCTTCCGCCATTTCTGTCACCAGTCAGGGACTTCAACCACAAAGGGTGTTTTCACATCTATCTTGCCACTGTTGACGATGGTGCAGTCGGTAAGTGGGCGGTCATGGTCGTCCGTTGCTTGAAGTTCTATGGAATGTACCACAGTCTGGAAAGAGAAAAACAGAGCTGTGGCTCATCTGGGGTCAGCAGCTATGACAATTCACAGCAATAACCAGTCCAGTTCTAGAAGTACAAGTCAGAGATGTTTGTGGTTGCTCTTCTGAGACAGGGCCTTGCATATCAGGCTGGCCTAGAACTCGCTACATCACTAAAGAGGCCCTTGATCTTTGGATAGGCTTGCTTCCACCTCCCAAATGCTGGGATGGCTGTGTGCACCACCATACTGGTTTAAGTAGCATGGCGGATCAAACTCCATACTTCCTGTATGCTCAGTAAGCACTCTACCAACGCGGATACAGCCCTGGCCCTGAGATACACGTTTTATCATTATAAAAACCACGCAAGCTGAAGAGCACTGCTTTGCAAATAACTCCAGCACTCTTCTATCTGCTACGATCAGGCTTCAAAACAATGCAACCATGAGTGGAGCACCTAGGAGATTATTCTGGGATTTTACGTACATGTGCTATAATATATATAATACAACCCAAACACACACACACACGCACACACACACACACACACACACACACACACATATAAATGTATATACACAATGTACTATATGTAATGTATAGTATTACATATGTGTGATATATGCATATATATATATGTTTGCATATATATGCACACACATGTGTGTATATATGTGCATATGCAATCAGTATCAATCCACTCAGGATAAAGTCTCTTATTTCTCAGGAACTCAAATCATATACATTTCCCCATTTCTTTACTAATAAGCATTTTATATTTGAAAAAGACTTAGCTAGTTTTGTATATACATGGCTCTAACAAAACCCATTTCTCTTTAACTGCTACAACTCATTGTGATTACTAGCATGGGATTGGGATCAGTTTTAGCTCCAGCCCTACCCTAGTCTAGATATGCCAGGGCAGGCCAGATAGCATTTGTAAAAGTAGCCCAGGCCCTGGCCTCACTTCTTTACAGATGACCTAAACCAACTGTCGAGCAGCTGCGTCTGCCATGGGTGTAATTCAATCCCAAGCAGCAGGAGCTCTGGACAGCTTCTCAGGACCTTGAGCCTAAAGTTCACACGGGAGGACAGAGGACACTGTGACCAAGAAAGCCATTTCTGATGAGTTGTCCTGAGTGTGGCTCAGCTCCTGGCCTTTGGGTGAAATCAGGACAGCAGTAGAAACATGTGAGAGAACAGAAATTAGTGAGATGCTGTGTAAACTCAGATGACAGAAAGCAACTCGCATGCAAATGAATCCCAGGGAAACAGCAAGGGTGAAGGGAAGCCAGTTCTGGGTGTATCAATGACACAAACTAGTCACCCGGGGAGAGGAAACCTCAACTGAGGTACTGCCTCCGTCTCTGGCCATGTCTGTGAGACATTTTCTTCACTGTTGATTGATATGGAAGGGCCCTGCCCACTACTGGGCCACCCTTGAGCAGGTGATCCTAGATGCTATGAGAAAGCAGGCTGAGCAAGCCATGTAGAGCAAGACAATAAGCAACATCCCTCCATGGCCTCTACCTCAGCTCTTGTCTCCAGGTTCCCGCCTTGAGTTCCTACCTTGACAGACCTGGATGACGGATTATAACTTAGAACCCAGATAAATCCTATGCTCGCTAGTTTTATGTCAACTTGACACAAGCTAGAGTCACTGGAGAGCTTCAGCTGAGAAAAGGCTTCCATAAGAATGGGCTATAGGATAGATAGCCCTGTAGGGCTTTTTCTTAATTAGTGATCGATGGGGGAGGGCCCAGCCCATTGTGAATGGTGCCATCCCTAGGCTGGTGGTCTTGAGTTCTATTAAAAAAAAAAAAAAGCAGGCTGAGCAAGCCATGTGAAGCAAGCCAGTAACCAGCACCCATCCATGGTCTCTGCAGCAGCTCCTGCCTCCAGGTCCCTGCCCTGTTCGAGTTCCTGACCTGACTTTGTTCAGTGAGAAACAAGAATGTGGAAATGTACGGCAAATAAACTCTTTTTCTCCCCAATTTTGGTTATAAGCGTCTCAGCAGACAAAATCTTTTCCCGTCCTAGTTGCTTTGGGTCAGAGTTTTATCACAGCAACAGAGAAGTTAACCAGAATAGCTAGACACTTGGCAGAGGCTGAGAGAGCAGTTCCGGGCAGGTATAGAAGAAATCCTGAGAGGTGAGAAGACTGAGGGTTTTCAGAATTGGGTTATAAATTTAGATACCTTTGTTATTTTTCAGTGAATAACTAGCAGTGTAGATCTGGATCCTCTTAATATTGTTTCTGATTATTATAACACGTGTTTTTATATGTAACTTAGTATGCGGACTGTGTCACAAGAGTTCAGGGCTTTTTGATTGTGTTTTTTTTGGTTTTGTTTTTTTGTTGTTGTTGGGGTTTTTTTTGTTTTTTTTCAAGAGAAAAAACTCTGTGTTTCTCTGTGTAGCCCTGGCTGCCCTGGAACTCACTCTGTAGACCAGGCTGGCCTTGAACTCAGAAATCTGCCTGCCTCTGCCTCCCAAATGCTGGGATTAAAGGCATGCACTACCACTGCCCAGCTTGATTGTTATTTATTATTAAGACAAACTTGGTTTTAGCTTAGGCTGATTTAGAACTTTCTGTATAGCATAGCTAGTCTTGAAATCACAATGCTCCTGTCTCTGTATCTTCAGTACTGGGGTTACAGTCATGTGCCATCACACTTGGCTATAATATTTTATTTTATTTTATTTTATTTCAGAGACAGGATAACACTATGTATTTCTGTCTAGCCTGGGACTCACTATGCAGACCAGACTGGCTTCAAATCCAGAAATTTGCTTGCCTCTGCTTACTGAGTGTGTTAGGATTTGAAATTGTGAACTACCTGCAGGCTAATATTTTAATTGTGGTAAGAAAAATATAACAAAAAATTTGTTATCAACCTATTTTTAAGGACTGTTGTGTAGCAATATCCTCCACATTGAAACATTTCTATTTTAGAGGAAACCTTCTTAAGACTCGGGGGTAAACAATTCACAAATCTCAGAAAGTCCCTGAAATTTACAAGATTCACAAGTCACCTCCCCCAAGTTATACAAGGAATAACAACTGTTATAGGCAGAGGAAACTCTTAGGACAGTTGAACTGCTGGCAGGCCATGCAGAAAGCTCCAAGGCTGTAGCTTTCGTGATGTAGCTGCCTTTGAATCATTCATGCTACTGTAAGTAAACCCTCACCTAGACTCCTAGAAGAAACCCCAGTAAACACAGTGTTTTGCCAAGTTGTATTTCAGTAGAGTCACTCCACTGGTCTGTTATCAGTGTTCTATCTAGGGTGACTAGATAGATGTTTGTTCATGTCTTCCCAAGAAAAGTCACAAAATGCGTACATAGCTCAGTAATGTTTACATGCATGCAACCAGATGTGTTGTCAACTTGCAAAACTAAACTTTGTATTTATCCCTGACTATTGTCAATCTTATTTCTGTCTCTATGAACTGACTACTCTATCTCATATAATTAAACTCATACACTATTTGTCTTTTTGTGATTCGATAAGGTTTCAAAATGTTTGTAAATAGATGATTGATAGATAGATAGATAGACCATATATATACGTATATACATGTTATAGTATACATTTAAATGTTCTTATGTTTTAATATCAAATAATATTTCATTGAATGTATATTAAATCCTTGGTTTATTTGGTTATGATTCTTAAATTAACTGAAGTACCTAACTTCTTCCATATCTCCTTTAATGCCTCTGGCAATTAAAATACTATGCCATAAATAGCTTGCTCACCTTCAAAAACTCTACCCATAGTGTAATAGGTATCTAAGAACCCATTTGAAGATTCAGTGAATCACATTTATTTATCATAAATATAAAGCTTTGTAAGAGAGAAAAAAAGATATTTCAAATTACCATCCCATCTAGAACTTTTCCAAATACAACGTGTTTGCCATCCAACCAGGTGGGCTTGGTCAAGGTGATGAAGAATTGGGACCCGTTGGTGTCTGGTCCAGCGTTGGCCATGCTGACCCAGCCAATGCCATAATGCTTCAGTTTGAAGTTCTCGTCAGGAAATGTCTCACCATAAATGCTCATACCTGTATGAGGCCAAAGGAAGGATGACAACAGATGGAAACGTGAACTCTTTAGAGAAACGTGAGTCTTCTATGTAATTAGAAGCCTACAGGTGACAGGATTGAGGCTGGGCAAAGGCAAGAAGTGAGTGCGTATGACAAAACTGACTCCTGAAGGAAAGAGAGCCCAGAGTCTGAACCGAACCAGAGGAGGCCTTACTTAACATGGCACAGGATGAAAGTCCCCATGGCCTCAAGCCAGAATTTGACCAAATGGGTCAGCGATTTCATTTTGAAGGGAAGAAGGCTTCTGAAAGCAGGGCAGAAAGGTGTCTGAGCTATCCTGGTGGCTCTGCCTCTGCCATATGCTCAGGAGAATTTGGTCCTAGGTCACTCATATCTTGGCACTCACAGATAACCAAGCACTGAGCAAATACGCTGGTTTAACCCCACAGGAGTCCCACAGAACAGGTCTTCTCACTCCTGGTTTTTGGTAGGAGAGTTATAAAACTCTAGCAGAGCAGAACTGCAACATCTGGCTCTCTGACTAAGCCCACGGCTCTTTCTTGCCTCAGCGCCAAGAATAGCAGCTGGTCTGTAAGTGACAGGTGTGACTCCAGAGCCGGTAGGACACAGGATGATCAAAACTAGGAACACGTGTGTCCTGGGAGTTCTAGCAAATTAGCAGCCACAGTGGGAGCGCTTTCCCCACAGCAGCAGTGTGGCCTGTGAGAAACACCCATCCCATGTTCCAGCACCCCCAAGAGCATGTCCTGCCCCCCTCTATCTGCCCAGTGACTGCCAACCTCAAAAACCTGGCTCGGCGAGAAATATCAGAAGTGAAAACCAAATTCAAGAAGTTTAAAGCTGTTAGTCTAGAACACGGGAGGTAGCCTGGAGGATGGCTCTGCTCAGAGAGATCTAAGCTAGATGGTCCAAAATGTCCTCTCTTCCAAACTCAGAAAAATTTAACCTAAGATTCCCCCAACCCACCCCCACACATATGCACACTGAACAGGGGAGAGAATAAAAATAGAAGAGAGGGCAAAGTAAAGCTGCCACTGTTCCTGCTGGACTCTGGTAAGAAAGCAGGTGCCAGAGGGCGGGCACGGGTGCCACAGCCAGCTGCGGTTCCCTGAGGTCAGGAGTTGCAGCAGCAGCTAGAATTGCTTCTATGCCTGGTTCTCTGCAAATCTCATCCCCAAGAAACCTGAGTGCATTTCTCTTCTCCACCCCGCACTTCATATCCCGCACCACTTTTGAAAAAGATTTATTTATTTACTTTATGTATGTATGAGTATACTGTAGCTGTCTTCAGACACACCAGAAGGGGGCATCAGATCCCATTACAGATGGTTGTGAGTCACCATGTGGTTGTTGGGAATTGAACTCAGGACCTCTGGAAGAGCAGTCAGTGCTCTTAACCATTAAACCATCTCTCCAGTGCCCCTCCCCACTCCCTCCACCCCTTCTCCACCCCGTTTTGTAAGCCTTTTTTCTTATTGTATGGTGCTAGAGATGGAACCCAAAGCCTTGTGCATGCTGGGCAAGTGCTCTACCACTGAGCTACATCCCTAGCCCTTTGTAGTTTTGCAAGAACCGTAACTCAGTCTTCAAAGCACGCACGGCCTCAGCTCTAACGCTTCGGCATCAGCTTGGCCAAACAGGAAGGGCGAAAGGCAAAGACCACGTCACCTCCAGTGCCGTCTCTAGCTGTGAAGTCCCCTCCTTGAATCATGAAGTCCTTGATGACGCGGTGGAAGATGCTTCCCTTGTACCCGTAGCCTTTCTAAAGAGACGGGTTCAAGTGAATGCACAGGAGGAAACAACCCACATTACAAGATGAACAGTGTTTATCTGAGAGTGAGATAGATGGAACAAAACAGCTACAGAACTTGACTAAGTCCTAGCATTACGTACTGAAAAAAAAAGCCTATCATGAACTGGCCAAAATAATTGAAGTATAGAAATCAAGTATTATTAGGAATAAGCAGAAAATGAGCAGACTATATTCTCACTTGATGTTTTTCTCTCCATTTCTAGAAGGCCTAGACATGAGTGCTTAAACAATTATAAGAAAGCAAAAGTCTAAGATGTCACACAATCATCTGATATATTAATTCTTATTTCTCCAGAGGACATCTTTGTGTCTTGTCTTAAAGAAGATCCGTACTTGTCCTCGGTTAAAGGCACTAAGGCTGGGACTGACCTCTCCTGTTGCCAGAGCCACGAAGTTTTCCACCGTCTTGGGTACGACGTTTCTAAAGAGGCCAATCACAATTCTACCCACATCTTTGTCTCCGATCCTCACATCAAAGAAGACCTGTGGGTAATTGAGATGCACAGGAGAAGGTCACCACATGAAAGAGACAGAAAGCTGAGCTAAATCAAAGTTAAATCTGAAAACTGGCCCCTACAGGAAAGCCTGCCCATCAGTGTTTTCTGAGAGTCATGAAGCATGAGGCCAGTTGGAGTTGCAGAAACAACACCATAGGGGCAGTCCATTCCCACATAGTCATTCAACAAACATTTATTGAGCACCACCTATGGGTGAAGAGGTGTGCCAGGTACTTGAAGCTTGATTCAGTGTGGTCAGAGTGAGCTTATAAAGTCTTCAATCCATCACTGCCATCAAGCCCTAGAAAACACCACAGCTCTGCTTCTCCCCACTTTCCTGCTTTGTAGACGAAGAGGGAAGCACGGCGTATGGCTCTTTAAAGAAGCAACACTCTTTACTGCTGGCAGGAGAAAAAACAATGTTGAGAAGAACGGACAAACTCGTAAATTCTCAGTAAATGTTTGCTGTCAAGGGAGTGGCCAAGGACTATGAAACACAACAGCAGTCCTTGGGAAGATGGGCCACTCACATCCCAGAGCAGCAAGACACAGGTCCCCAGCAGGAAAGCCAAGCTGTGCTTGGCTACTCCCAAAGATCCTACAGATCCAGGTCCTATACACTTCAACATTGCATTCAGGGAGCCTGTTCCCACTGTCACCCAAGTAGAATTTGTCCATTCTTTGTCATCTTAGAACAAAAGAAAGGTAACATAGCTAGAAGTACAAGTCACTTTTTTTTTTTTTCAGATTAAACCTTAAGTTCTCTTGGCGTTTCTTTTTGAGAACTGGAATGAAATTATACACATTTTGCTTCACAAATCACCATGTTCTGATGATTCGGAGACAGAAGGCTTGAAAAGGCCACAGAGTCAAAGGGCATTCTATTAGCGAGTTTAGATTATATGAACCAATTTACTGTTTGAATGGGGAAAAAAAAAAAGACATTCAAGGGATGGCTTTAAAAGATATAAGAAGGGTTGTCAAAGAAAAAAGATGCCTTGCAATCTAGAAAAATCACTTGGTAAAGACTGTCAAACCCAGCTCAAGGCAAGCGCTTCTGCCAATATCTCTGAATGCCTGTCATGGGCTGATGTGATATTTAGTGCTTTCTGTGGCATTTCCACTTCCACGTGGCCAAAACAGCCACTGTTTTATTATCATTTATATACAAGAGCTTTACTGGTAGCACGGAAGACTTGGCTCTTCGTGTGAGGCGTGGCAGAAGAGAAGAACCACCCGTGTGGCACGGGGACAAAAGGCTGCCTCAGCACATGTGAGTCTGGCAATGGTAGTGGTTTCTCCACGGGGTCTCCGGGCCCAGATGAGAAAGGAATGTGCTCAGCTAGTGAACCAGGGGTGTATTTTCAGCCCCATAAGAAAACCAGGGGTGTAATTTTAAAGAGACAGCCTGTAAGATAAAGGTTTGCAAAGCTTTTAAAATAAGGGAGTAAATTCTTAGAAAGCACCAAAAGAAGGCAGCTGAAGGAGAGGAAGAAAAAGAACCTGCCACCCAGGATGCTCTGCAATAATAATAATAAAAAAAAATCTCATTTGTGCACACAGCCCAGCTTACCCATCTCTGAGATTTTTTCTCCCAATTGCCACGCCCTTCAGCTCCAGGAGGACAGTATAAAGAATCCTACCAGGATGTTCCCAAAGCTAATGGAAATGACAAAGTCCAATCTCGTTTAGCCAACGAATAATTATTAAATACCTGCATACAAAGCAATGTCCCTGAATGAGCCAGGGTCCTAAGGCTAGTGTATAAGAGGCAGCATAAAGTTGGCTTTGGGAGGCAGAGACAGGGATCTGTGTGAGGTCGTGGCCAGCAAGTTACAGGTGTCAAGATAAAAATTAAAAGAACAAAAAGAAGCAAACCATAACCAGAGCTGGGACAGGACAACATGTGAGCTGTGCCCAAGGACACAGTGTATGAAGTCCTAGAGGGCAGGGAAGGTCGGGAGAGGGCACCCTGGAGGAGTGGGAGGCAGGCCCAAAAGGGGGGCAACAGGCCCAGGAGCAAGAGTGGGCATATTTTCCTCACTTGACAGGACTTCCTGAAGCCAAGGCAGACAGACAGGACCCTTGCTCTGGGCGCCGAGCATCGGGGTGGCCTTTTCCTTGGCTGGAGCAGGGAGCTGCTGCCAGTTCCATAGGGCAGAGAATAAATGCTGCATGTATAGATTCCTGCTCTGCCAGGCAACAGAAAGAAGGGAAGCAAACGAGGCTCTGGGAATGAGTCTCATGTGGAGCCCAAGGAGAATCTGGGGAGTCCACACCAGCTGCAGAAAGAGGTTCTCAAGGGGCTGGTGAGATGGCTCAGTGGGTAGGAGCACTGACTGCTCTTCCAAAGGTCCTGAGTTCAAATCCCAGCAATCACATGGTGGCTCACAATCATCCATAATGAGATCCGATGCCCTCTTTTGGCATCAGCTACAGTGTACTTATGTATAACAATAAATAAATTTAAGAAAGAAAGAAAGAAAGGAAGAAAGAGGAAGAAAGGAAGAAAGGTTCTCCAACTGGGAAGCTGACTGAGACGATGTCTCCAATTACTTCACCACCCCCAGTAATTAATTCCCATCCTTAACTTGGGGGAAGCAAGTGGTCTGTTATCACTAATTCAGAGGAGGAATGTGGGGGCCAAGGAGGGTAAGTGATGGGCCTAACCTCCCCAGCTAGGAGTGTGAGCATTAGAATTTCAGTCCAAGGTCCCCTCTTGTTACCTTGGAACCTGACGGAAACAGTCCTTTCTGATTCTCAGATCTCAGCACAATGCCAACAGAAGGCAAGCAACCACAGGAGGGGAGACAGATGTCAGGCAAACCTCTCCTTCCATAAGACTTCTCTCCGACATTGCTGAGGCTCCCTGGGAGCACAGTCCAGGCTAGACAGGGAAGGACTACAGACAAAGCTCCTGTACCCATGCAATAGAAAACACGCTTACAAACGATGCTTTTTAACGAGAGAAGCTGGGCTTCACAGGCAAATCAGATAGAGCATCATGGTAAAGGATGGAGGCCACGGGGAGGATGGGAGTGGGTCCTTGGGAAAGATGGTATTTGGTTTCTCCACCATACTTAGTGGGTAGGCATTTCTAACACCCTCCTTCTAACACCCAGAGGCTGCCTCTGAAAGTTATTTGAAAATTACAGGGCACTGAAGGCTTGAGGGGGTAGAAAGGAGGGATGTGGGGTTCGGAAGCCTGACCAAACAGATCCTGGACTATCTGTGTCTGTCTACTGTCAGATTCACCAAAGAAGACACCGGGTTGGAGATGATTAAACTCAATTCCACTAATAATTGGGCATGGGGGTTTCAGTAAGCTAAAACTGAGCTAGATTCCTCACCTGTAAGATGAGTGACAACTGCTTCCAAACTGAGGTTGTCACACTAGGATTCATGGACAAACACAGCATGGGACCACACACTATAACACTTACCTGCTTTATCACACTCAATCTGCCAAAAATCCATATTCTGTCCAGAGAGACACACAGCCTCCAAATATACCCATAATACTGGAAACTTATCGGATTCCATTTACTTTTCTGAGAAGAAGAAACGGAGTCTCACACAATAGCTAACATGCCCAAAGTCACCTGGCCACCACCTCATCCTGACATGACTAACTCGGGGAAGAGGGCAGTGTTGATTTTTATGTACTCTGTGCTGGCTTACTATGGAACCAATGGCATTTACTGGAGAATGGATACTGAGTATGTGACCCCAAGCACCAGATGGGCAGGAGGCTGCAGAGGCAGAGACAGAAACAGAGGCAGGATCCCCTACTGTGTGTCTGGCAGAGCAGCCCCCCAGGCCTCTAATTTACAGATTCCTAGCTTTAAATAGAGTCATAGTGAAAGAAAGGACTGTGGGTAAGAGTCAAAGACAGTTGACCTACATTTCCATTTTAATGTCTCTATTTTTCACCATACTAAATTGTTGTAACACACTGGTTAAGTAACTCAAGAGTCTCACCAAAGCAGATCTGTGAGAGGCTCACCTACACCTCTGGCTGTCAGAACTTAGTAAGCTGGGTGAAAAATCAAGCCCTCAGTTCTACCCCTAAGACAAGGTGTTCTTTAGGCGAGCTCTGGGGGCAAGAATGGCTTTCCCACCTGTAGACCTTTGCACAAGCAATTCCCTTTAGCGCCCAAGCCTTTCCCAGGTTGACTTTTCCCTCATCGGTCAGGTATTTTAAAATGGCACCCGTCCTATATCAGGCTCGCTTCCTTTGCTCTTTCATAGTTGTATGAACTTTATGTTTATGGTTTGATTTGAAATAGTTATCTGCAGACCAAACATGCTGTAGCTCTGTGGCTTGCACAATTCAGTTTTTCGATTTAGAATACCTAAAAGATCAAGGGGGCTGCCTGAGGAGAGATGTTACTGAAATCGTGCTGGTTTGGGGGTCTCGGGACAGTGCCTGGATAGCTGGGCTCACTTCCCTCTCCTTGCTGGCTCTTCGGTTGAGCCTGCCATGGAGGCTTCAAACCTTCTACTAATCCTGAGCTATCATTCCCAGTTCAAACCAGGACTGGTCATTAAGACCACTTTCTGCTGTTTCCATCCTGTTCCCAGACTGCTGGAATTTTGTTTTCCCCTAGAAGTGGTCATTACCCCACCACAATAGTCCCTCCTTCCCGTCCTTCCAGCATCGTTTCTTTTCATCCTCTGATAAAACAGACTGAAATGGAGTTGGCAGTGGAAACTGTAGGGACTGAGTTCCTGGGGATTCCCCCACATGCCTGCCTTAAGAGTCAGAGCGTTGCCTTGTCAAGCTGCCTAGAGCTCAACCCAGGCCCAGCCACAAAGTTTTAAACTGTGCCCCTTTCCTCTTGAAGGGTGACAGTTCCTAAACAGAAGAGGACAGTTCTCATCTGAGCACTCCTTGGGGACTCAGGCTCTTCCCTGCGGGTGACGTCCTAAGAAGGCAGCTGGGCCTCCCACTCCTCAGCCTGCCCCCCTCCCTCTACATTCTTCCCGCTTTGTTCCACTTCCAGGCCAAGGAAGTACTCCAGCAACCTCCCTTCTAGTAGAAGAAAGGCCCTGCGGGCACAGCGAGCTTGTCCCGGCTCCCAAGCTGCTCACGTCGTCCACGCCCGGGTGACGATTCCGGACAACCGGCGCTGGGGATGTCGAGAGTTAGCCCAGTAGCCCCCCTGGGTGGTGGGAGCGCACCGTTCACGGACATCTCCTCCCACTTGCCGCGTGGCCACCTCTAAGCCCCCCAACCCCCAATCCCAACCAGTCTCAAATCCCAGTTAGTCCCTCCTCCAGCTCTCACCCCCAGCTCCCTGCAGTCCCAGTCAGTATCCACACGCCCCCGCCAGTCCCCCCTCCCGCCCCACTTCAGAAGCCCCTTCTCTCCAACCCTGCCACAGCGGTCCGGTCGCCCAAGCGCCCCGAGTGCCTGGCCCGCTGGAGCAGAAGTTGCTGTAGCCTCTGGATCACCTTGTCCGTCACCGAGGGACCTCGCTTTCGGACGCCCGAGGACCCCGAAGAAGACACGAGGACGCCGAGCCCCAGGCAGAGCACTGCGGCCAGCAGCAGACGGGGACCCGGACTCATGGTGCGCGGTGGAAGTGGCGATGATGGCACGGGCGCAACCTTAGGCTCCGGGACTGTGGCCGGACCCTTAGCCGCCTGCGCCTGCGCGGTCCCGGGAGGGAGAGAGGTGGATCCGGGCAGGGCGGGGACCCGGGGCGCGCTCCTCCCAAGTTCAAAACCGTGGCCGGAATTGGGGGCGCAGAGGGAGCTGCAGGGTAGGGGGAGACGCAAAGCGGAGTCAGCCTGGTAGAGCTGCACTGCGCAGAGAGCAGAATACTGACAAGGCTCCTTTGGGACAAGGATGTCCGACCTCCGGGGAGTTCTGGGCGTGTTGCATCAAGTTTCTCCACTACCTTTCGCTTTTGGGGAATCGAATGATTCAATCTATTGGAAAAACTTAAGGAGGTCGAGGGATTTTGTGCGGGTGCTGACTCCACGGTTTTCTGGAAAGCCCTTACACAGGCCTTGAACAAGGGCCGGATAGGGTCCTCCGAAAACAAAAGTACTCAAACTGGGCTGTGAGGTGTAGCTAGCTGTAGGATGTTTTTTTTTTCTTTTTTTCAACAGAAAATTAATGACGTGGAGAAGTTCTCATTGCATTTTTTTAATGAAACAAAGAAAGAAAGAAAAAAAAAAACCAAACTCTCATGTGCAAAACCACATTGAAAATCCGAACTTAACTCTGAAAATATGAAATATAAAAACTGCAAGAGATACCTGGGTAGCGGAATGCTTGCCTAGCAAGCAGGTAGGAAGCTCTGGGTTGGAGCCTTTGTATCACATAAACTGCGTGGGACAGCTCACGCCTGTAATCTGAACACTTGGAAGGTAGACGCAAGAAAACGAGAAGCTCAAGTTTATTCACATCATCCTCGGAGATAGTTAGGTCCAGGGCCAGCCTGAGCTACCTGAGACTGGAGGAGACATTTACAACAGCTGTGATGCTAGAAATACACATAATAGTTTTCCCTGTAGTTTTCTTATTTCTCAGATGTTCCACAATGAGGATATAATCTTATAATCTTATAGTCTGGATAGGGTCATTTTAAAACGCTACATTTTGAAGTGTGAATTCAGGAGAATGTTTTGGTTTAATAAAGTGTCACTAAAATTAAATTTGAAATTACGTGTTCTCTCCTCCCTTCCTCCCCCCCCCCCCCCCCCCCCCCCCCACACGCAGACACACACAGACACACATTTAGGACTAATGCCATAAATTACAAACCAAGATGGCCTTTGGATAAGCACCCCGGCATCTGAGACCCTGAAGCCTTTCTTTTAGACAGAAGGTGTAGCTGCTGCATGTTAAGGCAGAGCAGATACATTCTAGGACCCAAGCGCTTCCTGCCTTACCCCACCAGGAGAAGGAATCCCCACTGAAGAGCCAGGCTATCTCTCTGAGATGACCCTGCTAGGTGACTGTATATATTTATCTGTGCTTATCTCTGTCTCTCTTATCTGAAGCAACCACCAAGGGAACAGAGACGGTGACTGTTTTTATTTCTCCTGATGATTCAGGTCTGGCACAATGCCCCAAGTAGAAGAAGGATGAATATTGTCCAATGTTTGTAAAATGAATGACGTGTCTACTTTTTTTTTTT
>NW_022196895.1:49215759-49218680 GCF_008632895.1 Mastomys coucha
TTTTTTGCTTTAGTTTTTGTTTGGGAAATTCATCCGTGTTTTGGCATGTTATGCTGGTACAATATGCAAAATGGGGACAGTTCATTCTTTTAAAATTATTTTCTTATTCTTAAATTGTGTGTGTGTGCAGGGATCTCTGTAGGTGGGTACGTGCAACATGGGCTGTGGCATTCATATGTCCCCCATTCCTCACAAATAAAAATATTAAATACAATTTAAATACTTTTTTTTTGTTTTTTTAATGAGAAGGATACATTGACATTCCAAGTACTTCTGAATGTGACCTTATTTGGAAATAGTCTTGCCAATGTAGGCACTGTTAAGGTGAGGTCACATTAAGTAGGCAGTACCTTCTATCATGGGACTATTATGAAAAAAAAAGAAGAAACATAGTCACAAAGGAGAACACTAGGAAGATGGAGAAGCTGAAAACTGGAGGAAACAGATTGTATAAGCTGAGAAAGGCCAGAGATGAGGTGGCTGCTACCCACAAAGCTAAGAGGCAGAGCAGAATCCAGAGCCCTTAAAGGAGACATTTTGATTTCAGACTAACCTCCAGAACTGTGAGGCCATATATGTTTGCTGTTTTAAGTGATCTAGCTTGGGGGACCCTGTCACGCAAGCCTGGGAAACTCACACCCCCCTGTCTTGGTTCCAATCCCCCAGGAAGGCTTTCAGTCTTTGTCCATTAATTATAAAATTTGCTGAAGATTCTTTTAGAGTACATTTCTTTTCAGAATAATAAAATTATTTTCTAACCCTAATTACTGTTTCATTGTTGTCGTTTTGGTCTTGAACTTGCTTTGAATTTTATCAGCATCATCTATTAAAATCAATTGAAGCAATCCAGTGATTTTTTTTCCCCTTATTCTGATAATGTGATGATTTACGTTGATTTTCAAATTGTTACCAAACCTTGATTTCTAGGTAAACATACCCAAGGTATATAATAATATTAGCTAGTAGCTGTGGTTTACTGAATTTTTTTTTAATTAACAAACAAACTTACTAAGAATATGAAAAAAAGAAAGTTCTTTTACCTTGAAGTTTAGGATAAACATGGTAAAGTATGGTTCTGGCTTACCAATGCAGACTACATTGATCATCCACTTGCCTTTTTGATGTTGATATGAAAATTTACTAATTTCATTTTTAGGAATTTGCATCTGAATTTATGAATGAGATATGACTAAAATTTTTTCCTCTAGGTTTCCTGCTGAGTTTTTAAATCATAATGACCATAGTCCCTCGCTGTAGGTGGCCAATGACAATCAGTTATAAAGGTCTGGAGAGAGTTCTCATTTCTCCTTCAAAGCATCTGAGAAGTCTCTGGACTCTCAGGGATCATTTATTATAAAGTTTCAAATTACGTATTTGTAAGAAGTTAGTTTAACAATCTAAATTTTCTACTCTGTCAGTTTTTTACATAGAATAATTTTTAAAGGAGTATTTCAGTTTACATTTAAATTATTCATATTAGATCATATAAAATATCTTTGTATGATTTTTGTAGGTGGGTAGGACCTATAATAAGAATGTTTCATTTTTTCTAACTTTATTAGTTGTTCTTTTTCCCTTTGAATGCCCATCCCCGAAAGCAGCTAAAATAAACATTTGATTGATACATTGTATTTAATTTATTGTTCCCCCCCTCCCCTTATTGTATCCTTTCTCTCACTTTCTAGAACGTTCTTTGGCTGTTTTCCATCTTCTTGCTTAAGTGTGTTTCTGAGTGTACATGTGACTATGGCCTGCAAAGGTGGTTTTGAGCTGCTTGGTGTTTGTATTTGAAGAAGTGCCCTTACAAATGAGTTCCCTGTGGTCTTATTTGAATACCTGGGTCTCCAGTTGGTGGCACTGTGGGAGAAGTTTAGGAAGTGTAGCCTTGTTGGATGAAGGGTAGCTCTGGAGCCTGGCAACTGGCTTGAGACTTTATCCATTCCATTTTTTCAATTTGCTTACTCTGCTTTCTTCTTACAGTTCAAGATGTGAGTCCTCAACTTCCTGTTGCCTGGAGACCTGCTGTCTCCACTCCACCATTCTGGATTTTAACTTTCTAGAACTGTAAACCTAAATAAGCCTTCCTCCTGTAAACTATCTTGGTCACAGTGTTTTATCACAACGACAGAATGGTAACTCATACAGTGTTCTTAATTACCGAGCCATCTCTCTAGACCCCACCTTCAGTTGTTTCAGTTAAGAAGTTTACTGGATGCAAACATCACCAACAGAATGCAAGAGATAGAAGAGAGAATCTCAGGGGCAGAAGACACCTTAGAAAACATTGACACAACAGTCAAAGAAAATGAAAAAAGCAAAAAGCTCCTAACCCAAAACATCCAGGAAATCCTGGATGGAATGAGAAGACCAAACCTAAGGAAAATAGGTATAGAAGAGAGTAAAGATTCCCAGTGTAATGGGCCAGTAAATATCTTCAACAAAATTATAGGAGAAAACTTCCCTAACCTAAAGAAAGAGATGCCCATGAACATACAAGAAGCCTACAGAACTCCAAATAGACTGGACCAGAAAAGAAATTGCTCTTGTCACATAATAATCAAAACACCAAATGCACTAAACAAAGAAAGAATTTTAAAAGCAGTAAGGGAAAAAGCTTAAGTAACATATAAAGGCAGGCCTATCAGAATTACACCAGACTTCTCATCAGAGACTATGAAAGTAGAAGATCCTGGGCAGATGTCATACAGACCCTACAAGAACACAAATGCCAGCCCAGGCTACTATACCCAGCAAAACTCGCAATTACCTTAGATGGAGAAAACAAGATATTCCATGACAAAACTAAATTTACACAATATCTTTCTACAAATCCAGCCCTACAAAAGATAATACATGGAAAACATCGACATAAGGAGCAAAACTACACCCTAGAAGAAGCAAGAACGTAATCTTTCAACAAA
>NW_022196895.1:49225096-49233621 GCF_008632895.1 Mastomys coucha
GTGGGGGGGGGAATTGTCACTTCGTTTTTGCCTTGGTGTTTGAAAGTTAAGTCAAAAGCTACCGATCTTCCAGAAAGAGATGATCAGGGCAGGAGAGTGTTGGTTTAATACACTTTCCCTGAAGAGAAGAGACATTTACGGTAAATGTATTTCATAGGGATAATCCGTGGCCATAAAATTAGAGTCAACTGTAAGACCGGTTTCAGGTCACTATTTTCACATCAATCTTTACAAACTCATACATTATTTTAGGAGTGGAAACAAAACAATTTAGCTGCTTCTTAAACATGTGGCTGTGGTTGTCTGGCTTTTCTAGTAACAGTTGAGCCATTGGCCGTCCCTGTACTTCTGTAGTGTTGTTTTTAATTCATGTTAATTCTGGAAGGAAAACAGGAGGAACATTTGTATCTCTATCGCCCGCTCCCCCAAGTAGATACTGTTGGTGTTCTTTTCGTTCTTATTAGCCTAAAGTTCATCCAGCTTTGCATTTAATGTTTTATTGAATTAACTGAATATAATGCTTCGTGTGACCTAGTATAGTGAAGTATAAGTTGCGAACAAACATGGTTTTGAAAGATGTAAGATGATTCACAGAGGGGAAGACTTTTAAGCATCATCTTTCTGGCAATAACAACATTGCTCAAAAGGAAAAAAGTTGGTTTTTTTTTTTGTTTGTTTTTTTCCCAAAGCTTGCAAACAGAACAAACTTAAAACAGTAGTTTTAAGTATAGGAACAAAACTTTGAACTTGAAAAGATATCACAGAGAAAAGAGATCCCAAGCCTTATTGGAAAAGGATGGGAAAACTTTCTCATCCTTTAGGGATGCAACAATGTTGCCCACCAGCTCCCATGGCAACCAGCTGGGTAGTACCCATATGGTACCGCCCTGTGTGCGCAGAGCACTGGCTGTGAAGGATGGAAGGACCACAGAGGAATGTCAGAGGTCTGGCCTGCAACCTCCACCCTGCTTCTAGTCTCTTGCGTTAAGTGTATTGTTGCAGGAAGGGGCTTCAGTCTAGCTTGCCTTTTGGTTAACAGATAAGAAAGCCACAGTGAAATTAAATAATCCATGCAGGCCTGGCTCTGTTGCCAGACAAGGGTCTGTAGGAAAACCTCCTTCTCATCTCCCTTCCCCAGTGCTTCTGCTGCCTCTAGTTGCCTTCTAGAGTTGCATAGCAGTGGGGACCAAAGTTAGCCTGTGTTAAATGATGGACACATAGGAAAGTTTTTAACCGGAAATTTGTCCTGACCTCCGTTTCTACCTGGGATGTACACACCCATTGGAATGACTCTGAAAAGTCTCTAAGTTTTCCACCCTTGAGAACAGGAAATGACAGGGGATGGGGAAAGGAGGACTCAAAAAAAAAAAAAAAAAGAATCCTGCACTCTCAAAACTTCATATAATCTGTGAATTTTAGATACTTAGTGGCTTAGAAGGTCTTTATAAAGATGTTTTCTTATGATTTTTTTTTTTTAAACTGCAGTTTAAAAATCACAAGGCTATTAAGTCCATCACCAAGAGTTCACTAAACTTTTTTGTCTTCAGGAGCCAGAGAGATGGCTCAGTGGCTAAGGGCACTTGCCTCCAAACATGATGACCTGTGAGTTCAACCCTTGGAATACACACACACACACACTAAATAAATACATAAATACATAAATTAATATACATAAGTTCCTCTCTTTAATGACAGTTATTACATAAGTTGGGTTTTTTTCATTATTTCACACTGAATGATAAAGTAACAACAAGAAATGGTGACTCGTGATGGTAGTTGTGCCTGTATTATTGAGAAGATGGGAACTGACCACTGTATTATCCATCTCTTATTCCCTCCTGCTACTGTATCAAAACACTTGAAACTGGGTAATGTATATGTGACACATGTTTATTTCTCACAATTCTGAAGTCTGGGCAGGCTTACACCTTCTTGCTGCACGGCACAGAGGACAAAGAGCAGCAATTCTTGCTGCCCTTGCCTGAGGTCAGTAGCCCCATCCAACAGACATGGCTCCACATTTCCATACACTAGTGACCAACAGTCAATGCATGAATTTGGGGGACATTTTCTGATTGTTGATTGATATAAGAGGGCCCCGATCAGTGTGGGCAGGCCCATCTCTGGGCAGACCATCTTGGGAGGTATAGGAAAGACCGATGAATGTGAGCCTGAGAACAAATCAGGAAGCAACACCCCTCCATGGTCTCTGCTTCCGTTCCTGCCTTTGGTTCCCTGAGATCATAGACTGTAACCTGTAGGCCAAATAAACCCTTTCTTTTTGATTGGAGTTTTATCACAACAAAAAATAGTTAGGACAATCATGATGTGGCATATGAGTGTAGCAAGAGAAACCATCTGAGATGTATTAGGCCTTGGTAAGATTGAAGGATGGAGAGGAAGAGAGATGAGAGGCTAATTGGTGGCAAGCTGTAGGCTAAGAACAAACACAGTCCATATTCTTCAGTGTTCTCTGAGACCTTATCCAAATCATCTAGGCGCCTTGCATCCTGCTTCCAACTCTAAGCAATCCAGAAGTAAGTAAGGCCTGCTTTTCTGCCCAAAGCTTTCACTGGCCCTCTAGCCTGTCTCTTATTGTTGGTCCGGCTAGCTCAAAAACCTCCTTTTAGAGTAGGGGTAAAGGGAGAGGGAGGGGGAAAGAGGGAGAAGGAGGGATGGAGGGAGGGAGGGAGAGAGAGAAGGAGAGAGGAGAGGGAGAGGGAGAGGGAAAGAGAGAGAGAGAGAGAGAGAGAAAGAGAAAGAGAAAGAGAGAATTTGGGTAGGTAAGGAGGTGGGAGAGAATCTGGAAGGAGTTGGATAAGAATGAATATGGTCAAAATCCATTGTATGAGATTATCAAAGAATTAATGAAACATTATAAAATATATTTTCAAAGCTTTGTTTCAGAGATCCTTCCAGTTAATGAGTTTTGGTTTGACTGGCATATCGATATGAATGTATTTTTGTTGAGTGAGAGAGACACACATCGGGAGGGAGGAAGGGAAGGAGGGAGGGAGAGAGAGCGAGCTTATGAGGAGTCTGCTCATGTGATTAATCTCAGAGGCTGAAGCCCCTGATTGACCCTTTATCTGCTGGAGCAAAAGCTAGCTAGTACTACATAATTCAATTTGAATCCTAGAATAGGGCATTTGCTATGGTTTCTAAATCCTAGTCCAAGAGCTGGAGACTCTGAGATGAAATGTCTTGAGATGAGCCGTGAGGTATCTTGCTACATTCCATTCTACTCTGGCCCTCAGCAGATTGGATGGACTCAGTGCTGCTCTCATCTAGAGACACCCTCACAGACTCACCTAGACAAATGTTTAATCTACACACCAATGGGCCATTTCACACACAAACACACACACACACACACACATACACACACACACCACACACTTAGTATACTATTTATATTATATATAGTATATAGTATATATAACACTATTATAAGTTACCCAACTTAAAAAATTATAACTAGCAAAATTTAAGATATAGAACACTAGTGAGGCGATCTATAACATACTGCATTTATATGATAACTTTTTAAAGGTTTTATTGTGATAAAAGAGTAACACTTCAATTCAGTACTTCACATTTTCAAGCTGATCTTTTTCTGGGTCATTTGCAAGCAGTAGGATCTGCTCCAAGGAGGGTGGCCAATGTGAATGACCCACAGCTCCCAGTTGCTCAGTGACCACAGGATGAGTGACCAGCACTGTGGGCTGTGCTTCTAGGCTCTCATGTCTATACAATTAGTTGTGTTAAACGTGTCATGCTTTGAGTTAATAACAGGTTTACTAAAATATGTCATTCGGGGGCTGGAGAGATAGTCCATCAGTTGAGAGTACTGGCTGCTTGTCCAGAGCCTCTGGGTTTGATTCTCAGCACCCACATGGCGACGTACAAGCATCGATAAATCCAGTTCCCGAGGATTCTTCTGGCTTCTGTGGGTACCAGACCACACACCTGGTACACAGAGGTACATGTAGGCAAAACACACATAAAACTAACATTTTAAAAACTTTAAATAAATTTTAAAATGAGAAAATAAGTCATTCCATTGTGTGTAGTCTTTATATTTTTATATTTATATTACATATAATCTTTTCTTTACCATGATACGTAATATATAATATTGATATAATTCACATATGTGTGTGTGTGTATATGTGTGTTTGTATGTGTGTGTACTTGTGTGGCTCAGTGAGAAGACTTGACTGATGTGTGAGGCCCTGGGTTTAACACTCAGTTTTGCCAAAACAAAGTCAAATTTATGGAGGACATTCATGCCTAGAAGTCTGGCCTGTGTCTGTGTCTACACTGCCTGGCCGTGGGGAGCCATTCACAATGACTCATGATGTGGCTCTTTTCCTGCTGCACTGCACACCCCCATCCCCACCCCCAGTCACCTGTGCTAGAGCATTCTTTCTCCATCACATTGAAGCATTCTTCTGCCCAGGCTCCAAAAGTCCACATCTTCAGCTGGGGCTCATCATGCCTCATGAGTAATATGGGAATCTCCTTCCATTTTTTTAGGATCAGGATAGTGAAGCCAGGATAGTAGCTGTGAATCAAGTTTTGTGAACATTTGGCCAAGATAGAAACGCTTCCTGAAGATGTTTGGCCTCTGCTGCAAGCTTCCATGGTCTCAGCACAACAGCACTGAGGATATGCCTGGTGTCTGCACCTCAATTCTCCCTATGCTGTGAGGAGCTAAGGAAGTGGTGTCTCCCAAGCAGACACCAGAAATTAAGGTTTCTAAGGTAATAATTCTTTGGGGGCTCTCCACCTGAGATTATCTTCCTCTTTAACTCTTTCGGTCAAAGGAGATTCAGTTTACATTTATTTTTATAGTCTTATAAGTATATGTGTTTCTATAAGTTATTTGTGTGTCATCTATGATAGTCTATTTTTTCTGGGTAGCATTCTTGTGTTAAAATACCCACACAAGCCGGGCGGTGGTAGTGCATGCCTCTAATCCCAGCACTTGGGAGGCAGAGACAGGCAGATTTCTGAGTTCGAGGCCAGCCTGGTCTACAGAGTAAGTTCCAGGACAGCCAGGGCTACTCAGAGAAACCCTGTCTCAACGACCCCCCCCAAAAAAAACCAAAAAAACAAAAACAAAACAAAAAAAAACACCCACACACCAGCCAGATGGTGGTGGCGAATGCCTTTAATCATAGTGCTTAGGAGGCAGAGGCAGGTACAACTCTGAGTTTGGAGCTAGCCTGGTCTACAGAGTGACACACACACACACACACAGACGGGAGGCGGGGGAGAGGACAACACACCACTGCTTTCTTTCTTGACAGTTCTAGAGATCAAACCTAGGGACTCACACATACATAATAGGCTAGCATAGTCTACCCCTCACCTACATTCCTAGCCTCTAAGACATCTTTAATCATTAAACAATTAAACATTTTACTTTTTATAAGTGGTCAGTCTTGTGCATCAGCTTCTGTGACTCTTAATAAGACAAAAGAAATTCTTTAGCCAGGCACCCTGAAGCCTCCAGTGTGGCAGGATCAGGAATCGCTTGTTGAAGATCTTCCACCCGACACTCCACGGCTTGCATGTGAATTCTAGCATTCACGGTACAACATAGCCTCCCGTGCTGGTGTAAAATTCACAAATATTTTTAAGAGAGTAACAAAATGGTTTACCTCACACACACTCTCTTGATTCTATCCGATTCAAATGGACTGACATATAGCCGGGAGCTGTGTCACGTCTGGGTACATGGGTTCCACTCCCCAGCACTTCTGGGTACATGGGCTCCACTCCCGGGAGCTGTGTCACTTCTAGGTACATGGGCTCCACTCCCTGGAGCTGTGCCACTTCTGGGTACATGGGCTCCACTCCCCAGCACTTCTGGGTACATGGGCTCCACTCCTGAGAGCTGTGCCACTTCTGGGTACATGGGTTCCACTCCCCAGGTCATGCTCCTCTTTGCCTACTCTAAACCTTAGTCCTGTGGGTAGGGAAAGATTCATAAGTAGCAGTTCTGGCAACTGTTCAGAAAAGCTGTTCTCTGAAGACAGAAAGAAAGAGTGTAGGGGAGCTTTTAGCTGTTGTTACATTTGTTTCTAAACTATAAACATGCCTCAGCGATATTAGAAATAGTGTTTTATTTAAAAGTGTAAAGAAAGGGGAATAAAATACTTCCCACTACGTTACATTCTATCATTCCCTAGTTCCATGAGCTCTGAACCACAGAAATCGACAGAATCTGGGTTACTGGGTGAAAAATTCCCCTCTCCCCTACTTGAGGTCAGCATTGCTAACTCTCTGATCAGGGACAGGCTTGTTTCTGTAAGCTTTATCTTCCCTTGGTGACTTGAAGTTGTGTATGTCTCAAGACTCAACACTCTCCCCAGGTTATCAAGGAGCACTGATTAGAAAAGTATTTGATTCTTGAAGGCTGGGGAGTTGGCTCAGGGGGCAATGTGCTTTCAAAAAAAAGCTCATGGACCTGAGTTTGGATCCCTAGCACCCACTTAAATGTCTGTACCCAACTGTAACCCCAGCTCAAGGCAGGGAAGAGGTAGATGTCAGGAATTTGCTGTCTGCTATGCTGAGACAGCGATCTTCAGATTCAGTGAATGACCCTATCTGTCAAACAAAGTGGAGAGTAACTGAGGAAGAAGCCAGACATCAACAACCTCTCACCTACATACACACATACATACATGCATGCATACATATATAGACACATGAACATGCACACACATAGGTATGCACAGAAGCACTCCATACACATGCTGCATGCATACACATATGATGCATATACATACATACGCCACCCACATTTACAAATAAGAAATAAAAGTAATTTTTAATGAGGCTATGTTGGCTGTTTGTCACAAAAATGTGTATATGTGCTAGACCTTCCCTTATATTTAACAACAACAACAACAACAACAACAAAAATGCCGTCTTCTAAGTTGCTAGTCTGACGTGGAAAGAAATCTGGAGCATGTGTAACAAAAATAGCCCAAGTGTAGAATCACTTGGGGAATAATTTGGGCTTACATAGTTAAACGAGAAAAATCTCCAAAGTCATATTCACCAGAATTACATCCAAGAACAACGTTTTATTTAGCAACTAACTGAGATGAATAGCAGCTTCAGTAGGCTCTAAGCAAAGGCTCTATTCATCAAATTTAAGGACACAGGCAAAGGAAATTGATTCATTTCTGGACCTGATTGAGTTTCCACAGTTAGATGCATTGGAGTGAGACACGACCTGAATGCCCCAATTCTGTGGTCCTTGCCGGTATGTAATCTGGTATGGGGTACCACACCCTGTACCCTTAAGCTAACCAGGCTCCCTACACGGAAGAGTATCTTATCTCCGTGTTCCTTTTAAGATAATAATGACATCTTTAAATGCCCCATAGTCTTTCGACAAACAGAAAGCAACCTCCTCTTAGGAGATGCCTTTGTTTGTGAAACAGAAGATATGCCACGGCCCACTGGAGTGTCTTATGAAACAGAGCTTGTTGTCTTGGCTCTAGCTGGTTACCACCATGTCAATGCCTGTTGAATCTATCAAAGACCTCTTGTTACACCCATTCTGTTTGCTGCTGTTGTTAAATGGCTTCTTTTCACCTCCTCCCCACCCTCTTGAGCCTGCTTAGGAGTCAAAGGTCCTTCCTCAATGTTTTTCATCCACTTCCACAGCCCCTCAGAGTCACTGGATCACTGCCTGGATGGCTTAGCCATTGTCTAGACCCAAAGCTCCAGCCAGTGATCTTAAACAAGGCTGTCTCCTGCACGTCACATAATGCAAGGAGCGCAGAGGATGCATATCAAATACTGGCGAGAAGACTTCTGAAATCCAGGCTGGGTCTGCTTTTCTGTTCTCAATATGTAGAAGGCTGGTTAGCTGTTGGTATGCTCTGTTCTTTGCTAACTTGTATTCTCAAGCCTTGCTGTTGAAGGCAGAGGCCCCTGTGCTTGAGCCTAAGTTTGACTGTGAGCTACAGGATCTTAAACAACTATCCTCTCTTAGCCTCAGTGTTCTCATCTCTTTCAAGGAGATGACTGAACGTTTCTTCATGAGACCTTGGAGAGTATTAAATGAAGACTTACATATATGCATAGGCAACTGAATATGTTCTGTCATATATCCACGCACCAGAATATAGCATGCCACGGTGCTCAATAGCAAATCTTTCTTTTTATTTTATATGTATGAATGTTTGCCTGCATGCATACATAAAAGCACCATGTGCATGAATTGCCTGTGAAGACCAGGAGAAGGTACTGGAGCCTCTGAAACCGAGTTACAGTTATAAGCTGCCACCTGAGTGCTGGAAACTAAGACTGGATCCTCTGGGAGAGCAGCCAGTGCTCTTAAACTTTGCAAAATGTCTCCAGCTCCAAAAGCAATGTTTCTTTTTCTGTTTATGGTTTACTGAGGCATAGAATCTCTTAGATTTGGTGAAAGGCGGGCTCTAAACTATTTTAATAGATGCTGAGGAGTTGCAGCAACTTTCAGGCCAGCCTGGCCTAAC
>NW_022196895.1:49233631-49239869 GCF_008632895.1 Mastomys coucha
AAAGACTACATACTAGCCTCAAAAATATACCTTAATTGGGAGATAGGAAGGGAAGAAGGAAGAGAGGGATGGATGGATGCATACATGCAGGGATGCATGCATGGATGGATGCATGGATAGATGTGTGAATGGATGCATGGATGGATGGATGACTAGCTAGCTTATTAAATGATACAGATAGGATTGATAGAGATGACAGAGCTAAATGATATAATACAGATGATAGATGATAGAGTCTTTTAGTAGTGCTTCTCAAATCCTTTAAATCCTTTATAATCCTTGATAATTTTTCTGTTATTTTACATTTTAAAGCTGAATTATCTTGATGTGGGGTAAGGACATTTCCTCACTAATAGGTTAATGAAACACTAAGCCTTTGTAACAATGAAACAAATCCTAAATGTTTTCTTAAACTCAAAGTTTTTGTATTCGTTTGCTCCATATTTTTGTCATTACTCTGCTGGAAAAAGATGAATATATCATAAATACCCAGGTGTCACTTGTGCCTGTTGGATATATAACAGAGTCATAGTTCTGTCACCTGTCCATAAGTGTGTGATGTGCATTTCACATGCCTTCCTGGAGGCCACTTTCCTAATGAGAGCTTATATCATGAAGTACACTTTTAAATGTTGCTTACTCGTATGAATCAAAATGATCCATTACATTCTCTGGCAATATACAAACTCAAAGTAGAAAGGTACACTTACCACAACTTGGATCTTAAGATGTAAAACGAAGCTCTCAATGTTCTTATTGAGTGTATATTTTAGTGAACCATTATTACAGTAACAAGAATATGTGGGATTTTGGTTCTCTTCACAGTAACCAGGAAATGGAAACAGCATAGTTGTCCATCAACTGATGCATAGAGGGTGGAAATGTGGTTCACTTACATGATGAAATATTCTGCTGCTAAGAAAAAGAGAAGTGTAAAATTCACAGGTGAGTCAGCGGGGCTCAGAAAGACAGATGTTACAGATGTTCTCTCATCTGTGGATGTTAGCTTTGAATCTTCAGATATGTGTTCCATTTGGAATGCCCAAAGAGGTATGGGATTGAATCAGTGGCTGTGGAGTCAGGAGACTCCTTCAGGAGAAGGGAGCTGAGGCACGGTAGTATTAAAGACTAAAGAGAAATAACATCATGGGGAAGGTGGGGATGGGGGACGAGATAAGAAGGTGGACGAGGGAATATGAAGGCAGACAGCTAATACTAAAGACCTTTCAAAGAATCCATATGAAACCTACTACTAGAGGAGCTTCCTAAAACATACACATAAACACATATAAAAAGAGGCTTAATGAAATTGCTCTGCAGTGGGGGGGGGGAGGGCAATACCCCAACTAAACACCCCATGCTAGCAAATAAAAATCCCAGGATCAGGAGTGAATTTCCTCTTTTTTTGAGTTGTTGGCAAATGGGGTCTCATAGGCCTTCAAATATTATAGGTTTCTGCCAACACTCTTGGCTACCCTCCAGTCCCTGATGACAATACTCTATTTTTTGATGACAATACATACTAGCAGCACAGACACCAAGAAACCAAGCTGGCACTACTCACTGGACATTTTATTCCTACTGGCTAATTTGTATAGTGTTGGAAGGTGCCATGTGCATACTGGGGGAGAATGGTATCAATGTCATCAATCTCACCCAGCGGTGAACCCTGTAAACTATACCAATGACTGGCCAGATGAGATACACCCACTGGTGTAGTAGTGGAAGAACCCGAATGGTATAACCAGCCACTTTCTTGTTGGATCTAAGGCTCACTCCCTAAGACGTAACCCATATGACACTATTAAAGGAACCAGATCCTATGGCTTGATAGGTTATAGGTCCTAGGGGGGAAGCCAATACTAGTCTTCTGCAAATTAACATGGGATGGGAGGGTTGGGGGACAGGAGGCTATGCACGCCTTTAATCCTAGCACTTGGGAGGCAGAGGCAGGTGGATCTCTGAGTTTGAGGCCAGTCTGGTCCACAGAGCAAGTTCCAGGACAGCCACAGCTACACAGAAAAACCTTGTCTTAAAAAGAAAAAAAAGTAGAACTTGTAGCTCCTTCTTCAGCGCCGTATCTGTCTTCATGCTACCATGCTTCCACTCAGGATGGTAACGAACTGAACCTCTGACCCTGTCAGCAGAGCCTCAATTAAATGTTTTCCTTTATAAGAGTTGCCATAGTCAGGGTTTCTACTCCTGCACAAAACATCATGACTAAGAAGCAAGTTGGGGAGAAAAGGGTTTATTCAGCTTACTTCCACACTCCTGTTCATCACCAAAGGAAGTCAGGACTGGAACTCAGGCAGGTCAGGAAGCAGGAGCTGATGCAGAGGCCATAGAGGGATATGACTTACTGGCTTGCTTCCCGTGGCTTGCTCAGCTTGCTTCCTTGTAGAACCCAAGACTACCAGCCCAGAGATGGTACCATCCACCAGGGATCCTCCTCCCTTGATCACTAACTGAGAAAATACCTCACAGCTGGATCTCATGGAGTCATTTCCCCAACTGAAGCTCCTTTCTTTGTGATAACTCCAGCCTGTGTCAAGTTGACACACAAAACCAGCCAGTACAATGGTCAAGGTATCTCTTCACAACAATAGAAACCCTAACTGAGATAGAAGCGATTGGCATTTGATAGTTTCTGGGAGAGAAAGAATCAGTTTTCTTTAATGGTGTGACCACAGTCCAGGACAGGTCCCATTCCTGATCAGGTGACACAAACTGGACTCAGCTGTAGGAGGCACTCAAAGGTGAATGGGGAGGGAGAGGAGGGTGGAGAGGGTGCTTACAGGAGGAGCTGGGGGTGAATATGTTCAAATACACTCTATGGAATTAAGAGAATAATTAGCAAAAAATAATTGTTTAATAATTAGCAAAAATCTTGTTTGAAAAGAATATGTGGTGAGACTTCATGGATGTAGCTTCTGAAATTTCTAGGGGACATGGTCTGATACTAAGCTTCCTGTTCCCTGGCTCTTACCGTCTTTCTGCCCCCTCTTCAAAAATGATCCCTGAGCCTTAGGTGCAGTTGTGCCTAATTGTGAGTTGGACAATAAAGACACCAATAGACATGTTGATGTGGAAGGAGAAAAGCCATGGGGCTGCATCGCTAGACAAAGAACTAGACACAACTATGGAGTGCCGAGCGCAGGAGAGATAGTTTTCCCTAGGGAAGAGCACACCAACTGATGATCTACTTCAAATGGTAAGCCCTACAAAGAAACGCCCAAGAAACGTTATACAGATTGAATAGGTTATACTTATTTATTCAGGAATGCACACACACACACACACACACACACACACACACACACACACACCACACATTTGAAGAGAGATGCTGTAATTTGAAAGAGAACATGGTGAGTACATGGAGTTTGGAGGAAGGAAGGGGAAGGAAGAAATTATGTGGTTGTATTATAATCTCAAAAGGTAAAGAAGGCTGGGCGGCGATGGCGCACGCCTTTAACCCCAGCACTTGGGAGGCAGAGGCAGGCGGATTTCTGAGTTCGAGGCCAGCCTGGTCCACCGAGTTCCAGGACAGCCAGGGCTACACAGAGAAGACCTGAAAAAAAAAAAAAGGTAAAGAAGTTAATTTGAAAAAATTATTTAGTACATAGTTACCTTTACATGATGTAAACTTTTCTTATTTTGGTTTGTGAGAGAAGACATGTATGTGTTTTGTGTTAAATTGTATCTCACTGTGTTGCCATACTTCTGTGAAGTGTGTGGTAAAAAACTTCACCATTTTGCAGACAGAGAAACTGGCTTTTCGTGGAATGGAAGTGCCTTGCCTGTAGTGATATCGCTAATAGATACTAAAATTAGTGCTTAGCCTGGTCTTCTTATTGTTAATTCTTCATTTCTTTCTTTTAAAAATGAGACAGAATTTGTATGACACAAAATTAACATACCACTTAAAGTGTCCAATCCAGTGGTACTTCATGCAATCAAAGTATTGTGTGATGATCATTGCTGTCACATGCTGAAAATAAAAATGGTCTAAAAAATGCTATAAAATAGTGCAAAAAGTGGTATTTAAAAAAATAACAACAGACAGGCAGTGGTGGTGTACGCCTTTAATCCCAGCACTTGGGAGGCAGAGGCAGGTGAATTTCTGAGTTCGAAGCCCGCCTGGTCTACAGAGTGAGTTCCAGGCCAGCTATGGCTATACAGAGAAACCTGTCTCAAAAAACCAAAAAAAAAAAAAAAAAAAAAAAAAAAAAAAAAAAAAAAAAAAAAAAAAAAAGAACAAAACAAAACTAAAAACAACAACAACAAAAAACCCCACCACCACCTCCGAAAAACCTTCTATACACCATTTAAGCTATCACCATGCCCTACTACATCTCCTGTAAATTGCCAATCTGCATTTTTCCTCTATGGGTTTACAAATTCTGGATAACTCTGTGCAGGTGAAACCATATAACATGTGGCTTTAATCTGTGTTCCTTCACTTATGTGATGTTTCCCTACCTAGTATGGTGCTTTTTGAGTTTCATACACATTAATGAATGTGTTAGTGCTCCAATTCTTTTACATATGATAAAAATTGTATTTATGAATATACCATGATGCCTATTGGTGGGTATGTGCATTGCTTTCTCTTTTGAGTTCTTCTCAGCATAGTTTGTAAGAACATATGCCACTTTGTTTATTTATTTTTTGTGTATGAGTACAGTATAGCTGTACAGATGACCGTGAGCCATCATGTGGCTGCTGGGAATTGAACTCAGGACAGCCCCGCTCACTCTGGCGTAATACACTGTAGCTGACTTCAGACGCACCAGAAGATGGCGTCAGATCTCATTATGGGTGGTTGTGAGCCACCATGTAGTTGCTGGGATTTGAACTCAGGACCTTTGGAAGAGCAGTCATTGCCCTTACCCGTTGAGCCATCTTGCCAGCCCTGCCACTTTGTTTGCGAACCTATTTTTAGGGTTTCTGCCTGTTGGTGGAAGTGGCGTCTCTGGGTCACGTGGTAAGACCATGTTTAACTTTTGAGGCAGTCCTAAAGCCTATTCCTTGATAGCTACCCCATTTACATTTTACAAGTGTGTGAGGGTTTCAGCTGTCCATGGCCTCCGCAACACCTGTTACTTTCAATCTGAAATATGTTGAATAGTAACCATCATCGGGGCATGGAGATGCAGTTCATTGATGTGTTCATTTGTGTTTCTCTGTACCTAATGTTGAGCATCTTTCACGTATTGTTTGCCATATGCAAATGTCTACTGAAGTCCATTAAGTTAGATTAAATATTTCTTCTTTTTTCTTTCTTTCTTTCTTCCTTTCTTCCTTCCTTTCTTTCTTTCTTTCTTTCTTTCTTTCTTTCTTTCTTTCTTTCTCCTCAGAGCTCTGGATTGAAATTCAGGACTTCACACCTACAAGATAATGACTCTACCACTGAGCTCTATTCCCAGCCCATATCATCTCTATTCATTTTTTTTTAAATTTATATTTTTGTGATGACTAATCCTGGTGGTCAACTTGACATACCTTGAAGCAGGAATCTCAACTGAGGATTGATTTGCTTCCATCCGATTGATCTGTGAGCATGTCTGTGGAACACTTTCTTAATTGCTAATTAATAAAGATGCACCCAGTCACTGTGGGTGGTGCCATCCCTGGGCACCTGGGACCTGGGCTGTATACGAGGACCAGCTAAAATGGAGGATGACTTAAGAGTGAGTCAGTAAGCAGTGCTCCCCAACAGCTTCTGTTTCAAACTTCCACCCTGTGTTTTTGCCTTGCCTCTTGGTTACTAACGATAACCTATAAGTTAAAATGAACTCTCTTCTGCAAGTTGCTTTTGGTCACGGTGTTTATCACAGAAAACAAACTAGAACAATTTTCTTCATTAAAATTGTGTATTTGTGGGATGGAGAGATGGCTCAGCAGGTAAGAGCACTGACTACTTTTCCGGAGGTCCTGAGTTCAAATCCCAGCAACCACATGGTGGCTCACAGCCATCTGTAATGGAATCTCATGCCCTCTTCTGGTGTGTCTGAAGACAACGACAGTATACTCACATACATGAAATAAATAAATAAATCTTTAAAAAAAAGTTTTAAAAAATTGTGTATTTGTCCTTTTGAAAAATGTACTTATCGCTGGAGAGATGGCTCAGCGGTTAAGAGCACTGACTGCTCTTCCAAAGGTTTTGAGTTCAAATCCCAGCAACCACATGGTGGCTTACAACCATCCATAATGAGATCTGATGCCCTCTTCT